>NC_091234.1:17458891-17776391 GCF_040958095.1 Procambarus clarkii | reverse complement strand
AAATGATAGTTTTGTATTAAAGAAGATTGCAATTTTTGTCATTTGAATCAAAACTAACATAGAAATTTGATTAAACCTAGCCTACCCTATCCTAACCTATCCTAACCTAATGAAACTAATTATAACCTAATAAGTCATTAATTAATGTTACTAATATAATACATTATTATTGTTAGAAAAGGAGCAATCTGGAAAGAAATATATGAAAATAACGAAAATCATTCAGCCTGTTAGGCACATCAGACCTTGCATACTAAGCCAAGAAGTCGGTTCAGGCTATTAGGCACGACATATACAAAGATAGTGTACGTGGGAGTGATAATGCCGTAGAGTTTTCAATGCCTTGTAATAGCCCTGAATGTGTTGATTAAAAAGATTTAAATGTTTAGTATCATGTAGCTAGCCTTTTGAGACACACTGTACTCCCCCTTCATATAGTCTATGGCATCTAGTTTTTGGACACACACTGTACTCCCCTTCATATAGTCTATGGCATCTAGTTTTTGACACACACTGTACTCCCCTTCATATAGTCTAGGGCAGCAAGTTCTTGACACACTCTGTACTTCCCTTCATATAGTCTAGGGCAGCTAGTTTTTGACACACACTGTACTCCCCTTCATATAGTCTAGGGCAGCAAGTTCTTGACACACTCTGTACTTCCCTTCATATAGTCTAGGGCAGCTAGTTCTTGACACACACTGTACTCCCCTTCATATAGTCTAGGGCAGCTAGTTCTTGACACACTCTGTACTCCCCTTCATATAGTCTAGGGCAGCTAGTTCTTGACACACTCTGTACTCCCCTTCATATAGTCTAGGGCAGCTAGTTCTTGACACACACTGTACTCCCCTTCATATAGTCTAGGGCAGCTAGTTCTTGACACACTCTGTACTCCCCTTCATATAGTCTAGGGCAGCTAGTTCTTGACACACTCTGTACTCCCCTTCATATAGTCTAGGGCAGCTAGTTCTTGACACACACTGTACTAACCTTCATATAGTCTAGGGCAGCTAGTTCTTGACACACACTGTACTCCCCTTCATATAGTCTAGGGCAGCTAGTTCTTGACACACACTGTACTCCCCTTCATATAGTCTAGGGCAGCTAGTTCTTGACACACTCTGTACTCCCCTTCATATAGTCTGCTTAAATCGCAGCTACATAAATGCACATGTATCTAAATGTGTTTATATTACGTATAAAAAACTATGATTTGTTCTGGTCCGAAACCTATGTTTATGGGCAGCACAAAACGTGGACCAGACTGTGCGACACAGTGGTTGCCAGGATCAGGTTGGGTTACCGTTACCTGTGGTAGGTGGCTACAGGTGACGGGTCTCCCAATCCTGAGCACTCCAGGTGCAAACTCTGTGAGCAGGAACTGGGTCACATATGTACTGTAGCCTGGGGTACCTGCATAATTTACAAGATACCTAAGTAAGTTAATAAAAAAAGGAAACTATCTTTAGGAAGGGAATGGAAGGCGGAACTATCCAGAGAAAGCACCAAAATATTACGACAATATAGCACTTGGTAAGGATCAGGATAAGGATTTGAGATGGGACTGGGAGGGAAGGAATGGTGCCCAACCACTTGGACGGTCGGGGATTGAACGCCGACCTGCATGAAGCGAGACCGTCGCTCTACCATCCTGCCCAAGTGGTTGGGCACAGGAAAATCGACAGTAGATATGTCGAGTAAGCTCGTCTGCTCAATTCATTGTTAATGATCGGATTGGCAAGTAACGCTGTTACATGTGGAAGAACTTTATTTAGAAGTCATCGGTATCTTGAGGTTATCTTGAGATGATTTCGGGGCTTTAGTGTCCCCGCGGCCCGGTCCTCGACCAGGCCTCCACTCCCAGGAAGCAGTCCGTGACAGCTGACTAACACCCAGGTACCTAATTTACTACTAGGTAACGGGGGGGGGGGAAGGGAAAGGTATTGATGGAGGAGACATGATTGTGGGAGGGAACATTGATGTTTTGCGGGCTATTCGTGCCCGTGCCACCACTTGGGTGGCTTAATCTTTATCAATCATTGATGTTAACATTATTGTGGTGGTGGAATTGTCTAAGTAATGGTGACGAGGTTAAGTGTGTGTGTAAGTGCAGCTGTTAAGTGCAGTGTCGTGACACGGTGGTCAAGTATGCGATAAAACATTATTAAGTGAGTATTAGGTCTATTGTTAAGTGTGAAGTGATGACAGCACACTTTAGTGGTAGTGGTGGTTGTCTGGTCTGTGGTGGTGGTGCTTCCTGGTTGTGTGGTCTGGTCTGTGGTGGTGTGCTTCCTGGTTGTGTGGTCTAGTCTGTGGTGGTGGTGCTTCCTGGTTGTGTGGTCTGGTCTGTGGTGGTGCTTCCTGGTTGTGTGGTCTGGTCTGTGGTGGTGGTGCTTCCTGGTTGTGTGGTCTGGTCTGTGGTGGTGCTTCCTGGTTGTGTGGTCTGGTCTGTGGTGGTGGTGCTTCTTGGTTGTGTGGTCTGGTCTGTGGTGGTGGTGCTTCCTGGTTGTGTGGTCTGGTCTGTGGTGGTGCTTCCTGGTTGTGTGGTCTGGTCTGTGGTGGTGGTGCTTCCTGGTTGTGTGGTCTGGTCTGTGGTGGTGCTTCCTGGTTGTGTGGTCTGGTCTGTGGTGGTGGTGCTTCTTGGTTGTGTGGTCTGGTCTGTGGTGGTGGTGCTTCCTGGTTGTGTGGTCTGGTCTGTGGTGGTGGTGCTTCCTGGTTGTGTGGTCTGGTCTGGGTGGTGTGCTTCCTGGTTGTGTGGTCTGGTCTGTGGTGGTGTGCTTCCTGGTTGTGTGGTCAGGTCTGTGGTGGTGTGCTTCCTGGTTGTGTGGTCTGGTCTGTGGTGGTGCTTCCTGGTTGTGTGGTCTGGTCTGTGGTGGTGGTGCTTCCTGGTTGTGTGGTCTGGTCTGTGGTGGTGTGCTTCCTGGTTGTGTGGTCTGGTCTGTGGTGGTGGTGCTTCCTGGTTGTGTAGTCTGGTCTGTGGTGGTGTGCTTCCTGGTTGTGTGGTCTGGTCTGTGGTGGTGGTGCTTCCTGGTTGTGTGGTCTGGTCTGTGGTGGTGCTTCCTGGTTGTGTGGTCTGGTCTGTGGTGGTGGTGCTTCCTGGTTGTGTGGTCTGGTCTGTGGTGGTGCTTCCTGGTTGTGTGGTCTGGTCTGTGGTGGTGGTGCTTCCTGGTTGTGTGGTCTGGTCTGTGGTGGTGTGCTTCCTGGTCGTGTGGTCTGGTCTGTGGTGGTGTGCTTCCTGGTTGTGTGGTCTGGTCTGTGGTGGTGGTGCTTCCTGGTTGTGTGGTCTGGTCTGTGGTGGTGGTGCTTCCTGGTTGTGTAGTCTGGTCTGTGGTGGTGTGCTTCCTGGTTGTGTGGTCTGGTCTGTGGTGGTGGTGCTTCCTGGTTGTGTGGTCTGGTCTGTGGTGGTGGTGCTTCCTGGTTGTGTGGTCTGGTCTGTGGTGGTGTGCTTCCTGGTTGTGTGGTCTGGTCTGTGGTGGTGTGCTTCCTGGTTGTGTGGTCTGGTCTGTGGTGGTGCTTCCTGGTTGTGTGGTCTGGTCTGTGGTGGTGGTGCTTCCTGGTTGTGTGGTCTGGTCTGTGGTGGTGTGCTTCCTGGTTGTGTGGTCTGGTCTGTGGTGGTGTGCTTCCTGGTTGTGTGGTGAGACTGGTCTGTGGTGGTGGTGCTTCCTGGTTGTGTGGTCTGGTCTGTGGTGGTGGTGCTTCCTGGTTGTGTGGTCTGATCTGTGGTGGTGTGCTTCCTGGTTGTGTGGTGAGACTGGTCTGTGGTGGTGGTGCTTCCTGGTTGTGTGGTCTGGTCTGTGGTGGTGGTGCTTCCTGGTTGTGTGGTGAGACTGGTCTGTGGTGGTGGTGCTTCCTGGTTGTGTGGTCTGGTCTGTGGTGGTGGTGCTTCCTGGTTGTGTGGTCTGGTCTGTGGTGGTGCTTCCTGGTTGTGTGGTCTGGTCTGTGGCTGTGGTGCTTCCTGGTTGTGTGGTGAAACTGGTCTGTGATGGTGGTGCTTCCTGGTCGTGTGGTGAAACTGGTCTGTGATGGTGGTGCTTCCTGCTCGTGTGGTCTGGTCTGCGGTTGGAGTAACCCGGGCATGTGTGTGTGGTGAGATGGTGGTTGTAGTGGTGGTGGTTCCTGGGCATGTGGTGGTGGTGGTTCACGGCGGGCGGGCTTCAGAAGGTGTAGTGACAGGTAACAAGGGTTCACCCGCTGGCCCGCCCCCACCTCCCAGCAGTGGCCGCGTGCTTCCCAAACTCGCTCTACACAACACCTCGCTTCTCTAGCGCCTCTCTCGCCTTCCTGAACCTGTTCCTCATCCTCCGTGCGTCGAAAATGCTCATAAGGAGGGTCAGATGAGAGTTGAAGGCTTCAAGAGTGTAATGAGTGTGTTATTTTTATGCGTTCATGCCAGCAACTGTGAAGAAAAGTGAAGTATTGTCAAAGTCATTCATTGGAGATTTCAACGCTCGTAGATACGAATCTTGCCTAGCCAAGGTGCATGGCCCACCAAGAGAGGCGACTGACGTAGGTCCTGCGTTTGAGCCCTAACCCACGGGTCTCCTTCGAGCTAAATTAGGCTTTAAGGAGGGGAATACATAGGGTCTGTAATCTATAATGTCTATCCGCGAACGGAGCCACTCGATCATTTGGTGCTAATGGAATCCCTGTGCCGGAGAGGATAAATAGGAGAAATTTTAACACACTCCCAACCGCACTGTTCACTCTGGGTGGCAAAAGTCAATACCATCTCGATGGGTTACTAAAGGAAAATAATAGCCATAGCTGATGAGTTGGTATCATCTAGCAGTGTTGACTCCTGACCACAGCCATGAATACATTTAAGACAGTGTTGAAAAGTACTCGTAAGGCAATGGCCACAAATTGCTAGAAGGAATACGTTCTTCTGCAGCTCATACTTATTATTTCCTACGGCCGGTGGCTATGGCGAGTTTATGTAATGTTTCTAACCTCTTTAATAACACAAGACCTTTTTGTTTTTTGCCTTCCACAATAGAAAGGTTGAACACTTCAGTGACAAAGTAAGGTTAGGGAAATGTACTTAGGAACGCCTGGAAAATAGGCAAGAGATTAAACACATCCATCCGGTCATGTCTGTGAAGGTCAGACAACATCATACAGACACAGTGTGAGCACTCAGGTGGCTTCAGCCAGCCAACACAGACGAAGGTAGGCGTTCGAATCCTCTGGCCTGCTCATCTAAATTCATTTACCTCAGCGGTATGTCTGGGAACACCATCGCTGGAGTAAAATTATTCATTCCCTGATTGGCTGAGGCTTGTAATTACCTCTAACATGTAGCACTGAATAGCCAATGAGGGCTCGCCAACCACCAACACCGGGATACCAGTTATGGATTTTTCTCATTTTTTGTTATTTGTTTGACTAATTTTAGCCTTGTTTGTTAGGTGATACGGATGCAAATGAGGCGGTCTATTAACAAGACATAACGAAGGTACATCCAGAAAGAAAATGAGAAAAGCATATACTTTTTTTTACAAACAAAATATGTTTTTTTTTTTAAATTGATATGAGGATGGCTTGGCTTGGCCACCTCTGTCTCACTCCTTCAAAACAACACACTACCTGTCTCCCTCAACCACGGCCGAAACACCCGTTCGACTCTCGGTAATAATGGGACGACGTAGTACCCAGGGTTAATATAGCGAAGACGGTGTCAAGCTTAACGCGGACTAAAGATCGCCAGTTTATATGCTTGCCAGGCTCCCGTCAAACCGGAGGAGACTAGACTCACTGCGGACAAATGCAGACAAGGAGTCGTCAAAATTACACAATTAACTACATGGCAAAAAGCAAAAAGAGGGGGTTAGGTTTTTCACAAAAGTTGGTATCCACGGCGCCACACACGACAGCCCTGCATCTACCTCGGTTCGAGTCTTTACAGGGTTGAGGGGTGGTTATTATCTACCCCCCCCTTCCCCACCCCTGGAACACCTCACACCCTCTCTACTTCTACCTTCTCCTCGTGTTCTTCCCTTCTTCCTCTACCTTTTCATATTTTATTTCTTCTCTCTTCTTACCTTTCATTTCACCATCTGATTTTTGCCCTCAGTTTTCTCCTATTCAGTTTTCACGTTTTTTATTAATTATTTTCCTTCAAATCTACCTTCTCTCTTCCCTTAATTCTATTTATCCTTCTTTTCCTCTCCATGTTATATAGTCATTATCTTTGTCTTATTATCAATATGTGATTATAATATTCCACATTAATATCTAAAAGATACTACATAAAATATTATATTAAGTTATAAACGTCTAGTGTTATTAATATTTTATTTTTTGTCATATTTAGGCCTAGGTTAGTTTGTGTTAGTTTGGGTTGTGTCAGCTTGGGTTGTGATAGCTTGGGTTGTGATAGCTTGGGTTGTGATAGCTTGGGTTGTGATAGCTTGAGTTGTGATAGCTTGGGTTGTGATAGCTTGGGTTGTGATAGCTTGGGTTGTGATAGTTTGGGTTGTGATAGCTTGGGTTGTGATAGCTTGGGTTGTGATAGCTTGGGTTGTGATAGTTTGGGTTGTGATAGCTTGGGTTGTGATAGCTTGGGTTGTGATAGCTTGGGTTGTGATAGCTTGGGTTGTGATAGCTTGGGTTGTGATAGCTTGGGTTGTGATAGCTTGGGTTGTGATAGCTTGGGTTGTGATAGCTTGGGTTGTGATAGCTTGGGTTGTGATAGCTTGGGTTGTGATAGCTTGGGGTTGTGTCAGCTGGGGTTGTGTCAGCTGGGGTTGTGTCAGCTGAGGTTGTGTCAGCCTGGGTTGGGTCAGCTTGGGGTTGTGTCAGCTTGGGTTGTGATAGCTTGGGGTTGTGTCAGCTTGGGGTTGTGTCAGCTGGGGTTGGGTCAGCTTGGGGTTGTGTCAGCTTGGGGTTGTGTCAGCTCGGGGTTGTGTCAGCTGGGGTTGTGTCAGCTTGGGGTTGTGTCAGCTCGGGGTTGTGTCAGCTTGGGGTTGTCAGCTCGGGGGGTGTCAGCTGGGGTTGTGTCAGCTAGGGTTGTGTCAGCTCGGGTTGTGTCAGCTGGGGTTGTGTCAGCTGGGGTTGTGTCAGCTCGGGGTTGTGTCAGCTGGGGTTGTGTCAGCTTATCAATAATATCAATTTTAGCTACAATAAATATTTTCTTAGTATCATGTTTGCTTTTCCCTTTGGGAAAATATCTGTTTTGTTTATAGATTATTATCGTTATCGCCCTAACCGTTATCATGATAAATTATCTTCGTGGTCATTATAATCAACTTAATTTTCTTTTTAAATGACTTTTCGTGAATTTTAATTGCTTATAAAATTACTTTGAAAATTGTTTAAAACCTTTGTTTAATTAATTGAAAACTAGAAGCTACTAGAAGCTAGACTAGAAGCTACTAGAAGCTAGACTAGAAGCTACTAAAACTAGAAGTCTCCCTATCAGAAGAATCTCAAGATAGTGGATTATCACAATCCAAGATAATCACAATCCAAGGTTGTTATATAAACAAACTCATAGTGCTTAACAGTTTACATGTAAACAATGTCGCCATAATAGAGAAAAGATGTACAGGTTTGGTAAGTACATACTGGATGACTCCTGGCACATCCTGCTCATTCCTTTCCCCCGTCCAATCCCAAATCCTCATCCCGACTCCTTCCAAGTGCTATAGAATCGTAATGGCTTGGCGTTTCCCCCTGATAAAAATCTCCAAGCACTAGCCTGCCCTGCCAACTAGGATTTCTCTGCCATAAATCCTAAATAATGCTCAAATTCAGGATGACTTTGTAAGACGGAAGCAATGAGCACAGCGTCATTTAGCCTAAGTATCCCCACCCTGTTATACAAGAACTTTTCTGTCAGGGCCTCTCACAGGTCCGCCCTGGGTGATAGATGGGGTAGCAGCGTCCACGGGCGGCCTGTTGGGAGTAGAGCCAAGAGTGTGGTGATAGATGGCGTGGTGAGCCTAGCCTCTCTGCGGTCCTAGCCTCTCTGAGGTCCTAGCCTCTCTGAGGTCCTAGCCTGGCTGCTAGGTGTTCGCCTCTTGGGCTCCGCACATATACATCTTTTTCTATCCAGTCATCAACTGTGTTGGCAAGTCTAGACTTGCAAAATTGAAAGTCTATTGTGTATACGAAGAGCCAGATAAAGCGGTAGGGAAGATTACGGGGCTATTCGTGCCTGTGCTACCCCCTTGGGTGGTTTAATCTTCAATCAATCAATCAATCAATATTGAAGGCAGATAAAAATGAAAGCAGGGCTGGTAACAGTGCCGGACGGAATATTGACACAGGAGCGGAGAAAGATTGAAAGCAGGACATTCAGGGTAATTGTGAACCACAGATGGAGTACAGTAGTTAGATAATGATTCCGCGAGAGATCATTAGCGTGTCTTCTTAAGGGTGATATTAAGACCGGGATGTCGGCTAACTCCACAACCTTTTATGTGTTGTGTATGTAAATATTTGCAAATTACTGTTCGACTGCACACACACACACACACACACACACACACACACACACACACACACACACACACACGTACGTACGTACGTACGTACGTAACAAGTTAGGTGAGAAGGTGGTGGAGGCCAAGACCGTCAGTAGTTTCAAAGCGTTATATGACAAAGAGTGCTGGGAAGACGGGACACCACGAGGGTAGCTCTCATCCTGTAACTACACTTAGGTAATTACACACACACACACAGCCCCACCATGTGTGTGTGTGTGTGTGACTACCAACAATTAGGACGCCGGAGGATATCCCAAATAGGTTGTACGACCCTTAAACCGGCAAGGATCTGAACACCACCTTCAGAGACGCCATCTCCTCTTTCTTCACCTTGACGACCACGGAAAGGGAGTGAGGGGGGGGGGTGATCATTCATTATAAATAAGTATTGTTGTAGAACTTGTATAATATCATGCGAGTCATTTACTAAGAAGCAGAAGTATAAATCTTTTATTTGTAAACGTGTTAGGGGGCCTCGTAGCCTGGTGGATAGCGCGCAGGACTTGTAATTCTGTGGCGCGGGTTCGATTCCCGCACCAGGCAGAAACAAATGGGCAAAGTTTCTTTCACCCTGAATGCCCCTGTTACCTAGCAGTAAATAGGTACCTGGGAGTTAGTCAGCTGTCACGGGCTGCTTCCAGGGGGTGGAGGCCTGGTCGAGGACCGGGCCGCGGGGACACTAAAGCCCCGAAATCATCTCAAGATAACCTCAAGATAGGGTTAATACAGTAGGGGACAATATCAGAGGTTGGAATTTGAAGGTCTATTAGTGCATGTATCGGAGGATACAAAATGTAGTCTGTATCCTTTATTGTGTAGACCTGGCCACACACTAGAAAGGACGACGACGTTTCGGTCCGTCCTGGACCATTCTCAAGTCGATTGTGTGTCCAGGACGGACCGAAACGTCGTCGTCCCTTCACCTTCTAGTGTGTGGTCTGGTCAACATACTTTAGCCACGTTATTGTGACTCATCGCCCTTATTGTGTATTTTTATTACTGGTTTGTGTCATTTAAGTATTTCGTGGAATGTGTCATCATCAGACGATAAATCGGCTAGTAGAGGAACTCCAGAAACCTTCTCCAGGTATTTTCCAGGTAAATGGTAAAAAATCCTTCAATAAGTTACTTTTTGAAGGATTTTCTTGGTTGATCAATTCGCGCTTCTGGGATGAAGATTGTTCACTATCATCCAAGCTCCCAGTTCACCATCATCGATGTCCAAAGGGCTCGGAGAATGAGGAATAGAAATTCTGGAAGAGGATGAGGGTTCAGGAATGAGAAGGACTCGAACTTTCGGTAGTCTGACCGACATGGGTTGGCATGGGGTATGAGTCTTTTCTATAGTTTGTGTGGGTGTGTGGGCGTTTATGTGTGTGGGATTTGGGGGTTGTGTGTGTGTGTGGTTTGGGGGGTGAGTGTGTGTGTGGGGTTTGGGGGGTGAGTGTGTGTGGGGGGTGTCTCTCATCCTATACTTTTTGTTTCGAGTTAGACATCCTAACTATTTGCACTTTCATTCTTACTATGTGTTTCGAATTAAGAGGTATCCTTACCTGTCCGTTACCTGTATCCTTACCTTCTCGTTATCTCCATCGTTACCTGTGAATTATCTGTCAGTTACCTGTCCATTACTTTGCTCGTATCTAAGTGTTCAAAGAGGGGCATTCCTTCATTTTGATTTAGTAAGAGTTTCTGTGTAATTTTAACTGTCACCATATATCATAAACGTCCATAAACACGAAGTACATGTTAAACTAGATTTATTTAATATTTTTACAATTCTCATAAGTTTATGTATCTAATTCAGCTTTCCAAGTGTATCTTAGCCCATTTTCACCTGATTTTATGAAACGAGTTTGGTTAAGGCAGAGTTTCTTTCACCCTATGCCCCTGTTACCTAGCAGTAAAATAGGTACCTGGGTGTTAGTCAGCTGTCACGGGCTGCTTCCTGAGGGTGGAGGCCTGGTCGAGGACTGGGCCGCGGGGACACTAAAGCCCCGAAATCATCTCAAGATAACCTCAAGGAAGGCTCTTAGGGGCTGTTTGGTGAAACAATTATCAAGGGGTGAAATCGCAAGATCACTATAATATACATATATATCTATATATATCTAATATACATATTTACTCTATAGTAAATCACTTCTTTTCTTCACCTTAAAAGTACGAAAATGAGTTTTGGAGAACTCCTATTTCAATTAAGCCCTGATGCTAAGAAAATAGAGGGATAGAAGCCCTAAACCAGAAAATAATAAATACAGAATATGCGGTCATATTCAATGAAAAAATATATTATAGTGTATATGTATATGCGGAAAACCCACATATGTGAAGAATTAGAGAATACTAAACGCGTTTTCGGCATAATTCGCCTCCATCAGAGCAAGATTTGTGCCTTGGACCACCAGAGGTCTCTGGTGAATAGTGTGTCCAGGCCAAGACATATTATTTAGGTCCTCAGTGCCTTCAGAACCTCTGTGGGGAGTGGACATGTCGCTCATTGCAGGGGGTAACTTGACTATTTGCGATGGCACTTGGCTTATATGTACTGGTGAAAGGTTGTGGGAGCCGGTCGGCCGAGCGGACAGCACGCTGGACTTATGATCCTGTGGTCCTGGGTTCGATCCCAGGCGCCGGCGAGAAACAATGGGTAGAGTTTATTTCACCCTATGCCCCTGTTACCTAGCAGTAAAATAGGTACCTGGGTGTCAGCTGTCACGGGCTGCTTCCTGGGTGTCAGCTGTCACGGGCTGCTTCCTGGGTGTCAGCTGTCACGGGCTGCTTCCTGGGGGTGGAGGCCTGGTCGAGGACTGGGCCGCGGGGACACTAAAGCCCCGAAATCATCTCAAGATAACCTCAAGAAGGTATAATGAATAAAGTGCTTAACTAGTAGTTCTTGCCTAACTGTTAGTTGTCTATAGAGGGGTTAGGTCTAGTTCTTGGTGCCCCGGCTACTCTTACAATTTAACTATTTTGACGTGTAAATTCTTTCTTGAATCTGGTTTTAAAGTTGTGGATAGAGGTGGCTTCCTCAACTTCTTTTAATGCATTCCACTTGTTGACGACCCGTACCTGGTATGAGTGCTTCCTTACACTCCTTTGACTTACGGGTGTATTCATCTTCCTCCTGTGGCCTTTTGTCCTACTTCCTCTCAAACTGAAGAGGTTATCCTTGTCTACCTTATGTATTCCCCTTAGTATCTTGTATCTTGTGATCATATCTCCTCTGTTCCTTGTATTCTCTAGGTTTGTGAGATTGTTTCATTAGCCTATTGTACCCTTTCAGGTTTGGCTTTATGCTTCACAAGGTGCGGATTCCATGCCGGTGCTGCGTATTCCAGTATTGGTCTAACGTATGTTGTGTAGATTGTCTTGAAGGAGTCCTGATATATGGTTGCGGCGCCTCGCTACCTCCAACACTATCAATTATATCAGCAACACTATCAGTAATATCAGTAACGTTATCACCATCACTTTGGTAATTGTTATAGTCACTACTATTCTACAGTTACGATACTAGTGCGTGCGGCGACCACCACAATCTTCGCCAACAACAGATCCAACAGACATCTCATCAACAACAATCATATCACAAAATTAGCTGCCATATCCAACAATCATCCCCACCCTACAATAGT
The DNA here is from genome assembly GCF_040958095.1 of Procambarus clarkii. Classification (NCBI taxonomy): domain Eukaryota; kingdom Metazoa; phylum Arthropoda; class Malacostraca; order Decapoda; family Cambaridae; genus Procambarus; species Procambarus clarkii. The sequence continues at coordinate 17,764,261 of NC_091234.1, read as the reverse complement.
CACCACATCCAATCACCCCTACAACAATCAAACCACCATATCCAATCACCCATACAACAATCAAACCACCACTAACCACATCCAATCACTCCTACAACAATCAAACCACCACTAACCACCATATCCAATCACCCCTACAACAATCAAACCACCACTAACCACATCCAATCACCCCTACAACAATCAAACCACCACTAACCACATCCAATCACCCCTACAACAATCAAACCACCACTAACCACCATATCCAATCACCCCTACTACAATCAAACCACCACATCCAATCACCCCTACAACAATCAAACCACCATATCCAATCACCCATACAACAATCAAACCACCACTAACCACATCCAATCACTCCTACAACAATCAAACCACCACTAACCACCATATCCAATCACCCCTACAACAATCAAACCACCACTAACCACATCCAATCACCCCTACAACAATCAAACCACCACTAACCACCATATCCAATCACCCCTACAACAATCAAACCACCACTAACCACATCCAATCACCCCTACAACAATCAAACCACCACTAACCACATCCTACAACAATCAAACCACCACTAACCACATCCAATCACCCCTACAACAATCAAACCACCACTAACCACATCCAATCACCCCTACAACAATCAAACCACCACTAACCACATCCAATCACTCCTACAACAATCAAACCACCACTAACCACCATATCCAATCACCCCTACAACAATCAAACCACCACTAACCACATCCAATCACCCCTACAACAATCAAACCACCACTAACCATATCCAATCACCCCTACAACAATCAAACCACCACTAACCACATCCAATCACTCCTACAAGAATCAAACCACCTCATCATTAGATTCTGGGTTTTACACACACCTCTGACTCTTGAGAGAAAACACGTCAACAATATATGGAACACAGAACGTTGAATACATTTGGTTTATTGAGGTCTAAACCTTTCATGGTTTATAACTAAGAAGATAATGGGTCAGAGAACGCCATGAAAACTCGTTTTCTGTCTTCATATATCTCCAAATACTTGAAGTCGTTCCTCTCCCTTGGTTTCTGTTCCGTCTTTTCATTGAACCAGAACTTCAATTTCCTTTTTGATGATTGATCTCCCTTGTGTTGAGTTCTCGACCATGTTCCGTTTTGTTGATAGCTAGACGAGACAATCGTGACTGGACGTAGAGGATCGTCTGTATTCTATCCCCCTTTCTATCCCTTCGTAGCACGTTCTCAACCTATCCCTTATCCCACAACCCTCACTTCCTCTCCCTCTATCCCTTATCCCACAACCCTCACTTCCTCTCCCTCTATCCCTTATCCCACAACCCTCACTCCCTCTCCCTCTATCCCTTATCCCACAACCCTCACTTCCTCTCCCTCTATCCCTTATCCCACAACCCTCACTTCCTCTCCCTCTATCCCTTATCCCACAACCCTCACTCCCTCTCCTTCTATCCCTTATCCCACAACCCTCACTTCCTCTCCCTCTATCCCTTATCCCACAACCCTCACTCCCTCTCCCTCTATCCCTTATCCCACAACCCTCACTCCCTCTCCCTCTATCCCTTATCCCACAACCCTCACTCCCTCTCCCTCTATCCCTTATCCCACAACCCTCACTTCCTCTCCCTCTATCCCCCCTCACCCCCCCCCCCAAGTAGTTATATATATGTTTGGGGTTCAAAATTTATCAAATCATTATTCCCGGGCACCTCGTTCGCTCTTGTTATGCAAACGAGGCCCCCAGCGATTCAGCTAGTAATTAGTAATTAGTACTAGTGACAGATTGCTCCTGTAGGAGCCCGCGATGACTCCAGGCTGTTTTGGGTGTGTTAGCGCGTCTAGGGACAGGTGGGTGGGCGCCGTTTGTTGCGGAATAGGTGGGAGGGGGATAGGTGGATGGGTGGGCATTGGATGGTGCCTTGGCTTTGTGGGGGATGTTGACCAGACCACACACTAGAAGGTGAAGGGACGACGACGTTTCGGTCCGTCCTGGACCATTCTCAAGTCGATTGTCTTGACGGTGTGTGGAGGGGGTGTGATGAGTTCGAGCAGGAGAGGAAAAGAAGACCAGGTGTGGAAAGGATGCAGATGCGAGTGTCAGGTGTAGAATAGACAGTGGAAGCTGGCAGGTGTGTGTGTGTGTATGGAATGTATCACGGTAGTATGATTTGTAGCAGGTTTGTGGGTGGATTGATACTGTTGTGTTGGACAAACATTTTCGTTGTATTAGGCAATAATTAGCAGGTGTGGGAAAAGCATGACTGTGAGGTTTGGATGTTACAGGTGTTTAGGAGACGTTTTTGGGGTTGGGACAGATGTACACAAGTCAGAGCAGAGAGTGGTGATGGTGCAAATGTATTTCTATGAACGAGGATCATACTGCTATGTTGAAGAACCAGGACCTAGATTCACGAAGCGGTTACGCAAGCACTTACGAACGTGTACATCTTTCCTCAATCTTTGACGGCTTTGGTTACATTTATTAAACAGCTTACAAGCATGAAAACTTGCCAATCAACTGTTGTTATTGTTATAAACAGCCTCCTGGTGCTTCGGAGCTCATTAACTGTTTAATAATTGTAAACAAAGCCGCCAAAGATTGAGAAAAGATGTACAGGTTCGTAAGTCCTTGTGTAACAGCTTAGTGAATCTGGCCCCTGGATTGGAAGGTGAACGCATGAAGGGAATAAGGGAAATTAAGGGTAGTGGATTGGAATGCACGAAGTGGATAAGAGGCACGTTGGTAGTGACCTGGGATGTGGATAATGATGGATTATGGTAGTGGATTATAATGCGAGATGTTTATGAAAAGGCTTTCGTGGTAGCAGGTTTAGGTAGAAGATATAGAGAAGCAAGAGCCTTGGGAATGACAAAAGAAAGTTTCTAGAGGCGCGATCTGGCAAAATTCTAATTTCTAAAAGAGAATAATACACAGTGGCGTGCTTTTCAATCATTAGGAAAAGCTACTTCAATATACAGTTGCATGTGCAAGAGGGAAAACGGACTGTTCCATCAGCTTGATAAGCAGGTAAACCCAGATAAAAAAATTAAAACCCACAAGTTTTGAACAAAAGAGTGAAGAGAGAGATAACAGCTATTATTAGTTTTGGCTGAGTGGAGCGATAAACCGGATTATTTGGGCATTTGAAGCCTAATTAATGGATATTTCGTTTTTCCTGGCATGTGTTGAGTGAACTAAATTGGACCGAGAAACGTTGATGCAATTACACATAAACATTAGCGTACATATGTAAGTTACACATGTTATCGTACATATGTAAGTAAAGGCTTATATTACGGATCGCCATGCTTTACACTAATTACAAACACACATTCTACGTTCGGGAATACATGACGAAAAGCAAAAAAAAAATTATTTATGGTGAATATATTTTTTGGTTCTATGTGAATCATTGTGAATCTCAATGATAATTGTTTCATGATTTACTTTATACAGTCTTGAAGCTAAATCTAAATTATGGAATTTAGGATTATGAAGCAGTTTATGTAATTATCAAGACCTTAGTTTGGGGTTAATGATGTACCGTAATTTTTTTGTTTTTGATTTTAGAAAAGGCCTCTGCCTTGCCTCACTGGTATCTTGAGGTTATCTTGAGATGATTTCGGGGCTTTTTTAGTGTCCCCGCGGCCCGGTCCTCGACCAGGCCTCCACCCCTAGGAAGCAGCCCGTGACAGCTGACTAACACCCAGGTACCTATTTTACTGCTAGGTAACAGGGGCATAGGGTGAAAGAAACTCTGCCCATTGTTTCTCGCCGGCGCCTGGGATCGAACCCAGGACCACAGGATCACAAGTCTAGTGTGCTGTCCGCTCGGCCGACCGGCTCCCCTGGGGTCTGTTCTGCCCTGTATCGTGTTCTGTCGTAAGATCCCACTCCCCAGGGGGAGCCGGTCGGCCGAACGGACTGCACGCTGGACTTGTGATCCTGTGGTCCCGGGTTCGATCCCGGGCGCCGGCGAGAAACAATAGGCAAAGTTTCTTTCACCCTATGCCCCTGTTACCTAGCAGTAAAATAGGTACCTGGGTGTTAGTCAGCTGTCACGGGCTGCTTCCTGGGGGTGGAGGCCTGGTCGAGGACCGGGCCGCGGGGACACTAAAGCCCCGAAATCATCTCAAGATAACCTCAAGATAACCCTCCCCTTTCTGTGCCTTTTCCACATGCTGTCCGGTCCCTTCCCATCACATCCCACGAACTGGCTTTTTCCTATTCTTTGTCATCTTACCCTTTCCGTTGGTGGAAGGGAAGAGATTGAGCTTGTGAATATACGCACTCTTATTGGGAACTTCTCATTCCTGGCCACAGGAGAGACGGAACCAATGTTTTATCTGTCTGTCTGTCTCTCTCTCTCTGTCTCTCTCTCTCTCTCTGTCTCTGTCTCTCTCTCTCTCTCTCTCTCTGTCTCTCTCTCTCTCTCTCTCTCTGTCTCTCTCTCTCTCTCTCTCTCTGTCTCTCTCTCTCTCTCTCTCTCTGTCTCTCTCTCTCTCTCTGTCTCTATCTCTGTCTCGTGTTCAGACTTCTGCCACCCAACTTCACCAGTGTAAGTCAAGACTTACCAATCTAACACTGCAAGCTGCCTTTGTCCAACCGGCCCTTGCTAACATAACCTTCACCATCTCCAGACTTTAACCATGACCATTTCCCAAGCCATTACTGTTCCCAAAGTCTAAGATTTCAGACTTAATCACACCAAAACCTCTAATTCCCTCCCCCCCCCCCCCCATGGTATAAGATCATATATTCCTTTTTATGTTATTCCTAGTTTCGCAAATTCCTCCCTCTGACCTTTACAAAGGTCGGTAAGTAGGAGACATCAGAGGCAAGCTGTAGCTCCTGGGGCCCAGACAAGCCTCGCGCTACCCACGTACCTTACGGGCAGGTGTGAACGCTAATTAAGCTGGGAACTTTAGTGTTAATGATCACCTGAAGCCTGTCTGTAGCCTCCATGGTCAGAGCCACGTGAGGGAGAGATGTTTTGAGGGAGAGCAAGAGAGGGAAGGTGGTAGAAAGTAGTGGTGGTAGGAAACTACCACCACACCGCTGCTTACGACTGTCGCATTAAATCCACATTAGCTAAGAGTGGTGGTGATGGAGGGCTCCGGAATATTCATTGCTCCAAAACTGGTTGTCGAGCCTGAGTCGTATTTCCTTTTTATTCAATCCTTTTGCTTTTCCTTTTTCCCCCCTTGGAGAGTAATGCATGACGGGATTAATCTTATTTTAATGGTATTGAAGATGGATGCTGAAGAGGTTATCTTGAGATGATTTCGGGGCTTTAGTGTCCCCGCGGCCCGGTCCTCGACCAGGCCTCCACCCCCAGGAAGCAGCCCGTGACAGCTGACTAACTCCCAGGTACCTATTTACTGCTAGGTAACAGGGGCATAGGGTGAAAAACTTTTGCCCATTTGTTTCTGCCTCGTGCGGGAATCGAACCCGCGCCACAGAATTACGAGTCCTGCGCGCTATCCACCAGGCTACGAGGCCCCCCCTCAGGCTAGAGGTCTGTGTATTTGCTCGTATTTGTGTACTTTTATGTATTTCTATACATTCTGGACTCGTCTGTCTGTCTTAGTGGGAAATTCAAATTCAACTCTGATCTCGTCGCTCAAACATAAATCATTCGGTATATTCTTAACGATTATTACTTTTCATGTAAAATTCTGGTATTTCTTGACTCCTTACTTGTATTACATGCGGTGTTGCACCCAACATGGCACTGCTATAAGATTGGTGGCACAAGGATAGACACACTGAGAGAGAGATGTGTGTACCTCGCTTCTCGGTGCATATATATATATATATATATATGTATATATATATATATATATATATATATATATATATATATATATATATATGTTTCATTGAATATGACCGCATATTCTGTATTTATTATTTTCTGGTTTAGGGCTTCTATCCCTCTAACTATTTTCTTAGCATCAGGGCTTAATTGAAATAGGAGTTCTCCAAAACTCATTTTCGTACTTTTAAGGTGAAGAAAAGAAGTGATTTACTATAGAGTGTATTACACTTATTTGTATAATTTGCACGACGTTTCGAACCTCCATGGTTCATTCTCAAGTGAACAGATCTTACAATACTAGTTGATTTTATACCCGCATTAGGTCAGGTGATTATACAATGAAGGTGAAAAACATGGGGGGATACATAAGGGATAAACATAGGGGCTGCAGAAGGCTTATTGGCCCATACGAGGCATCTCCTATCTAAACACAAAGATTAATCCAGTGTAATTGGCCTGTTATGTTGGACATTGTCTTCTGTGTTGGCATCGATATGTTCTTGTCTTGTCCTTACTCTCATGGTGGGTAGAGTAAATAGTTCCGTGATTTGGGTGTTCATGGTAGGTCGCTCTATTCTTATGTGAATTGCCTCAAGAATTTGTAATCTTCTTGAATCTTGGGTTTTGTCTATTATGCAAGTATTCTTGTTTAACATTTCTCTTGTTAGAGTAATGTCATGGGCTTGTCTCATGTGATTCCTAGGGGCACCAGATTGAAGATGGCATGTCAAACGCCTCGTCAGCTTGGTCGACGTCATACCTATGTACTTACATTGAAGGTTACATCCTTCGTGGGGGCAAGTGTACATGTATACAACGCTTGACTGCTGTAGAGGGTTCTCCGTCGGCTTCGGGCTGTTTTTGATAAGGAGTTCGGAAGTCTTCTTGGTTTCAGGGCTAGAGAACTAGACTCTAGTCATGCTACCCTGGAAACACAAACCGAAACTGTCTCTATTTTCCGCTTGTTACAACTTGTAATAAAGTTGTTACATCTTGGCTTAACGTGTTTATGACGTATTAGAACGTTGTTACAACTTGCTATATTGGTTGTTATAACTGGTTAGGTGTTAAAACTTGTTCGAACGTTGTACCAACGTCGTAGTTTCGATGTGTTTGGCGGGTAGTCACTACACTCGAGTCATCCTCCACAAATATAGTGCCACGAGGCAAACCTTCCCAGGCATGGTACCTCGAGGTTAATCCTGTAGTGTGAGCGTTTTTCCTTTGCTCTGGCAGTATCAAAGGACTTCATGTTGAGAATTCAATTTCATCCCAAATTACGCTTTTCCCGTGAGTGCCTGCCTTGGACACAGCTGCTCGACGCCTCAGATATGCCCGTCATACCTAGGTTACAGCCAGAGGAGAACCCTTGATAAAAAGATCTCTGGAAGTTACCTTTGATTTTTTCACCTTCAATGCATTTTTGCTTTCAATTTCGAATGACTAAAAACCATAGTAGTGTGAGAAAATGGTTACTACTCAACCAAACGTGCGACTATACAATATTGGGAAGTCAAGAGACCTACAAACACCCAACACCCGGCAACACTCGTGGCATTATTGGTCACAGATATTCCATCTAATCACTTCAGCATGCTAGGGATGCAGGAGCATAAAGTGTGTGTCAAGGAATCGAGAGTTTCTGTTGCATGTTGGCTTGGGGGACCATTCAAGCTTGATTCATATATATACAATCATTTAGACCATCGGGGACACAAACCCAGAACCTCAAAGCGGAAGACTGAGGTTCAACCCACCATGCTACTGAACACCCACAATAAGAGAGGTTCAGAAAGGCACGTAACTGGTATCAAATTGAGACTTTAAACTTCCTCTGGGAGTGCCACTTCACTCTGGAGTTAAGATTCGCTACTTGGAACAAAAAGTTCCAAGTAGCACGGGCTATGGTGAGCCCGTAGTGGTATTAAGTGATCCAAACCGCAATCATATAAAGTGCTAACCACTATAAATGTTATTTAAAGAAGATTTATTTATTTATTTATTTATTTATTTATTTATTTATTTACGTAATGAATTTTGGCCTCAGTGAAGAAAAACAAAGTTTTATCCTTATATTGATAATGTAGGTTTTTCTTATATTATGAGGGGGGGGGGACCGCCCCACTTTGTTTAATTTTGTTGAAATAATTTTTTTTAAGGGGGCGCACCCCCTGTTCACCAATTTGGGATTCCTCGACATCACTCCTACAGTTTTAAATGTAAATCCTTCGAAATTCAATCATTTATTCCCTCCTGACAGCCCAGCTGACTTAAAATTTAATCCAGACTACATACACATACATAAAATATATATATACATATATACATTTATACAGACACGCTGAACAATATATAATTTTCATTGGGAAATTTTGTGATAGGCTTCTCCACCCATGGGAAAGAGGAACGATGTTGAATAGCATTTTGTTGAATAGCATTGTATGCTATTTTATACTTTTGCTGCCCTCAGTGAATGCACAATGTTATATTAGGTTTGTATTAAGTTTGGTTTAGCTCAGTTTAGGTTAGGCTTGATTGGTCTAGGCTAGGCTTGTTAAGGGTAATTTAGCTTAGTCTTCATAAGTTTAAGTAAGTCTTTCGAGAATTTTACCTTACCAACAAGAGGCCAATCTCTGCCTTCGAAAATTTAGCAAAAAGTTAACAATTCTTTCAAATACGTCGATAACTGTTTTCGAAATGCGTTTTTGTATCAAATATAAAAATGTTATGAAATAACAAGATAAGTTTAGATTTAGGAAAGATTTGAGTAAATACTGGTCGCTGACCTACACCGCTGCAGGTCAGCGTTCAATCCCCAACCATCCAAGTGGTTGGCTACCATTCCTTCCCCCCGTCCCATCCCAAATCCTTATCCTGACCTCTTCCCAGTGCTATATAGACGTAATGGCATGGCGCTTTCCCACTGATAATTCCCTCTACCCCCCCCCCCCCCTTAAAAAAACAATAAATAATTAAGGTTATCACTACCTAAATTGTTGAATTGGTCTTCAGCAGACGAATTGTTGATGTGGTCTCCAATCAACAAATTGATCACAGGAAAATCTGTAGTTGCAGAAGTCTCTCTAGTCAACAAATCAACTAATGCTGCCGATATTTCAAATTGCACACAAGCATTTAATATTAAACAGTAATTTAATCAATCATTGGCAATTACTCAATATTACCAAAAGGATATTTGTCAAACGCAATGTTGATTTGCCTCTCTTGCAACGTTGTTAATGGGGGAAATTAATTAAAGGCACAAAAGGCTTTATTTGTTACAATGAGAGACGGTAAAAGTGGAGCCAAGTAACTGTATTAACAATGTAAACATTGCACAATGAAACTGACTTGGGTGGATTAACAAGAGGGACAGATGTGTGCGGCAAACTTACCACAATAGGCTGGTTGTATAGAATTTTACAAGTAGTGGGGTTCATCTCGGCAGGGTGGGGGGGGGGGGTGTTCAGCTTATTTGGGGGTTCAGCTTAGCGTCCTGAAAGGAAGATCCTTATTGTCTGTTGGGCTCATTCCAGCAGGTTATTGGGCTCAGCCGGTCGGCCGAGCGGACAGCACACTGGGCTTGATCCTGTGGTCCTGGGTTCGATCCCAGGCGCCGGCGAGAAACAATGGGCAGAGTTTCTTTCACCCTATGCCCCTGTTACCTAGCAGTAAAATAGGTACCTGGGTGTTAGTCAGCTGTCACGGGCTGCTTCCTGGGGGTGGAGGCCTGGTCGAGGACCGGGCCGCGGGGACACTAAAGCCCCGAAATCATCTCAAGGTAACCTCAAGGTAGCTTAACAGCCTGTAAGATTTCTCTCAGTAGGCCACTCAGGCTTTTCGAGCTCCGATATCTAGGTGATTGTGATCTAGGTGAGGGTTCGAATCTCATCACGGCTCTTGTGGATTTGTTCATTTGATGCATCCCGCTATTGTGATTTGTGTGTGAGACATTAAGAGTAGACTTGATTGCATGTTTCTAGGATACCCTTAACCTAGATATTCCTATACTTAACCTAGAGATTCTCTTACCTTAATCTAGCTAGTCCCTTAACCTTAACTTAGGTAATCCTGAACTTTATCCTAGATAGTGTCGTCACTGTTTTAGCTATTCTTTTGCCAAAGGCAGAGATTATCCCACTTGTTATTCTGATAACGGTAAATAACTCTCACCTGCTGTTATCTTGTCTGTAATTATGTTTAACCTGAGCTGATTCAGTTGCCTGAGTAATTAACACTGTGAACACATCAACAGTGCTCACTAATTAACTACACCTGGTAAAGCCTTTATTATGCCTTTCAACACTTCCACCTTTCCCTTCTCTCCACCTTCTCTTCCATCTTCATCCCCTTCTATCCCTTCCTCCACACCCCCCTTCTACCACCCTCTCCCACTTCTCCCTTAACGCATTTTCCACCTTCAGGTCATTAGCTTCCTGTTCTCTGTATCACCTCTCCTTTCAATCTCAAACCATTCCATATCCGTTCCATCCATTTTCACTCCAACTCCCATGCCCCTTCAAAGCCTTAAATATTGTCTAGTCCTATTTGGCAATATCTCTTTTCCACCTCTTGTGAAGCAGGTGTTTGGCTCTGGAGAGGTATACACACTAGAGAACATTATCTAGAACCTACGTGAGACCAGACCAAGAATATGCATCCCGGCCTGAATTCCACACATAACAAAACATTTTGAAGATTGAAGGATAAAGATGTTTGGAACGTAGTTTGTCCCAGAAAAGTGTAGGAAGACATATGTAGAAAGCCTGAAAGAGTTGGACCTAGCGAAGTTAGTAGAGAAAGGAGACATGATAGAGACGTTTAAAATACTTAAGGGTATCGACAGGTTGGTAAAAGAGAAGTCCTGTAATGAAAATATATAGAACGAAAGGGGAAGGGTGGAAGCTAGAAATAAAAATTAGCTATTGAGATGAGAATTAAATTCCTTATGTATATGGAATATCAGCATTTTAATATACAAATAAAAAAACTCGTGCGCGGACCCTAAGCCTCTGGCTAGCCCATTGTTACTCATTTGTTTTATTGGGCGGTGTAAGATAATTTAATTATGTTCGCTTCAGTAAGATTATGCCCAATATGTTTAGCCAGTTCTGCTTCTTAGTTGAAATCTAATTTTGGTTTTTAACTATGCACTGTGTTAGATAATGTTCCAGTGGTCTGAGGGGTAGTTCTCCACAGTGCTGACATGTAGACGAGGTGGTAGTTGAAACCAATTCCATATACAACATTAAGAGTAAACAAATCCACAAGGGCTGTGATGAGGGTTCGAATCTCATCACGGCTCTTGTGGATTTGTTCATTTGATGCATCACGCTATTGTGATTTGTGTGTGTAACATTAAGAGTAGACTTGATGTGGGGTGAGTAAGCGGCTTGAATAGCAGAAGCCAAGAACTGAAGCAGACGAGGAGTCACAATAACGTGGCTGAAATATGTTGACTAGACCACACACTAGAAAGTGAAGGGACGACGACGTTTCGGTCCGTCCTGGACCATTCTGAAGTACAATCGACTTGAGAATGGTCCAGGACGGATCGAAACGTCGTCGTCCCTTCACTTTCTAGTGTGTGGTTTGGTCACCAGCAAACTGAAGCCCAATCGCGAAAGCACAAATCGGTTTGACACACTATGACTCTCCGACGAAAGTTAAAGAAATATACTTTCATATATACCATTAACTAAGCATACCTGACCTCAGCCCTCTTGGTAATTAATAGCGTTACTCCCCAGTTTAGATATCTGATTTAGACGTCAGATATCTGACGTCCTCTACGTCAATATGGACGTAGGAGACGAGGGTGGAGATGCAGTGTATTGTTGATAGCCTGTTTGTAGGCACCCTCATCGAACCCCTGGGGGTGATAGTGAAGGTGATGGTGGCTATGGTGGTGGTGATAGTGTCGTGGTGATAGCACTAAGTGATGGTTATCTTGAGATGATTTCGGGGCTTTTTTTTTTTAGTGTCCCCGTGGCCCGGTCCTCGACCAGGCCTCCACCCCCATGAAGCAGCCCGTGACAGCTGACTAACACCCAGGTACCTATTTTACTGCTAGGTAACAGGGGCATAGGGTGAAAGAAACTCTGCCCAATGTTTCTCGCCGGCGCCTGGGATCGAACCCGGGACCACAGGATCACAAGTCCAGCGTGCTGTCCGCTCGGCCGACCGGCTCCCTGGTGATAGTGTGAGTGGTGTGGTGACGGCTGCTTGCCTAATAATGTTTAGCTACCAGTGACAGCGGGGAATTGCGTGATCATAGTTCTTAACTCCTCGCTAACGAGCCGCCTTGTTCCTGGAACAACATTGTGTCGAACCACTTGGACGGTCGGGGATTGAACGCTGACCTGCATGTACGAGACAGTCTCTTTACCGTCCAGCCCAAGTGGTTGAACAGCTTTAGGGGGGAATATGTCCCTTGTTACCTCTCGCCCTAAGGACGAGGCCTATTGTGCCGTAGCCATAATATAGCCATCTCTGGCTTGTAGCCATAGTAAAAATGGTGGCTAGCGATCTGCTTGAGCCGACCCCTAGCCATGACAACCATATATCTCAGAGCCGCTTGGGCAGTGATGCCCGTCCTCCTAAGCTTCCCCAACGTCAAGAAACCGTCGTACTAAAGCGCCCTTATCCTATAACCTACCAGAGAACCCAAAACAGAAAACGGATCAGTAATGTCAATTTCGCCAGCCGCGACCATTTTCTAGGACGACGATTTTTGGCCTTAGAGTATACGTCAAAATACGACGTGCTATTAGGACAAGTTTGATCTTTGGAAGCATTTGAGGCTAACCTTACGATAAGGAGAAGGGATTGTTGATAGTGAATAGTGTTATTGTGGTCAGTGGGGGGGGGGTGCTGATTTAACTCACTAATCTCAGTGAGTTAGCTCACTAATCTCAGTGTGTTAGCTTACTAATCTCAGTGTATTAGCTCACTAATCTCAGTGTGTTAGCTCACTAATCTCAGTGTGTTAGCTCACCAATCTCAGCTCACTAATCTCAGTGTGTTAGCTCACTAATCTCAGTGAGTTAGCTCACTAATCTCTGAGTTAGCTCACTAATCTCGGTTAGCTCACTAATCTCAGTGACTTTGCTCACTAATCTCAGTGTGTTAGCTCACTAATCTCAGTGTTAGCTCACCAATCTCAGCTCACTAATCTCAGTGTGTTAGCGCACTAATCTCAGTGAGCTCACTAATCTCAGTGAGTTAGCTCACTAATCTCTGAGTTAGCTCACTAATCTCAGTTAGCTCACCAATCTCAGTTAGCTCACTAATCTCAGTGAGTTAGCTCACCAATCTCTGAGTTTGCTCACTAATCTCAGTTCACTAATTTTAGTGAGTTAGCTCACTAATCTCAGTGTGTTAGCTCACTAATCTCAGTGAGTTAGTTCACTAATCTCAGTGAGTTAGCTCACTAATCTCAGTGTGTTAGCTCATTAATCTCAGTGAGTTTGCTCATTAATCTCAGTGAGTTTGCTCATTAATCTCAGTGAGTTTGCTCACTAATCTCCGTGAGTTAGCTCACTAATCTCAGTGAGTTTGCTCACTAATCTCAGCGTTAGCTCACTAATTTCAGTGAGTTAGCTCACTAATCTCTGTGTTAGCTCACTAATCTCAGTGAGTTAGTTCACTAATCTCAGTGAGTTAGCTCACTAATCTCAGTGTGTTAGCTCATTAATCTCTGAGTTTGCTCATTAATCTCAGTGAGTTTGCTCACTAATCTCCGTGAGTTTGCTCACTAATCTCCGTGAGTTAGCTCACTAATCTCAGTGAGTTAGCTCACTAATTTCAATTAGCTCACTAATCTCAGTTAGCTCACTAATATCAGCTCACCAATCTCAGTGAGTTAGCTTACCAATCTCTGAGCTCACTAATCTCAGTGAGTTAGCTCACCAATCTCAGTGAGTTAGCTCACCAATCTCAGTGAGTTAGCTCACCAATCTCAGTGAATTAGCTCACTAATACTTGGTTACAAAGTCGCCACTCTGCTGCCAGAGAAATGTTCTATTGCAGAAAAAAATTATAATAATTTTTATATTTTTTTCCATTGTGTAAGGAGCAGTATTGTGGCATTAAAATTGTTATATATACGTGTTTATACTGTATAAAATATATGTACTACACATGTATATACTGCATAAAAGTTATATATACTTTACATGTTTATACTGTGACATGTAAAAATCAGATTGATAAAGATTAAGCCACCCAAGAGGTGGCACGGGCATGAATAGCCCGTAAAAAAATCAGATGTGAAAAATGCGTTAATACTTACAACCATAAAAGGCAATTATCGATACTATTTTTTTAACTTTTTTGTTGATTAGTGTAACAACAGCCGTGAAGTGATGCTTGCTGGCGCAGAACTAATTAAACTTTGTTATACAGCGAGCTTTTTTAAGGCGCGCCAGTGACCCCGATTAATATATTATCTTCAGTGTGGGCAACAAATGTATAATTTATACACACGTATAGAAATATTTTAAGTGTGCAGACGAGGAGTCACAATAACGTGGTTGAAATATGTTGACCAGACCACACACTAGAGAGTGAAGGGACGACGACGACGTTTCGGTCCGTCCTAGACCATTTTTAAGTCGATTGAGAGACTTTAGAATGGACTTAAGACACGATCGACTTGAGAATGGTCCAGGAAGGACCGAAACGTCGTCGTCCCTTCACTTTCTAGTGTGTGGTTTGGTCAATGTGTGTGTGTGTGTGTGTGTGTGTGTGTGTGTGTGTGTGTGTGTGTGTGTGTGTGTGTGTGTGTGTGTGTGTGTGTATTTACTATTTGTCTGTAGAATCGAACAGTTAGCACATCGATCCCGCTTTTCTAAGCAATCTATTTTTCCTCTATTATATCTACTACTAATATTTCACTCTAACATGCGCACATCCCAAGGAAGCAGTCCGTAGCAGTTGTCTAACTCCTAGGTACCTATATACTGCTAGGTGAACATGGGCTCCAGTGTGAAAGAAACTATGCCCGTTTGTTTCTGCCTCTACCGGGATCGAACCCCGGCCCTCAGGACCACGAATCCGAAGTGCTGTCCACTCAGCTGCCAGGCCCCTGTGTGTGTGTGTGTGTGTGTGTGTGTGTGTGTGTGTGTGTGTGTGTGTGTGTGTGTGTGTGTGTGTGTGTGTGTGTGTGTGTGTGTGTGTACAGCACGAAGAAATTAGCACGTAATGAGTAATGTGAAAATGCCTAATCATGAAGTTAAATTAATTCCTATATGCCTAGGAATGTTGAATATTTGTTTCATTATCTCCGAACATTGTAGGCTACAACGGTACATTTTGGGTACATTTGTTCAAAAAGTTTCTATCAATATCATGAGGATGGGTTGATGGATACCCGGCCATTCCCGGGTCTCTCTCTCCCCCTTTTCCCCTCCCTGCACCAGTCTCCTCTGTACCTATCCCATCCTCAGTCCCCTATCCCACCCTCTTGATCTTTCCCCTTCTCATTCCCTTTCCCTCTTTCACATAAAATTTATTAGTCTGAAACTCTAAACCAAAATTTTTTAAAATCTTTACAGGAAACATTCAGGATTTCAGACTACATGAAATTGTCAGCGAGTCTATTAAGCAAGTCTATTAAGCGAGTCTTTAAGGGTGGCATCGAAGCCGCCCCAGACTGGCTTATATGACATATACTCCTCATACCCAAGTGTCTATCTTAGAAAGTTAGACGGGCTCACCATAGCCCGTGCTGCTTGGAACTTTTTGTTCCAGGTACCAAATCTTTAACAACATTAGAAAGTTGGGTGAGGCTGTCCTTTAGATAGACATTCTACTATATATTTATATAATAATGTAAAATATTTTATATGTAGAAATATTAGATCTTGGTACATGCTAAAATAAATCACTATTTTTTAAAACGTTTTTTTAAAACAAGAATTGAAAATGTATTAACCAATCCCTAGAGAACCGCTGGAGTGAACTCTTTGTGAAAACAAAGTGATCTAGTTTGTTAATATAAGGTTTAGAGAAACCTGCAGTCTAGTCCGCCATAGCCTGATCGCGCTGAAATTCGCCGCGTCGTCCCTGTATCTCTATCCAATTATTCCTGAAACGTGTTTAACTCGATAATGATAGCGGGCAGCCCGTTCGACTCATTGACTATATTGTTTTAACATACACTTCCTAAAGTTAAAATTCTCCAGATTGTACCCGTTGTTGCGGGTACTGACCTATTATGACATTTTCAAAACCCTTTTTAAGCAAGGAAGAAACCTAACATGCCAACTTGCCTTGCGTTTTATTAGCTTGAGGCACACTTGAAGTGCCTCAACTTATCAAGTTGAGGCACTTCAAGTCCTCTTAGCAGAAATTGTCCGCGATACCAGGGCATTGTCATTGTTATAGGCGATTGAGCCTGGAAAAACACGACTTCTGGGTGCTGGCCTCAGTCGCCATCTTCTAAAATGTGATTCGGTTGATGATTCCGACAAAATTGAGGAAATCTCATCAACAAATCCACAAGGGCCGTGACGAGGATTCGAACCTACGTCCGAGAGCATCTCTGACGCTGCCTTAATCGACTGAGCTACGACATAGTCAAAAGGAGTTGAAACCGAAGTTCTACTGAACTTATTGGATCCTGTAGCCTCTCCGAGGCACAAACCAGGGTTTTACACAACTCCCCCCTGCACCCGAGCTAAGTCCTCTTAGCAGAAGTTGAGGAAATCTCAGTGTGCTCTGCTCTCCGGGATTCTATCCATGCAACCTGTCCTCTTACATAGAACGTCGCATTTCGACCGTATGTGTTACACAAAGCCAAAAATTGCCGTACTAGAAACATGGAAGCGGCTGGCGAAAGTGACGTACTGTCCCGTTTTCTGTTTTGGGTCCTCTGGTGGGTTAGGATAAGGCCACTTTATATTGAGCATTTTATTGACATTTCAAAGTGTGTTGACACAACGTACTGCTTATGGCGTTGTGGTCGGCGGAGTCTGCCTCTAAGTACTTTTTCCTGGAAATTGATTTGTTAACACTGGTGGTGTGTCCACTCACAGGATGAGTGGCGCTGCCCAATACTGTCACTATGGCGGTGTGTCCACTCACAGGATGAGTGACGCTGCCCAATACTGTCACTATGGCGGTGTGTCCACTCACAGGATGAGTGGCGCTGCCCAATACTGTCACTATGGCGGTGTGTCCACTCACAGGATGAGTGGCGCTGCCCAATACTGTCACTATGGCGGTGTGTCCACTCACAGGATGAGTGACGCTGCCCAATACTGTCACTATGGCGGTGTGTCCACTCACAGGGTGAGTGACGCTGCCCAATACTGTCACTATGGCGGTGTGTCCACTCACAGGATGAGTGACGCTGCCCAATACTGTCACTATGGCGGTGTGTCCACTCACAGGATGAGTGACGCTGCCCAATACTGTCACTATGGCGGTGTGTCCACTCACAGGATGAGTGACGCTGCCCAATACTGTCACTATGGCGGTGTGTCCACTCACAGGATGAGTGACGCTGCCCAATACTGTCACTATGGCGGTGTGTCCACTCACAGGATGAGTGACGCTGCCCAATACTGTCACTATGGCGGTGTGTCCACTCACAGGATGAGTGACGCTGCCCAATACTGTCACTATGGCGGTGTGTCCACTCACAGGATGAGTGACGCTGCCCAATACTGTCACTATGGCGGTGTGTCCACTCACAGGATGAGTGACGCTGCCCAATACTGTCACTATGGCGGTGTGTTCACTCACAGGGTGAGTGGCGCTGCCCAATACTGTCACTATGGCGGCGTGTCCACTCACAGGATGAGTGACGCTGCCCAATACTGTCACTATGGCGGTGTGTTCACTCACAGGGTGAGTGGCGCTGCCCAATACTGTCACTATGGCGGTGTGTCCACTCACAGGATGAGTGGCGCTGCCCAATACTGTCACTATGGCGGTGTGTCCACTCACAGGGTGAGTGGCGCTGCCCAATACTGTCACTATGGCGGTGTGTCCACTCACAGGATGAGTGGCGCTGCCCAATACTGTCACTATGGCGGTGTGTCCACTCACAGGGTGAGTGACGCTGCCCAATACTGTCACTATGACGGTGTGTCCACTCACAGGATGAGTGACGCTGCCCAATACTGTCACTATGGCGGTGTGTCCACTCACAGGATGAGTGACGCTGCCCAATACTGTCACTATGGCGGTGTGTCCACTCACAGGATGAGTGACGCTGCCCAATACTGTCACTATGGCGGTGTGTCCACTCACAGGATGAGTGACGCTGCCCAATACTGTCACTATGGCGGTGTGTTCACTCACAGGGTGAGTGACGCTGCCCAATACTGTCACTATGGCGGTGTGTCCACTCACAGGATGAGTGACGCTGCCCAATACTGTCACTATGGCGGTGTGTCCACTCACAGGATGAGTGACGCTGCCCAATACTGTCACTATGGCGGTGTGTCCACTCACAGGATGAGTGACGCTGCCCAATACTGTCACTATGGCGGTGTGTCCACTCACAGGATGAGTGACGCTGCCCAATACTGTCACTATGGCGGTGTGTCCACTCACAGGATGAGTGACGCTGCCCAATACTGTCACTATGGCGGTGTGTCCACTCACAGGATGAGTGACGCTGCCCAATACTGTCACTATGGCGGTGTGTCCACTCACAGGATGAGTGACGCTGCCCAATACTGTCACTATGGCGGTGTGTCCACTCACAGGATGAGTGACGCTGCCCAATACTGTCACTATGGCGGTGTGTTCACTCACAGGGTGAGTGGCGCTGCCCAATACTGTCACTATGGCGGTGTGTCCACTCACAGGATGAGTGACGCTGCCCAATACTGTCACTATGGCGGTGTGTTCACTCACAGGGTGAGTGGCGCTGCCCAATACTGTCACTATGGCGGTGTGTCCACTCACAGGATGAGTGGCGCTGCCCAATACTGTCACTATGGCGGTGTGTCCACTCACAGGGTGAGTGGCGCTGCCCAATACTGTCACTATGGCGGTGTGTCCACTCACAGGATGAGTGGCGCTGCCCAATACTGTCACTATGGCGGTGTGTCCACTCACAGGATGAGTGACGCTGCCCAATACTGTCACTATGGTGGTGTGTCCACTCACAGGATGAGTGGAGCTGCCCAATACTGTCACTATGGCGGTGTGTCCACTCACAGGATGAGTGACGCTGCCCAATACTGTCACTATGGCGGTGTGTCCACTCACAGGATGAGTGGCGCTGCCCAATACTGTCACTATGGCGGTGTGTTCACTCACAGGGTGAGTGGCGCTGCCCAATACTGTCACTATGGCGGTGTGTCCACTCACAGGATGAGTGACGCTGCCCAATACTGTCACTATGGCGGTGTGTCCACTCACAGGATGAGTGACGCTGCCCAATACTGTCACTATGGCGGTGTGTTCACTCACAGGATGAGTGACGCTGCCCAATACTGTCACTATGGCGGTGTGTCCACTCACAGGATGAGTGACGCTGCCCAATACTGTCACTATGGCGGTGTGTCCACTCACAGGATGAGTGACGCTGCCCAATACTGTCACTATGGCGGTGTGTCCACTCACAGGATGAGTGACGCTGCCCAATACTGTCACTATGGCGGTGTGTCCACCCACAGGATGAGTGGCGCTGCCCAATACTGTCACTATGGCGGTGTGTCCACTCACAGGATGAGTGACGCTGCCCAATACTGTCACTATGGCGGTGTGTCCACTCACAGGATGAGTGACGCTGCCCAATACTGTCACTATGGCGGTGTGTCCACCCACAGGATGAGTGGCGCTGCCCAATACTGTCACTATGGCGGTGTGTCCACTCACAGGATGAGTGGCGCTGCCCAATACTGTCACTATGGCGGTGTGTCCACTCACAGGATGAGTGACGCTGCCCAATACTGTCACTATGGCGGTGTGTCCACTCACAGGATGAGTGACGCTGCCCAATACTGTCACTATGGCGGTGTGTCCACTCACAGGATGAGTGGCGCTGCCCAATACTGTCACTATGGCGGTGTGTCCACTCACAGGATGAGTGGCGCTGCCCAATACTGTCACTATGGCGGTGTGTCCACTCACAGGATGAGTGGCGCTGCCCAATACTGTCACTATGGCGGTGTGTCCACTCACAGGATGAGTGACGCTGCCCAATACTGTCACTATGGCGGTGTGTTCACTCACAGGGTGAGTGGCGCTGCCCAATACTGTCACTATGGCGGTGTGTTCACTCACAGGGTGAGTGGCGCTGCCCAATACTGTCACTATGGCGGTGTGTCCACTCACAGGATGAGTGGCGCTGCCCAATACTGTCACTATGGCGGTGTGTCCACTCACAGGATGAGTGGCGCTGCCCAATACTGTCACTATGGCGGTGTGTCCACTCACAGGATGAGTGGCGCTGCCCAATACTGTCACTATGGCGGTGTGTCCACTCACAGGATGAGTGGCGCTGCCCAATACTGTCACTATGGCGGTGTGTCCACTCACAGGATGAGTGACGCTGCCCAATACTGTCACTATGGCGGTGTGTTCACTCACAGGATGAGTGACGCTGCCCAATACTGTCACTATGGCGGTGTGTCCACTCACAGGATGAGTGGCGCTGCCCAATACTGTCACTATGGCGGTGTGTCCACTCACAAGATGAGTGGCGCTGCCCAATACTGTCACTATGGCGGTGTGTCCACTCACAGGATGAGTGACGCTGCCCAATACTGTCACTATGGCGGTGTGTCCACTCACAGGATGAGTGGCGCTGCCCAATACTGTCACTATGGCGGTGTGTCCACTCACAGGATGAGTGGCGCTGCCCAATACTGTCACTATGGTGGTGTGTCCACTCACAGGATGAGTGACGCTGCCCAATACTGTCACTATGGCGGTGTGTTCACTCACAGGATGAGTGGCGCTGCCCAATACTGTCACTATGGCGGTGTGTCCACTCACAGGGTGAGTGGCGCTGCCCAGTACTGTCACTATGGCGGTGTGTCCACTCACAGGGTGAGTGGCGCTGCCCAATACTGTCACTATGGCGGTGTGTCCACTCACAGGATGAGTGGCGCTGCCCAATACTGTCACTATGGCGGTGTGTTCACTCACAGGATGAGTGGCGCTGCCCAATACTGTCACTATGGCGGTGTGTTCACTCACAGGATGAGTGGAGCTGCCCAATACTGTCACTATGGCGGTGTGTTCACTCACAGGATGAGTGGCGCTGCCCAATACTGTCACTATGGCGGTGTGTCCACTCACAGGATGAGTGGCGCTGCCCAATACTGTCACTATGGCGGTGTGTTCACTCACAGGATGAGTGGCGCTGCCCAATACTGTCACTATGGCGGTGTGTTCACTCACAGGATGAGTGACGCTGCCCAATACTGTCACTATGGCGGTGTGTTCACTCACAGGATGAGTGGCGCTGCCCAATACTGTCACTATGGCGGTGTGTCCACTCACAGGATGAGTGACGCTGCCCAATACTGTCACTATGGCGGTGTGTCCACTCACAGGATGAGTGGCGCTGCCCAATACTGTCACTATGGCGGTGTGTCCACTCACAGGATGAGTGACGCTGCCCAATACTGTCACTATGGCGGTGTGTTCACTCACAGGATGAGTGGCGCTGCCCAATACTGTCACTATGGCGGTGTGTTCACTCACAGGAAGAGTGGCGCTGCCCAATACTGTCACTATGGCGGTTTGTTCACTCACAGGATGAGTGACGCTGCCCAATACTGTCACTATGGCGGTGTGTCCACTCACAGGATGAGTGGCGCTGCCCAATACTGTCACTATGGCGGTGTGTCCACTCACAGGATGAGTGGCGCTGCCCAATACTGTCACTATGGCGGTGTGTCCACTCACAGGATGAGTGGCGCTGCCCAATACTGTCACTATGGCGGTGTGTCCACTCACAGGATGAGTGACGATGCCCAATAAACTCGCCCGTCAGGGCAAAATTAAATAAATTTAAACAAAGACCTGGATAAATGCTAGCTTAGAAAAATAGGTGTAGATTTATGCAACAAATAAATTACATAAACATGCAATAAATAGGCTTTGGATCCATGGCTTGGTTCCAGCGTATTTTAAACATACTTATTCATAAGTTTGGTTAGGTATACATACACCATGGGTCAATAAGCCTGCAGGTTCCTTTGTCCTTTTTATCGATATATATAGTTTTTCTGTCCAGTTCTAAAAATATGTATATCGGAGCATATATATTATTTTTCCATTTTTATACTCACTAAATATGAAAATATATAGAATAAGTAAGCATTTTCAGCAACTTTAACCAAAGTTCTGTCAACGAGGAAAATCTGTGTATTAAATGGATAGCAAAAATTTTGAAAATAAAAATTTGTTACTCACAAAGACTGTAGACATGTCACCATAGTGACGACTAGTTACCGTCGGCGGCGCGAGATGGCAGCACCAAGCGGGAGATGGCAGTCCGCTTCACACCATCAAAAAACTTATTTCAAACACAAATATTTTTTTTCCGACTCGTTCAAAATAAACTATTTATGTTTTTTGTTCATTTGATTTCATCATATAAAGAAAAACGTTAAGTAAAGCTTTTATTTTTGGGGTATTTTTCCAATTCGCCGTTGTCAGACACACCGTTGCTGGCGTCTGCCAAGAGATGGCGCCACTGATATTTCTGGTCCGGTTTCCACGTGTGTAAACTTTTGCTCCTTGTTTTGATTTTGGAAATCAAATTTGTCAAGTGTTTTATGAACTTGGCGAGTCTCGTCATCATTCACCGAAGGCAAGGAAATTGAAAACTAAGTCTCATAAGCTGAAATGTTCCATGAAATCATCTCTCTTGTTCACTTAAATCTATACTTTGCGGTAAAGAAATTATACGTAGCATTGAGAACCGAAATATAAAGTTGAAAACACAGCTCCCGGTGATAACTAAAGCTCGTTGAACATAGTGACCAATTCGAACTATGACCTCCACTTAGTGGTCAATACGCACTTGTAGTAGCCTAATTAACTATCGGCTTCAATTGGTAGTAAAAGTTTTTAATTTTGATTTCTTAAAAACTGCTAACCATGAAAAGGTCAATATATTTATATTTTCCATATAACGTATACACAGTTTAGTGTTTTAAGTGCTATAATTTGTTAGTTTTAATCTAGTGTGTAAAGTGTTATATAATTTTTGAGAAATCAAGATATATAAAGTTAATGGGATGTTATATACACACACATCTATATATACTGAGAAATAATATTTTGTTCTAGACAATATCCAGAAGTAAAGCACATTTGCTGACAGGTCAATAAGTACTTGTAGTTGCTTTAATAACCCTCCAGAGGTTGATAAGCATTAACCCAACACCAGATTATATCGGGAATTACTGGTCACCATTAGCAAGAAGACAAGAGTCGGAGAATAAAGCCATAATCTTGATCTGGATACCTGCCAGGGGCCAGATTCACAAAAGCACTTACGAACGTGTACATTTTTTCTCAATCTTTGACGGCTTTGTTTACAATTATTAAACAGTTAATGAGCTCCGAAACACCAGGAGGCTGTTTATAACAATAACAACAGTTGAATGGCACGTTTTCATGTTTATAAACTGTTTAATAAATGTAACCAAAACCGTCAAAGATTGAGGAAAGATGTACACGTTCGTAAGTGCTTGCATAAGTGCTTTCATGAATCTGGCCCCTGGTCATTGCAGCATTCGAGGTAATGACCAAGTAGATATCTTAGCTAAGTCGGCCCTACAGCTTGAGGAGTAGGGAAGCCACCTTGTTGCCCCAGAAGTTTAGGCTACCCCCTGGAAACACAAACCGTAACTGACTCTATTTTCCGCTTGTTACAACTTGTAATAAAGTTGTTACATATTGGCTTAACGTGTTTATGACGTATTAGAACGTTGTCTCAACTCACTATATTGGTTGTTATAACTGGTTAGGTGATAAAACTTGTTCAAACGTTGTACCAACGTCGTAGTTTCGGTGTGTGTTTGGCGGGATGGGGCCAGATTCACGGAGCAGTTACGCAAGTACTTACGAACGTGTACATCTTTCCTCAATCTTTGACGGTTTTAGTTATATTTATTAAACAGTTTACAAACATGAAAACGTGCCATTCAACTGTTGCTATTGTTATAAACAGCCTCCTGGTGCTTCCGAGCTCATTAACTGTTTCATAATTATAAACAAAGCCGCC
Source organism: Procambarus clarkii (assembly GCF_040958095.1). Taxonomy (NCBI): domain Eukaryota; kingdom Metazoa; phylum Arthropoda; class Malacostraca; order Decapoda; family Cambaridae; genus Procambarus; species Procambarus clarkii. The sequence goes on along the minus strand of NC_091234.1, from coordinate 17,740,197 downwards.
AAAGATTGAGAAAAGATGTTCAGGTTCGTAAGTGCTTGAGTAACTTCGTGAATCTAGCCCCTGCTTTATGTAGCGAGAAGACCTGAAAACTTCTGCGGGAGTTTTGTGAGCTGGCTATAGCCTAGCCCCTGCCTTATGCACTTACAACGCATCATCAACTGAACAACTTTCTACCACACTTGACAGGAAGGTGTTTCTCTCAACTCTAGTGTCGTTACACCTTCAACCATTTTCTTATATTAAATTTAGACACACGGCAATATGCTGTTTCCTTATTCAACAAGACGTGAAACCGACTAGGAATAAGCGTAACATTATTGGTAGAATGTTTAATATTCATTTAATATAAACATTTAATAGAATGTTTAATAGAACCTATATTTTGTAATGGAGTATCATTCAAATCAGTTAAGGGCATATTCGAGAGTCGTACAACGAGGGATCATTTGAAACTTTGAATGTTGCGAATGTTTAAAAGTTTTTTTTATATTTTCTTCTCTAGTGGTAATTTTTCTTTGTATACCTAGAATTGGTTCTAGGAGTTATAATTTTACTCCAAAAGAGTAAATTAATAAGTAAATTTACTCCAAAAAGAGTAAATTAATACGTAAATTTACTCCGAAAGAGTAAATTAATAAGTAAATTTACTCCAAAAAGAGTAAATTAATACGTAAATTTACTCCGAAAGAGTAAATTAATAAGTAAATTTACTCCAAAAGAGTAAATTAATAAGTAAGTTTACTCCAAAAGAGTAAATTAAGACGGACCAAAGTGTCTTCGTAATGTTTTCTGCCCTTACCTCCGTCTAGGCGGGGTGCCCAATAGGCTCCACTCGGGCCGGAGCTCACCTATAACAGGTTAAAAATTTCGCCTTGGCTGGAACTAACATGGAGATGGAAGAATTTGTAGACCAAATAACACAAATTTATTTTTTCGTTATACAATAGACTGTGTGAATTCCCTTGATATAATTCTAAATATTCACTTTGTCTGGGTTCCTATTTTAATATACATCCTTTATGTAGAGATTTATTAAATCTATTATACAAATTATATATATTTTCGGAATATGTATATTAAGTAGAAGTACTGACCTCCAAAAGGCAATTTCCACCTGAATATTAAGTGTGGTTAAATTAATTTTAAACAATATCATATATTATAAAAATGTCAAAACGATCGTAGAGCTGTAATAGTCAAAGTTGAAACTTTTTTTTTAACTTTTTTTGACAAATAAATGTCACTTTTGCCCATTTTTATTAATATAATCGATAATTTGACAGGTTAATCGATTGCATTTTCCCCCTATTATCATACATGTTTGTTGACATTTGATTGACTGCTGCCAGGGACCTAAGATCAACATGGGATGATCTTACGACCTAACTTATCAAAAAGGATCTTAACGACCCAACACATTAGAGGTGATAATAGCAATGAGTCAGTTTGCATTATCTCTTGAGGTATATATTTTTATTTGAATTTAATTATCATTTACAATCCTAAAAAAAATCCAAACATTTTAAAATATTTGCAATACATTTGTTGCAATGACATAAGAAGCAAAATAATTATTTGAGGATTTATTTGCAACAATTTTAAAGGATTAAATTTAATAAATAAAAAAGGATTTATTTTATTATTTCATGACTGTCTTGCAACATTTGTGTCGCAACTTCAGTGTTTCCAGAATTTCAGAAATTTATCGTTGTCGAAAATCATTGCATCTCCAAAAGGTTTTCCTTTGATTGCAGGACTTATACCAGATGCTGTAGGTGATTACCCCAACTCCTTAGACTCGTTGCTAGAGCAACGGTCTCGTTTTTTGCAGGGTCGACGTTCGATCCCCATAGTCCAAGTTGTTGGATATCTTTTCTCCCCTCGTTACTCAAATCCTATTTTTTTTTGTATCCACATCTCTTGTTTCCTTTTAGTCTAAGTGATATAAAGTTATAACATCTTAGTCCACTGTAAGGATAACAGATTTAATTTTTTATATTGATTTGTTTTACTGATATTAGTTTGGTCGATATTTTAAGCCATTCTGCTTATCTTCAGCATTTTTTAATTGTAAAATCTTAATTACATTGATTTCGTGTGTGATCTTACCTGAGTATTGAAGAGCCAGAATGGTCCTTATCTTTGTAGAAACTGAGTGTGGCTTTTGGTGGTGTTGGGTGAGTGTGGCTTTTGGTGTTGGGGTGAGTGTGGCTTTTGGTGGTGTTGGGTGAGTGTTGCTTTTGGTGTTGGGGTGAGTGTGGCTTTTGGTGGTGTTGGGTGAGTGTGGCTTTTGGTGGTGTTGGGTGAGTGTGGCTTTTGGTGGTGTGGGGCGAGTGTGGCTTTTGGTGGTGTTGGGTGAGTGTGGCTTTTGGTGTTGGGGTGAGTGTGGCTTTTGGTGGTGTTGGGTGAGTGTGGCTTTTGGTGGTGTTGGGTGAGAGTGGCTTTTGGTGTTGGGGTGAGTGTGGCTTTTGGTGGTGTTGGGTGAGTGTGGCTTTTGGTGGTGTGGGGCGAGTGTGGCTTTTGGTGGTGTTGGGTGAGTGTGGCTTTTGGTGGTGTTGGGTGAGTGTGGCTTTTGGTGGTGTAGGGTGAGTGTGGCTTTTGGTGGTGTTGGGTGAGTGTGGCTTTTGGTGGTGTGGGGCGAGTGTGGCTTTTGGTGGTGTTGGGTGAGTGTGGCTTTTGGTGTTGGGGTGAGTGTGGCTTTTGGTGGTGTTGGGTGAGTGTGGCTTTTGGTGTTGGGGTGAGTGTGGCTTTTGGTGGTGTTGGGTGAGTGTGGCTTTTGGTGTTGGGGTGAGTGTGGCTTTTGGTGGTGTGGGGCGAGTGTGGCTTTTGGTGGTGTTGGGTGAGTGTGGCTTTTGGTGTTGGGGTGAGTGTGGCTTTTGGTGTTGGGGTGAGTGTGGCTTTTGGTGGTGTTGGGTGAGTGTGGCTTTTGGTGGTGTTGGGGTGAGTGTGGCTTTTGGTGGTGTGGGGTGAGTGTGGCTTTTGGTGGTGTGGGGTGAGTGTGGCTTTTGGTGGTGTGGGGCGAGTGTGGCTTTTGGTGGTGTAGGGTGAGTGTGGCTTTTGGTGGTGTGGGGCGAGTGTGGCTTTTGGTGGTGTGGGGTGAGTGTGGCTTTTGGTGGTGTGGGGTGAGTGTGGCTTTTGGTGGTGTGGGGTGAGTGTGGCTTTTGGTGGTGTGGGGTGAGTGTGGCTTTTGGTGGTGTGGGGCGAGTGTGGCTTTTGGTGGTGTATTAAAGAACTAATCGGAGACGGGGATTTATATACGTACTTTCTCCGAAGTCGTGTTGACTACCTTAGGTCATTTAAGATATTGAAGACTTTCGTGAATACAAGACTCTGCTACACTTAAGACAAGTGATTTCAGTTACAAGGCGAATCTATAAGAAATAATGTTAGGAAACTCGCAGGTGGGTGAAATAATTAAGTGGAAATAATTAATCACCTTCCAGAGCCTTGAAACACAGGCTTAGAATAGCTTATAAACAGATGTTAATTAATTAATTTTTTTATATAATTAAAAAAGTCATGAAATACAGGCTCTCGTAAAAAGACTTAACTCGTATATATTATGAATTATGTAATTTGCTTTGTTAGAACTTTATGAATATTAATTTGTTTATATATTAATATTATACAGACTATTTATGCTGGAGTATTTATCCTGTCCGAACTGACTGTTTGGGTTAGCGTCCAGCAGGTTGAAAATGATTATATGAATATAAGAATTAGGGAACACCACAACGCCACCTGTTGGCCAGGGGCCAGATTCACGAAGCAGTTACGCAAGCACTTACGAACCTGTACATCTTTTCTCAATCTTTGGTGGCTTTGTTTACAATTATTAAACAGTTAATGAGCTCGGAAGCACCAGGAGGCTGTTTATAACAATAACAACAGTTGATTGGCAAGTTTTCATGCTTGTAAACTGTTTAATAAATGTAACTAAAGCCGTCAAAGATTGAGGAAAGATGTACACGTTCATAAGTGCTTGCGTAACTGCTTCGTGAATCTGGCTCCAGGGCTTGGCGGTCCTGTTTAAATCCACAAATTCTATCACCCATTCACCTATCCAATCTATTCTTGGATAGGTGTATATTCTTGAAACCAATGCGAGTTGTTGTGATAAGGAATCTTTCCTTGTTAATGCTACACATAGCTGGGTGGATAGAGCTTCTGCCTCACATGTTGGAGCCCAGGGTTCGAGTCTCCTAGAACCCAGGTGGATGGAACTTATCGACAATTTTATTTTCAGTTCCGTGCGTGCCTATTTTCCCATTAAAAAAGAAAGTTGTGCAAGTAAAAACGAAAGTTGAAATTGAACAGTGTAGTTTTACTGACTGTTCTCAGAACTAATCGTTTAAAATTCATTTTTAATGCTAATATAAATAAAATTAGTTGAACAATTTGAATGAGAATAGATTCTGCATTTCCAGAGTTAATTTTCCTGTTAACATTTTGTACTTTTTCGTTTTTCCAATGGTTTGGAAAGCTGTTAATTTTAGTTGTATGTAGAGTGAGCCAGAGTGAGAGTCGGGAGAGATCCTTCCGTTGTTCTTTCCTGATCTCATGTATAAAACTCGGATCTGTAGCGATGCTAGTAGTTATAATGTTCTCTGAAGAACATTTTGGTAGAGTAGGGAGTCTATCTGGTGTGTGTGTACTCACCTAGTTGTGCTTGCAGGATCGAGCATTGACTCTTGGATCCCGCCTAACCCACAACAACTCACCAAGTTGTTGTACTCATCTAGTTGTACTTGCGGGGGTTGAGCTTTGGCTCTTTGGTCCCGCCTCTCAACTGTCAATCAACTGGTGTGTGTGTGTAACAGGTGTTGTGGTGTAGGTGTGTGATGAGGAGGAGTGTAGTGAGGAGGTGTTGAGAGTGAGGATTATGAGAGCCGTGCCAGCGGGTGAGATGATGCTTCCTTGTGTACAGGAACGTGATGATGGGCTTAACCTCTCCTACGTGTCCACGACTCTTTGTGTCAGATTATGTTGGCTTGATACAAGCACATGGAGAAGTGAATGCTTGCTGTGTGTGTCTGTCTTTGTCTCTTTCTCTCTCTCTCTCTCTCTCTCTCTCTCTCTCTCTCTCTCTCTCTCTCTCTCTCTCTCTCTCTCTCTCTCTCTCTCTCTCTCTCTCTCTCTCTCTTTGTCTCTCTCTCTCTCTCTCTCTCTCTCTCTCTCTCTCTCTCTCTCTCTCTCTCTCTCTCTCTCTCTCTCTCTCTCTCTCTCTCTCTCTCTCTCTCTCTCTCTCTCTCTCTCTCTCTCTCTCTCTCTCTTTGTCTCTCTCTCTCTCTCTCTCTCTCTCTCTCTCTCTCTCTCTCTCTCTCTCTCTCTCTCTCTCTCTCTCTCTCTCTCTCTCTCTTTTCTGTGTATGTCTGTCTGTGTCTTTCTACATATCACATCTGTGTACACCGATTGATTCAGAGTTGAGAGGCGGGACCAAAGAGCCGAAGCTCAACCCACACAAACACAACTAGGGGAGTACAGACACACACACGCACACAAGTCCCTGACGAAATCCGCAGATCTTTTGTCATAAATATTTCAAAAACACATTTGTTAAAATGAAATATTGCCAGCAAAATCATCGCCTTCTATTGATTTTTGTGCATTTTTTTAGATTTTTTGAAGAGGATTGTGATTTTACTGTTTTCGATACGAATATTGCCTTTCGAAACCTGCAGGGCAGAACCCTAATCAAGCTTACTTATACAACCTACGGGTTGTATAAGAATGTTGCCACCTGCAAGGAAAATTCCTGTTCAATGCAGGCGATGAGTCACAATAACGTGGCTAAAGTAAGTTGACCAGACCACACACTAGAAGGTGAAGGGACGACGACGTTTCGGTCCGTTCTGGACCATTCTCAAGTCGATTGTGTCGAAACGTCGTCTTCCCTTCACCTTCTAGTGTGTGGTCTGGTCAACATTCCTGCTCAAGCTGCCATTTCAGTATATCTAAAAATAAGTCCCAGTATCTTGATTGGCTGATATTGAAAATGTATACATTGACTCCACGCAAACTTACTGGGATCTTTGACTTCAAGGAAGATGAGGATGCAGACGCGAGGAGTTACAATAACCAGGCTGAAATATGTTTGACCAAACCACACGCTAGAAAGTGAAGGGACGACGACGTTTCGGTCCGCCCTAGACCATTTGTTACAAGGTTATAAGTAACTAGTGAATAGGAGCAACAGCTTCCAACTACGATACAAACGCTATTAACCCATAGGGTTATAAACCCATGGAACCGCCTACCCGCCGCAGCCATAAATGGCAAAACATTGCTGTAATTCCAAGTTCAATGGGGGTAAAATCAATAGGATAAATGGCGGAACCTTTGATAAACCACCGGCTTCCTGTCCCCGTCGAGGCCATTAGTGAGATGGCAAATTCAGTTTACCTCCTCGCAGACATGCTGGAACATTCTGCGATTTTTTTTGCATGTTGCTTAGTTTAGTAATCTGGTTTTTAAACCTTTGTTTTTCCTTGTTTGAAAATGTATTTGTTCCCAAGCTGTTTCTTTGTTTCCTCCTTGACTCGTGTACTTGTTTCAAGGTCTACCTTGGTGTCTTTCTCTCCTGACCCTTAGAGTACTCTTTTCAGGCCCACTAAGGCCCTACCTTACCCTCTTCCTGTCACCTCCTTGAGGTTATCTGGAGATGATTTCGGGGCTTTAGTGTCCCCGCGGCCCGGTCCTCGACCAGGCCTCCACCCCCAGGAAGCAGCCCGTGACAGCTGACTAACACCCAGGTACCTATTTACTGCTAGGTAACGGGGGCATTCAGGGTGAAAGAAACTTTGCGCATTTGTTCCTGCCTGGTGCGGGAATCAAACCCGCGCCACAGAATTAAGAATCCTGCGCGCTATCCACCAGGCTATCAGGCCCCCCAGGTGTGGGCGTGAACAAGTAACTACACTTTCAAATCCTTTATATAACGGATACTAAATTTCTAAAGGTCTGAGAACACATGTAGTGTCATTCTCTCCCAACACTGACAAAGGGTTCAGGATTTCTACTGTGATCCCTTAAACCCACAGCTAACGCCGACCCGAATGGCCCACGAGGGCAGTTAAAGGCTACCATGGGGTAGTTATGGGACTACTGGGTAGTTAATGGGACCACAGGGTAATTAAACAGGGCAATGAAACGCCACGGAATGCCTTAACATAATGGTTCAGTTTATTGTTGCATCTTTCAACAACTCCATTTTGTATTTCTACTGTGCAACCTTGTGCAATCTTGTGCAACCTTGTGCAATCTTGTGCAACCTTATGCAATCTTGTGCAACCTTGTGCAATCTTGTGCAACCTTGTGCAACCTTGTGCAACCTTGTGCAATCTTGTGCAACCTTGTGCAATCTTGTGCAACCTTGTGCAACCTTGTGCAATAGTTAAATAAGGTCGGTGTATGTCTCATGTGATATATTGCACAACTTTAATATTGATGCTCACACTTGGTAAATGGAAAGGAATAATGCAAATGAAGTATTTTCTCGATATTCGTATTTGAAAATTAAGTTGTGGATTTTTAGGTAACGAAAAATCACTTCATTATCGTTTAGAATAAGGAATTAGACCTTTTTTTAGGGAGCCGGTCGGCCGAGCGGACAGCCCGCTCGACTTATGATCCTGTGGTTCCGGGTTCGATCCCAGACGCCGGCGAGAAACAATGGGTAGAATTTCTTTCACCATTTGCCCCTGTTATCTAGCGGTAAAATAGGTACCTGGGTGTTAGTCAGCTGTCACGGGCTGCTTCCTGGGGGTAGAGGCCTGGTCGAGGACCGGGCCGCGGGGACACTAAAGCCCCAAAATCATCTCAAGATAACCTCAAGATAGAATTCAATATTTTTGTTTATAATAATATATTGTATGCTGGGGAAAAAAATTGCCATTGCTGACTCAGCGCCATAAAAACGTGATTTAAAGTAGTTAAAACACCCAAAAATAAAAAAAATTGTGACTTTTTTATTGTTGTGCACCCCATGCTCATCCTGTGAGCGGTAGCGCAAAAAGGATTGCAGAGGGAATTATCAGGGAAAAGCGCCAAATTATTGCGAATATATAGCACTTGGAAGGGATGAGGATAGGGATCGGAGAGGTGGAGAGAGGACGGGGTCTGTCTAGACACCCAACACGTTTGAGCACGTATTGTCGTCGTTGTTGAAGCATGCATACGTTGGTGAATAGGCGGTAGAGGGAACAGACATGATCTACTGCCTAAACAGGAGATTACCTTAACATTAGTACCAAGATAGGTTGCCATATCATACAACGTGAGTTTACACTTATCTCTTAAATGGCTCAATTTTATCACAATCCAAGATATAGTGTTCGAGTGTGTGTTCCTGTCTCTGTCCACACACTTTATGCAGGCGATGAGTCACAATAACGTGGCTGAAGTATGTTGACCAGACCACACACTAGAAGTTGAAGGGACGACGACGTTTCGGTCCGTCCTGGACCATTCTCAAGTACTTGAGAATGGTCCAGGACGGACCGAAACGTCGTCGTCCCTTCAACTTCAAGTGTGTGGTCTGGTCAACACACACTTTACACTTTAATTCATCTAGATCCCTATACAAGCCGAGCAGCCAGAGATACTTGTAACACAGTCTTATTCGAGCTGTGACAACGTCTGTTAGTCTGCTGCTGATGTTACTTGTCCCATTCACATGTCAACAATAAATGTGGTTATACTACTCTGCGGTTACAGTATAAAGATAATTGTGTTGTTCAATGAAGACGGTGTTTCAATTTAGAGTTATCTGTAAAGTCCGCTTTTAATGTCCTCGCAACAACTGGGCTTAATTAAAGGTTTTACGAGGAGGAACTAAGGATACCAAGAATGCGTACAACTCTTGTAAATTTCTCAAGTGCTAATTTCTACTCTCCTCAGCACTCTGAAGTTCACTGAAGAATTCTTGACGGCTCGCGGGTAATTAAATGAGAAAGACGAAATGTAGAAATAACACATTAACGCTATTTTTGGCCAATTTTCCGAATAGATACACAAAAACACTAGTGACATACCCGTAATATCAACAACACTAGATGGGGTCCTAAGAGCCGAAGCTCAACCCCCGCCAGCACAAATAGGCTAGCACACGTTAAGATTCAGCTACTTGGAACAAAAAGTTCCAAGTAGCACAGGCTATGGTGAGCCCGTAGTGGACTTACCTGGCACAGGAGCGGGGCAAGTAGCACGGGCTATGGTGAGCCCATAGTGGACTTACCTGGCACAGGAGCGGGGCAAGTAGCACGGGCTAAGGTGAGCCCGTAGTGGACTTACCTGGCACAGGAGCGGGGCAAGTAGCACGGGCTATGGTGAGCCCATAGTGGACTTACCTGGCACAGGAGCGGGGCAAGTAGCACGGGCTAAGGTGAGCCCGTAGTGGACTTACCTGGCACAGGAGCGGTGCAAGTAGCACGGGCTATGGTGAGCCCGTAGTGGACTTACCTGGCACAGGAGGCGACCATGATAACGCTAACTTGCTTAAGAAAACGAATTGCCTGTGGAAGGTAATTTAAGAAAACGGGAAGACGCCAGATAATACAAATGATACAAGTGGAAGTCAGTACTACAAGAGGATGGCAGTCTATGGCTGTATTACAGAAGGATGGCAGTCTGAGGTGGCAGCTGCCCACAAGGAAAGCCGTTGAAGATGATCAGAAAGTCGTTGAAGATGATCAGAAAGTTGTTGAAGATCAGAAAGTCGTTGAAGCTGATCAGAAAGTCGTTGAAGCTGATCAGAAAGTCGACAAACAAATCAGAAAGTTTCTTGGGCAGACGGACAGATAGACAGCAATACGGGTTAATAGCTAGTCTGGGAGAGTCATAAAATATTTCTTTTGACAAGCAAGCAATCGGGAAGACAGGCAGTCAGGATAGCAGACATTCAGGATAGCAGGCAGTGTCAGGATAGCAGACATTCAGGATAGCAGACAATCAGGATAGCAGGCAGTGTCAGGATAGCAGACAGCGAATACGGAGAGAAACGGCCAACTAGGCGACAGTTGTATCACTCACAATTCATTACAACAGGTGATAATAAATCTACTTTGTGGAGTCGGTGTGGCACTTGGGCCGATTACATACTGGAGGTTTCTCACAGTAACTGGCTGTTAGTCTTGTCTGGAGTCTGTCCAGGAGACAGCTTTCAGACCATGTCTCGGGTGTCGTGATTGGCGTCTGTGGAAAGGGGAAGGTTTTAGACCAATGGTTGAAAGCCTAGGGCCAGATTCACGAAGCACTTACGAACCTGTACATCGTACTCTTTGGCGGCTTTGTTTACAATTATTAAACAGTTAATGAGCTCGGAAGCACCAGGAGGCTGTTTATAACAATAACAACAGTTGACTGGCAAGTTTTCATGCTTGTAAACTGTTTAATAAATGTAACCAAAGCCGTCAAAGATTGAGGAAAGATGTACACGTTCGTAAGTGCTTGCGTAACTGCTTCGTGAATCTGGCCCCCTGGTGTCGCCAAAAATAGTGATCGGGTCTTCAAACTAAGATCAATAGTCATCCTCCAGATAACAATAAGTAGGGAATTAGGAATAAATTTCACGTAGAGATAAAAAAAATAGTTGCAAAGAAAAAAATAAAATTTTTGAACTTTCGTGAGACATTTCACTGAGGTAAAGTTCTACTCAACTCAACTTATCAGAGTTTTTGGTGTATGTGAAAAACTAGTACCCAGAATTAGCATAAAAAAATATTAAAGACTTACGCTGTTTAATATAAAACGAAATTACAGAAACAGGATTAATATGGAATCTGATCTAAGCTTAAATCTGTTTGGCACTGAACCTCAGATTCAGAACAGTCAACAAAGCAGCATCAACCATGTCAATAAACAGTTGTTAAATTGTTGTTAGTTAATAAAATCAGTTTGTTGAGTAGACAGATGTATCGAAAACGGGGAGAGATTCCGTGGGAAACTACATTTAAATACAAGTGGTAGAGGTGAAAATGGTGTGAGCTGCAGTTCAGGACCATTCTCCAGTTGTCTTGGCTGGAATTCGTCGGAAAAGCAGGTTCCAGGGCATTTTCCAGGGCATTTTCCAGGGCATTTTCCAGGGCATTTTCCTGGGCATCTTCTAGGGCATCTTCCAGGGCATCTTCTAGGGCATCTTCTATGGCATCTTCCAGGGCATTTTCCAGGGGATCTTCCAGGGCATCTTCCAGAGCATTTTCCAGGGGATCTTCCAGGGCATCTTCCAGGGCATCTTCTAGGGCATCTTCTAGGGCATCTTCTAGGGCATCTTCAAGGGCATCTTCTAGGGCATCTTCAAGGGCATCTTCAAGGGCATCTTCTAGGGCATCTTCAAGGGCATCTTCAAGGGCATCTTCTAGGGCATCTTCAAGGGCATCTAGGGCATCTTCTAGGGCATCTTCTAGGGCATCTTCAAGGGCATCTTCTAGGGCATCTTCAAGGGCATCTTCTAGAGCATCTTCTAGGGCATCTTCAAGGGCATCTTCTAGGGCATCTTTCAGGGCATCTTCTGAGGTCGTTCTAAGATTACTATGTCGTCATAGTAACCCAGTTTGTTTCTGGGTCTCTCTCTCTCTCTCTCTCTCTCTCTCTCTCTCTCTCTCTCTCTCTCTCTCTCTCTCTCTCTCTCTCTCTCTCTCTCTCTCTCTCTCTCTCTCTCTCTCTCTGTCTCTCTCTCTCCCCCCTCTCTCTCCTCTCTCCCCCCTCTCTCTCCCCCCCTTCCCCCATCTCTCCCCCTTCCCCCCTCTCCCCCTTCCCCCCTCTCTCCCCCTCTCTTCCTCTCTCCCCCTCTCTTCCTCTCTCCTCCTCTCTTCCTCTCTCCTCCTCTCTTCCTCTCCCTCCTCTCTTCCTCTCCTTCCTCCTCTCCCTCCTCTCTTCCTCTCCCTCCTGTTCCTCTCCCTCCTCTCCACGTCTCGCTCTTCGCCCTATCTCCACTTCTCTGCCCCCCTGTCACCTCCCTCCTATCTCTCCCAACATGCCCATTCTCCCCCTGTTCTCCCCCTCTCATATCCTCTCTACCTTTCTCATCCTCCCCTCTTCTTCCCCCTCTACGAACATCCTTGTTGTCCTTCCCTTGTCCCAACATCCTACTTTGGACAACTAAAACTATACAAAGGATCATTTAAGGTGATTACTTAGTGCTTAATATATTTTAGTATGTTATAGAAACTAATTAGTGGTTATAATTGTTGTGGTGTTAATAGTTTTATTGCTAGTGATGACGAGATTACTAAGCTCTGAACAAATCCACAAGGGCCGTGACGAGGATTCGAACCTGCGTCCGGGAGTAGGTTCGAATCGTTCAGTTCCCTTCGTTCAGGAACGAGACTTGTTGCATATCTTTGGATCTTTTAAACCGTCGTGTATTATCGAATAGCAAATAGAGCTTCACCTTCGCAGTGCATTGTTTTGGGGAATGATTAGTTTATAGCAATTGATAAATGTGTCCCCAATCGTGATTACTAGTATATATTTGCGTCGGTGCAGATTTCTGTATTTCTAAGAACTATGTAACGCTTTTGTAATTAACCTCACCGCTATGTATTGTCAGAGACGAAGTTAAACATAAATGTAAAGCACTAAGCCAGTATGACTATATAGCACTTGGACAATCGGGAATCGAACACCGACCTTGCAAGAAGCGGAGGCCTTTAGGACATTCATATTGGCTATCGCTCCAGAAGCGACCACTAGAGTAGGGTCCAAGACCTAAGAACAGAAAGCAACCCTCTACGTCACAGCTACTCTTCATCAAAGCTAACCTATCATGACTGGTGTGACGTCAGTATGACGTCAGTAGTTTCATGACAGGTACAGGTTTTGGATCCTACTGGAGAGCTGTCATCCTTTTGTGCCAAGTTATAGAGCCTAGAGATACACTGTGGGATTAAGGGGGATTTAACCACAATGTTTTATGGGGTTCAGTAATGGTCTTGCTCCAGATATTGCTGTTAAGAAAGTTTAAAGGAGATAAAATGATAAGTATGATATTATTCACGTATATCTTGACCACTTTCTGTAGTGCCAATTAAAGAAACGTCTCAGGTAAGATCGTAAGATCATTTATGCCCGAAACGCTTTGCGTAATAGTGGCTTTAGGCGTTGTATGTACTAGCCTTATCTATAAATCCATCATTCTTTGTAAAATCTCTTGTATGTATGTACCTTGTATGTATGTACCTTACCTAAATAAACATTTATTTATTATTTTATTTATAAATAATATGAAACTGCAGATGTACAACAATCATTATATAATGTCTAACCTATGCTATATATAATGAAGGTATCCCAGAATATTATGTTGTAACAATGAGTTATGTTAGCCTGTCCTTTCCTCTTACCATTCTTCCCTCTTCTCTCCTTCTCCCTTCCTTTCTCTGTCTTCCATCTATTCTCCTTCCCTTTCCTACATTTCCTACAGGACAAAAACTTGAGGGAGTTCAAGTTGGAGTGAAGGAACTCGGAGTTTTGGTGGCTCCTAGCTCTCCTCTCTGTTAGTGAAACGCACATTCTTCTGCCATCTTGGGAGATATCCTGACGCTTTGGGAGATATCCTGACGCTTTGGGAGATATCCTGACGCTTTGGGAGATATCCTGACGCTTTGGGAGATATCCTGACGCTTTGGGAGATATCCTGATGCTTTGGGAGATATCCTGACGCTATGGGAGATATCCTGACGCTATGGGAGATATCCTGACGCTTTGGGAGATATCCTGACGCTTTGGGAGATATCCTGACGCTTTGGGAGATATCCTGATGCTTTGGGAGATATCCTGACGCTTTGGGAGATATCCTGACGCTTTGGGAGATATCCTGACGCTTTGGGAGATATCCTGACGCTTTGGGAGATATCCTGACGCTTTGGGAGATATCCTGACGCTTTGGGAGATATCCTGACGCTTTGGGAGATATCCTGACGCTTTGGGAGATATCCTGATGCTTTGGGAGATATCCTGCCGCTTTGGGAGCTATCCTAGCTCTCATTGGGAGATATCCTAGCTCTCATTGGGAGATATCCTAGCTCTCATTGGGAGATATCCTAGCTCTCCTTGATATCATAGCTCTTAGATTTGTTTCTCCCCCACCCCTCTCCTATCCTCCATGAAAGTAGAATATATCTCCCCGGAACGTTCAGACTACGCTCGAAACACACACATAACCCCCCCACCCCTCCCCATAGACATTCACCCCCCCCCCTAATTCCCCATCGTTTGAATCTGTCACTCCAGATGCAGCACAACCTTCCTTTCTCAACAAGATGACCATTAAATAGAAAAAAACATACTATTGTAACCCATTGGAAATTGTCTTCGAGAAAATGAAAATAAACTGGCATGGAATAAAAGGCTTAGAAAAGCCTCTCTCGGTAAGCTGGTCTTGGCCATGCTGAAGTGCGTGAGAGGCGGGGGACCCTCTCTCTATTTTCTCCTCGTAAACTCACATTTGGTTGCTAGGTAGAGAAAGAGAGAGGAGAATCAAGCTATAGGAGTGAGGGGTGGATAGAGAAGAGAATTAGTGAGTTCAGGGCAGTGAGAGGAGATAGTGGAGCAGGAGAAGAGGAGATAGTGGAGCAGAAGAGGAAGATAGTGGGAAGTGTAGACTAAGTGTTGAAAGCATGTAAGAAACGCGGAAGAGAGAAAGCAGAGTTCTACATAAGCAGACGAGGAGTCACAATAACGTGGCTGAAATGTTGTCCAAACCACACACTAGAAGGTGAAGGGACGACGACGTTGTTTCGGTCCGTCCTGGACCATTTTCAATCGACTTGAGAATGGTCCTGGACGGACCGAAACGTCGTCGTCCCTTCACTCTACATAAGCACTGTGCATTTAATACTGAGTTCATAAAAACGCGTCCGTGTATATAGTGTCCGTTAGCGCTTAGGTCCATGTACGTTGTGTGTACATAAAAAGTCTGTGTATGTAGTATATATACATATTAACATCTTCATCTCGTGTAAATATGTATTATAGACATAAAATAGTTAACCCTATTCAGTAAAGGGAACTAATAATTATATAACATTTCTCAAATCACTAAAGAGAAAATAAGAAACTGTAAATTAGTGAAATATAATGAAACAAAATTAAAAATAATATTGATCAAAAAGGGTGACATAAGTAGTAGTAGAAAGAGCAGGAAGAGAAGGAGTAGGAGGGGGAGAAGCAGGATTAGAAACAGGTGAAGCAGGAGAAGTAGTAGGAGGAAGAAACAGGATTAGAAACAGGTGAAAGCAGGAGAAGGAGTAGGAGTAGGAGGGAGAAACAGGATTAGAAACAGGTGAAAGCAGGAGGAGTAGTAGGGAAGAGGAGGAGGATTAGAAACAGGTGAAGCAGGAGAAGGAAAGGTGGAAGAACTGGTGTGTGAGAAGAGCCCAGATGTGAATGGAGGCTGCGGTGAGATGTGGGAAAGAAGCCCACTCTTCCAGAAAGGTGTTTGCATGTAATCTCTGTCAGTAGATGGCATTCGGGGCGGTAGTACTGGAGATTGGATGGCTACACTTATTTTACCTCTGTGTAAAGGCAAAAGTCCGAGCAAGGAAGATGCGAATGAAGGACGAGTCGCTTCACTCTGAATAACAAGAAGAATCTTCCGAGCAATGGTGGCAGCGGAACTAGAGCGGGAAAATTATCGAAAATAGCTGAGAGGAAATTTTCTTGGGTAACTTTTGTTTACTTGTCTTGGGCGTCTTAGCAAGATTTTCATCAAACAACATAGTTATGCTTACCTTAAAGCAACCGGTTTTAATGTTGCAATGCCGGATATATTGTGCGTTCGCCAGTTGGTTCAACATCTCGTTTTCTTTAATATAGAGACTTCCTGTATGAGTTAAAAACATCATTCCGCAATATCAGGAGACATATTCTTTTGCTGAGAAACATTATTTGGATATAGAAGGGATTGGGCCTAGCAAATAACACCCTGCTAGAACTGACAACCTGCTAGATTGAAAAACCACCGGAATTTTGCAGGTTTGGTGTCTTCTAAGTCTCGTCTTGAAATAAATACACCGCTGAATATCTCTCTGCGTAATTACCACGGTCTCTATATTTACTATGGTCTGCGCATTGTCTGCGGCACGGGAGACATCTCCCGTCCACGAGGCTAACCATAGCCCGTGCTTCTTGCCCCGCTCCTGTACCAGGTAAGTTACGGGCTCACCATAGCCCGTGCTACTTGCCCCGCTCCTGTGCCAGGTAAGTTACGGGCTCACCATAGCCCGTGCTACTTGGAACTTGTTCCGAGTAGCTTAATCTATAACAACAACAACAGCATTGTCTGCGCATTTACCACGAAATTCACATATTTAGGTTAGTGTGTGTGGGACACTGATGCGGTAGCAATAACTAGCATTCATCAACAGAAGGATCATTATGAAGATGACAAAAGTTAGAGGTCAATAGGACTCAATAGATTTATCAAAATAAAGGCATAGCAAACTCTTGTTACATAACTCATCTTCACTTGCAGCCTTCACCAAAGTTCGCTTTCTTGAGGTTATCTTGAGGTGATTTCGGGGCTTTAGTGTCCCCGCGGCCCGGTCCTCGACCAGGCCTCCACCCCCAGGAAGCAGCCCGTGACAGCTGACTAACACCCAGGTACCTATTTTACTGCTAGGTAACAGGGGCATAGGGTGAAAGAAACTCTGCCCATTGTTTCTCGCCAGCGCCTGGGATCGAACCCGGGACCACAGGATCACAAGTCCAGCGTGCTGTCCGCTCGGCCGACCGGCTCCCTTAATAATCTCTTTGTAATTTAGTTCATTTATGTCCTTATCTCTAATCTCAACTCAATTACCCTTTGAGGCACTTAAAATTTAGTCAATTCTATTAAATTATATCGTAACTTTTGTCAATTGTCGTAAGGCAAATTATCTGATTAACAATTTAAAAACTTATTACACACAGAGATCACACTAACGTGATGCATCAAATGAACAAATCCACAAGGGCCGTGACGAGGATTCGAACCTGCGTCCGGGAGCATCCCAGACACTGCCTTAATCGACTGAGCTACGACAGGGTAAAAGGGTTGAAACCGAAGTTCGAATCCTCGTCACGGCCCTTGTGGATTTGTTCATTTGTTAAAAACTTATGTTTTGAACCTCTGTTCTCTACCAATATCTGATTATATTCTCACGGCATCTTTTCATGGCACTTCGCATCTCAGCAAATGCTAAAAGTGCCTCAAAACATATTTTGTATCTTTAAGTTCAAAACCTATTTAGGTGTCAGAGCGCCTGACAGCTGGGTGGACAGCACTTCGGATTCGTAGTCATGAGGTTCCGGGTTCGATTCCCGGTGGAGGCGGAGACAAATGGGCAAAATGCTTCTTTCACTCTGATGCCCCTGTTATCTAGCAGTAAATAGGTACCTGGGAGTTAGACAGCTG
This sequence comes from Procambarus clarkii, assembly GCF_040958095.1. Classification (NCBI taxonomy): domain Eukaryota; kingdom Metazoa; phylum Arthropoda; class Malacostraca; order Decapoda; family Cambaridae; genus Procambarus; species Procambarus clarkii. The sequence continues at coordinate 17,722,805 of NC_091234.1, read as the reverse complement.
CTACAGGCTGCTTCCTGGGGGTGTGTAACGAAAAGGAAGCCTGGTCGAAGACCGGGCCGCGGGGACGCTAAGCCCCGAAATCATCTCAAGATAACCTCAGGAAGGTTCATTTTAGTTACTACAGCTCGATGGCAGACTTAGTCGTCCTTAACCCGCATTCACGAAAGAGTTACGCAAGTACTTACGAACGTGTACATCTTTCCTCAATCTTTGACGGCTTTGGCTACATTTATTAAACAGTTTACAAGCATGAAAACTTCCCAATCAACTGTTGTTATTGTTATAAACAGCCTCCTGGTGCTTCCGAGCTCATTAACTGTTTAATAATTGTAAACAAAGCCGCCAAAGATTAAGATGTACAGGTTCGTAAGTGCTTGCGTAACTGCTTCGTGAATCTGGCCCCTTGTCTCTGCTACAAGTCTTTCAAGGATGTTACTGAACGTTTTTGTGTCTTCCGTTCCACAGATATAAGGTGGAATATATGCAATCCTTGCCCCCCCCCCCTCCTCTATAATGTGTTGTCATCGATACACCTCTGATCTCCAATCTTTCCAGAACCGTCTGAGGGCTTTAACTTGATCTAAGAGTGTATTACCTGGGGAAAAAAATGAGTGGACCATTTCGCTTGTTGTGTGTGTGTGTGTGTGTGTGTGTGTGTGTGTGTGTGTGTGTGTGTGTGTGTGTGTGTGTGTGTGTGTGATTACCTAGGTGTAGTTACAGGATGAGAGCTACCCTCGTGGTGTCCCGTCTTCCCAGCACTCTTTGTCGTATAACGCTTCGAAACTACTGACGGTTTTGGCCTCCACCACCTTCTCACTCAGCTTGTTCCAACCGTCTACCACTGTGTGTATATTCACCTAGTTGTGCTTGCGGGAGTTGAGCTCCGCTCTTTCGGCCCGCCTCGCAACTGTTTACTGTTACTAACTACTATTTTTTTCCACATCACACACACCCCAGGAAGCAGCCCGTGACAGCTGACTAACTCCCAGGTACCTATTTACTGCTAGGTAACAGGTACATTACGGTGAAAGAAAAACTGCCCATTGTTTCTCGCCGGCGTAAGTCCTAAGTCGCCTTCCTATAAGTCCTGGTAAGCCTTACCCTACTAGTTCTTCCCTGGAACGCGGCACTGCAATCGGTTTTATTCCCAGGTCCCCAGTTACTTCTGGGTGGACAGAGGCGAACAGTTATGGATTAGTTCCCAGTCAATCTTCCTTGAGTTTTGTCACGGGGCGTGTGTGTCTATCATGTATGTGGTGTTTTGGTTGTGTGTGTACTGGTATGTGTACCTATTTACTGCTAGGTAAACAGAGCCATGAGGTGAAAGGAAACGCTGTCGCTTTGTTTCTGCTTTCACTGGGATTCGAACACCGGGCATACGGATTTATGGATGAATCAGCTACATAAAAATACATGTGATTAGTTTTACTTGATACGAATATATTGTATTGATTTTAATTGTCATTATCCTCGAAGTGCTCCTTGAAGTGCCCTCGAAGTGCCCTCGAAGTCCACTCGAAGTGCCCTCGAAGTCCACTCGAAGTGCCCTCGAAGTCCACTCGAAGTGCCCCCGAAGTGCCCTCGAAGTCCACTCGAAGTGCCCTCGAAGTCCACTCGAAGTGCCCTCGAAGTCCACTCGAAGTGCCCTCGAAGTCCACTCGAAGTGCCCTCGAAGTCCACTCGAAGTGCCCTCGAAGTCCACTCGAAGTGCCCTCGAAGTCCACTCGAAGTGCCCTCGAAGTCCACTCGAAGTCCACTCGAAGTGCCCTCGAAGTCCACTCGAAGTGCCCCCGAAGTAGACTGTCTTTACGAGCGACAACATCACGGCGGACTGGTTGGTTATCGACGCAAATCACCACACCACTAACCCTGCCGCCTGCTTACCATTGAGTGGCGTTCACGCGGGAAATATAATTCGAGCCCCTCCTTTCCCCTTTCTCGTGAAGGCCAGTGTGCTCGAGTATTCAATGAATTCATGAGACATCAATACCCAGGGTGAGTATTCATGCTGAGGAATATCACCCGTGTTCGTTAGGGTATCCTGCTTCCTTTTGTTTCTTTGGCAGTTTTATAGTCACGTCATTCATCGTTAGATTGGAGATAGTGAATAGCTCCGCTGAGGGTTCAGAGAAGAGCAGTTCCACTGGGGATTTAGAGTAGAGAATCCCACTGGGGATTTAGAGTAGAGAATCCCACTGGGGATTTAGAGTAGAGAATCCCACTGGGGATTTAGAGTAGAGAATCCCACTGGGGATTTAGAGTAGAGAATCCCACTGGGGATTTAGAGTAGAGAATCCCACTGGGGATTTAGAGTAGAGAATCCCACTGGGGATTTTAGAGAACAGTAGTATGTCCTGCTGGGGATTTGTGTGTAACACCACAAATGATTTTTGGTTTATAGTAAACTCCGAACTGTTCGAATAATGAACCGTATCTTTGACTTCAAGGAAAAGAAGGTAGTGATTTAACTCGATAAATCTGTGGAGCTTACTTGAATTACTGTAAACCTCGTCTTCAGAAAGACATAGCTGCTTTGCAGAAAGTGCAACAGCGGACAATAAAAATCATCCCAGAAGTAAGCCTGGTTCTCCAACCGTTCCTGGTACAAGGAACGGTTGAGAGCCACAGGGCTAACAACGCTACGAACCAGACATGACAGGGCGGATCTCATTGAAACTTAAAATACTGAACAATTTGGCAGATGTTGATCCAGATAATTTCTTCAAAAAGGTCAGATGTAACACAGTCACAAATGTAGGACTGAAAATAAGAGATGCTTATTCACCCATAGGGTTATAAACCCATGGAACCGCCTACCCGACGAAGCCTCAAATGCAAAAACTAAATTAAATTTAATAATCCAGTTAGAAAATAATCAGTGCAAATGGGGATAGGGGGATCTTTGAAAAGCCGCCGGCTTCCTGTCCTCGTGGAGGCCACTAGTGTGTTTACTATAGCAACATAGCCTCGTACTCTCCCTCTTTCCTATAGCAACATAGCCTTATACACTTCCTCTTTCCTATAGCAACATAGCCTCATACACTTCCTCTTTCCTATAGCAAAGTAGCCTCATACTCTCCCTATTTCCTATAGCAAAGTAGCCTCATACTCTCCCTATTTCCTATAGCAACATAGCCACATACTCTCCCTATTTGCTATAGCAAAGTAGCCTCATACTCTCCCTATTTCCTGTCCACCTCCTTCCATTGTTCCCCCTTCCACCCATTTCCCCCTATCATAGGTTCTTTCCCATTCCACCATCATAAATCATTATAACTACAGAGCTACCCGCTGGAAATGTAGTGTAGAGCACTGCATATAGAGCAGAGCCTCCTGCCGCGGTAATCAGTAGAGGACCTCCCGCTGGGGATTTAGAGTAGATCATCCCATGTTTTACTGTGCAATTTAGAATGTCACTTTTTCCCGGGAAAAATGTATAGTAAGAGAAATTAGTCCAAAACGTGATTGCAAAGATAATCTGATAAGCAATCAACGGACATTAAAAACTTACTATTTACTTAGTCATTATGTGACTGTTGCATATATATATATATATATATATAATATATACAAGCTTGAATGGTCCCCAAGCATATATGCGACTGAAAACTGCACACACCCCTGAAGTGACTCGAACCCAGACAGCCAGGAGCACAATGCAACTGGTGTACATGGTACCTTAACCACTAGAGTTAGTGGTTAAGCCTCACCCAACTTTTCAGGGTGACTGGTGATGGGGGTTGACCAACACAGGCGGGTTGGGGTGGGCCCCCATTCCTCTCACGAGGAGACGGAGGACTGTGTTAGACGAGCTGGGTCAGTCCCCATAATGCAATCACGGGCTCGCCATAGCCCGTGCTACTTGGAACTGCTTGTTCCAAGTAGCGAATCTTCAACAACCATAATGCAACTTTTTGTAGTCAACTCAAGCACCGGGTCGACCCTGCCTCCCAACACCTAAATGGTGCAAACTTTTTATATCTGGAATTAATGTACATCAATTGAGCTGCAGTTCCATAGGTGTTAAAAGGCTGTCGGGCATTCAATAATGTATATAATGCTTTCGAAGGAATTTATATACCATTGTAAAAAAAAAGGTATTAGGCGTAAAAGAATCCGGTTCTTGTAAATGGCAGGTGATTAAGTTCGGCAGGAGAGAGGCGGGATGCAGGTCAGCAATTAGCGTGATGTGTGACCGGCCGATCAGTCAATTGGCAACCCACAGCCTCGTCTGATAGGCCAGTTGGCCTATTAGCTGGTCACCCTCGACTGTGCCTAAGGCCCAGCCCCTAGTTTCAATTCTCTCAGTGAACGCCGTTGAAGAGGGCCGTAACGAGGATGCGAACCTGCGTCCGGGAGCATCCCAGACGCTGCCTTAATCGACTGAGCTACGACATGTCGACATCACGCAATTGTGATTTGTGTGTGTAGCATATCTGCTCCAGCCCAGCCTCATAAAATGGTAGTGATTCCAGCAACTATTTGGTCAAACTTACCAATATGTGCTGTTGGAACTCAAAATGTTCGCCCTTTGTATTATTTGCTCAAATGGCTTTCTAGACAGTTAGAAACGTAACTAGAGTCTAACCTACCTTGTCCTAACAATCCTAGCCCCAATATACGCTGTTTTAATGTATAACACATATGCGCTGTTCTAGGTTTAGTAATGATTAAGTTTGGATTTTATTTTTTTCCAGTTCACGTATCAAGACAAACTTGAATTTACAAAAAGGTAAATGTAAACATACGTTTTACAGTAGTCGTATCGCTTCACCAGCGACCAACCGACGTTCCGTGTTGAATTATGTGGGTTAGTAGCTTGTGAGTATGTGTGTGAGTAACATATTGCCTGGTGACTTGAGAGAGATAAAGACCCTTACACACAGAGTTCACACTAACGTGATGCATCAAATGAACAAATCCACAAGGGCCGTGACGAGGATTCGAACCTGCGTCCGGGAGCATCCCAGACGCTGCCTTAATCGACTGAGCTACGACAGGGTTAAAAGAGTTGAAACCGAAGTTCTACTGAACTTACTGGATCCCGTAGCCTCTCCGAGGCACAAACCAGGATTTTACACAACTTCCCCCCTTGCACCCGAGCTAAGTCAATAGGCCGTCGATTAAGGCAGAGTCTGGGATGCTCCCGGACGCAGGTTCGAATCCTCGTTACGGCCCTTGTGGATTTGTTCATAAAGACCCTATTACAAATAGTGTCGCTTTTCGATCCTATGCGCTCTAAGGGCCAAAAATTATCGTACTAGAAAATGAAAGCGGCTGACGAAAGTGACGTACTGTTCCGCCGTTTTCTGTTTCGGGTCCTCTGGCTTAGTCTGTTAGGGTAGGAGAGGAAACTTTAAATTAGTAGTTTTCTTAACGTTTTGAAACCTCCAGGAAGACGTTGTGGTTCACGACAGTATAACTACCATCCCCCCCCAAAGGCACTATACACAGGTACCCTACAATATCCCCCAAAGGTATACACAGGTACCCTACAATACCCACCCCCACTGGTATACACAGGTACCCTACAATACCCCCCCAAAGGTATACACAGGTACCCTACAATATCCCCCCCACTGTTATACACAGGTACCCTACAATACCCCCCCCCAAAGGTATACACAGGTACCCTACAATAACCCCCCCCCCACTGGTATACACAGGTACCCTACAATACCCCCCCCCCTTCCCAAAGGTATACACAGGTACCCTACAATAACCCCCCCCCCCACTGGTATACACAGGTACCCTACATCCCCCCCCACTAGTATACACAGGTACCCTACAACCCCCCCCCCTTCACTGGTACAATAGACACGAGTATACCACTACCACATCCAGTGTACAATACTCCATCATACCACCATTCCGTGATGGTGGTATGTGGTATGATACTGGCCCGTTTTCCGTTTTGGGTCCTCTGGTAGGTTAGGAGAGACGAGCACCACAGCTCACAAGAACGAGCCCAATGCCAGCACACACAGGCTACCAGAACAGAACAATACGACCCCAACACCGTGGGCAGGTAAGGAGGAAGGTGTAAGTTAATTACTCTCCTTAATCTTCAACTCCCAAGGGAGTAATCAGTGAAATATAAGATAAGAATATAGGAATATAAGAGATATGCCTTAACAGCTGAATATTTTCTTAGCATTTGTTTCCCGGCAAATGCCCCGAGGGGAAGTTATCGCAAGTTGCGAATCGACTTTGGTGGCGAGTAACCTGTGTGTTAGTGTTGATTTGATGGTGGTCTCTCCCGCTGGTGTGGTCCTAATGTTGTATTGGCACGAGGAAGTTAACTTTATTTTGCTATTGATTTTGTGTGTGTTGCAACCTGTTCTCTTAAAAAGATCGTCGCTTTTGGCCGTATGGTTGAATTTGGACGTAATTTGAAAATTAAAAAAAATTGTAAATGAATTTGGGATTTTTTTTTCAACGACAGTAAGTTAAGGTCCTCTGATAGGTTAGGTGGGCAGGAATTTCTCATAAAGTTTCAAAACGTTATGAAAAACGTGAATTGAAAGTTCCTCTTCTAAGCTTGCCGAGTAAGCCGGACGATCAAACAGAAAACGGGACAGTACGTCACTTTTGTGAGTCGATTTCATTTCAAATTACGTCCAAATTTGGCCATAGCGCCGCGCATACCAGCCAAAAGTGACGTTATTTTTAAGAGGACGGGTTGGTGCATCATCGTATATGTTCCTTCGGTTGAGCATTCTCGTAGATGAAACTTTTAATGAACTCGATCAAAGATGCAAATGTTTTTGCAAAATTACATTTTTTTTTTACTATTCTCGTTTTCAAGAACAGGAAACCTTTCCCCATGATGCAATCTGCAATAATGGGTAAAAACTACCGGGTATCTATTTTACTATTAGGTGAACAGGTGCATCAGGTGAAAGGTAATGTGCCTAAGCGTTTCTGTCCTACCTGGGGATCGAACCCAGGACCACAGGATCACAAGTCCAGCGTGCTGTCCGCTCGGCCGACCGGCTCAATTAATTTTTTGGAAAAAAAGGTCAGAATCAGCTTTTTAATTCAATGTTGAGTATATACTGTTTAGAAATTGAGAAAGTTGTCATATTTTGTACCAAGTGGTTGGGCACCATTCCTTTCCCCCGTCCCATCCCAAATCCTGGCCGGTCGGAAGGGAGCCGGTCGGCCGAGCGGACAGCACGCGGGACTTGTGATCCTGTGGTCCTGGGTTCGATCCCAGGCGCCGGCGAGAAACAATGGGCAGAGTTTCTTTCACCCTATGCCCCTGTTACCTAACAGTAAAATAGGTACCTGGGTGTTAGCTGTCACGGGCTGCTTCCTGGGGGTGGAGGCCTGGTCGAGGACCGGGCCGCGGGGACACTAAAGCCCCGAAATCATCTCAAGATAACCTGGCCCGTTTCAAGTGCCATATAATCTAATGACTTAGCGCTTTCTCCCGATAGTTCCCTCCTTGTTGGGTCTCGGTAGTGCAGTTGGATTCGTTCTCGACTCACACTCGAGAATTCCGGGAGAGACAGAAATGTTTAGACAAGTTTCCTTTTTCACCTAATGCCTCTGATCACCTAGCAGTAAATAGGCATACCGGGCAGTTAGTCAGTTTTAGCAGATTATGCATTCTGGAAAGGGTTCAATAGTTCGACCTTGAAGGGTCTTAGATATAATCTTAGCTTATATACATACACAGGCTGCTTGTCCCCGACAAAATGAGTTATATAAAGGGAGAATTTACCTCGATGTTCTTGAGACATATATATATAATATATATATATATATATATATATATATATATATATATATATATATATATATATATATATATATATATATATATATATATATATATATAATATATGCGCACAGACTTGCCTAATACCACAAGCTGAAGTTTATAACTTTATAGACACTCAACCCACCAGGGGACTCGAACCCTGGCCAACAAAGTGGCAGGTACACACTGTATCCACTACACCATGCTTCAAACCAATAGAGAGAGGTAGGAATTCTGGGGTATTTAACTCCAGGTATTTAAATGCTTTGAAGCATGGTGTAGTGGATACAGTGTGTACCTGCCACTTTATTGGCCAGGGTTCGAGTCCCCTGGTGGGTTGAGTGTCTATAAATTATATATATATATATATATATATATATATATATATATATATATATATATATATATATATATATATATATATAATGTATGTAAAATTTATCGAGAGAATCTGTTCCATTTGGTTCGTAAGCGTCCGGCTTTGTCTTGTATTGGAAATTGCATGTTTCTCGCGCCACTTTCTCCAGACCAGGAAAACAGCTGTCCCTTCTTGGGCAAGGAATATATGCAGAAGAGCAAATCAACAATATGTAACTGGAACTTGGCCCCGAATTGCTGTTGCTCCTGCAGGAGGCGGTGGAAAGGGGTGGTCACTGGAAGAATTCATTGTGTATTAAGTTTTGTTTACGTGGTAGATCTACGTGCTGTCAAGGACTTGCTTTAGTGCATTGTGTATGAACTTGAAAAGCTTTATATGTTCAAACTTGCAATTTCTGCAAACTTCACAGCCTCTGCAACCTGTGTAATCTGATCAAACAATGCTATTACCTGAACGGGGGTGAGAATAGCTTGAGCTACCTCATCCCTTTGTGTGTATTTTACCTCAATAAACTTATTTCAATTTCAATTTCAATTTCAATGCTATTACCCGAGGGGATTCCACCCGGTGTATACTTGTATACCGTCCAAGGGATATACTCACGTAGGTATACCACCAGTGGGATAGCTCAGAGGGATACCAGCCCAGAGATACATACCGAGAGGTGAGAAGAGGGAGAGTGAGGAAGAAAGAGGTGAGGGAGAGAAAGTGAGGAATGGCAAGGAACATCCCCCCCTCTCTCTCTCTGTCTCTCTCTCTCTCTCTGTCTCTCTCTCTCTCTCTCTCTCTCTCTCTCTCTCTCTCTCTCTCTCTCTCTCTCTCTCTCTCTCTCTCTCTCTCTCTCTCTCTCTCTCTCTCTGTCTCTCTCTCTGTCTCTCTCTCTCTATCTCTCTGTCTCTCTCTCTCTCTCTCTCTCTCTCTCTCTCTCTCTCTCTCTCTCTCTCTCTCTCTCTCTCTCTCTCTCTCTCTCTCTCTCTCTGTCTCTGTCTCTCTCTCTGTCTCTCTCTCTGTCTCTGTCTCTCTCTCTGTCTCTCTCTCTGTCTCTGTCTCTCTCTCTGTCTCTCTCTCTGTCTCTCTCTCTGTCTCTCTCTCTCTCTCTCTCTCTCTCTCTCTCTCTCTCTCTCTCTCTCTCTCTCTCTCTCTCTCTCTCTCTCTCTCTCTCTCTCTCTCTCTCTCTCTCTCTCTGTCTCTCTCTCTCTCTCTCTTTTCTGGTGTTTAGTGGTTGTGTGTTCAGGAGTTCATGGAGCTCTAGAGAGATGGGGAAGTGAGGTAAGGTTAAGGGTGAAGTGGGGAGAGTAAGGAAGGGTGAGGGAAAGGGAGAGGGGGGGGGGGGTGAGGGAGTCGACCCTTGGCACTAGATAATTGGTAACAAGAGCTACCGTGTGACCACCATTAGTTGAGTAATTACCAGCCACCATTGGCGTGAGGGGGAGGGGTGTGGGTCTTTGGGGGGTATAGATAAGGGGGGGGTGGTCTTTTGAGGGGGGGGGGGTATGAGCATAAGAATAAAGGTAACGGCAGAAGGCCTATTGGCCCATACGAGGCAGCTCCTATTTATAACCACCCAATCCCAATAGGTGATTGTGATGGATTGTGTCAATGGAGTATATGAGTGAGGGAGTGATAGGGGGAATGTATGGGTGAGAAGGGGGTGGATGCGTGATCGTAAAGAAAATGGGAGAGGGGTGAGACGAGAAGAAAATAGGCAAAATAGGGCTATTAAATAGAATAATTGAACAATGGAGAAAATATATAATCAGTTCTCCCTATTACAGTCAACTGACATTTTACAAATAGGTGTCTGATCTGGAGTGTAATCTAACAACCATTTAAATCACTTTATGAAACAAGCAATTTAAGATTCCCTCACTTTGCACCCGAAAGATAGCGAAAGATTCGGGGTTGGCAAATGTTAATCTTATTGTTTGATAAACTGATCATTTGAAACAATTGTCACTACGGGGGTGTGTTCACTCACAGGATGAGTGGCGCTGCCCAATACTGTCACTATGGCGGTGTGTTCACTCACAGGATGAGTGGCGCTGCCCAATACTGTCATTATGGCGGTGTGTCCACTCACAGGATGAGTGGCGCTGCCCAATACTGTCACTATGGCGGTGTGTCCACTCACAGGATGAGTGACGCGGCCCAATACTGTCGCTATGGCGGTGTGTCCACTCACAGGATGAGTGACGCTGCCCAATACTGTCACTATGGCGGTGTGTCCACTCACAGGATGAGTGACGCGGCCCAATACTGTCACTATGGCGGTGTGTCCACTCACAGGATGAGTGACGCTGCCCAATACTGTCACTACGGCGGAGTGTTCACTCACAGGATGAGTAACGCTTCGTGCCAAACTTATTTTTTTAAACTTTTTAAATTAAAAGTAGAGTTACAAAGTTAGTCATATGGTCTCTCAATTTATCTCACTGATTTCTCATACCTTTTTCAGGTATTAAAATCTTTAAGAAGAAAATAAAAGAGTAAGGGATTTATATAACTACACAGTAAGCTTCAATGATGGCCGTGTGTTTACACCAAGTTTGTTTGTTTATGCTTGAGGGCTGGTGTGTGTGCCGGGAGCCACACACACCCCCAGCATCACTCAAGTGTAACCTGATCAAGTGTCGCTCCACACACGCACTCCTGGTGTGTGTGTGTGTGTGTGGATACTCACCTATTTGTATTTGCAGGATCGAGCATTGACTCGTGGATTCCCGCCTTTCTGTCCATCGGTTGTTTACAGCAATGACTCTTGCCCCAGTTCCCTATCATATCTAGTTTTAAAATTATGAATGTACGTGTGTGTGTGTACTCACCAAGTTGTACTCACCTAGTTGTGCTTGCGGGGGTTGAGCTCTGGCTCTTTGGTCCCGCCTCTCAACTGTCAATCAACAGGTGTACAGGTTCCTGAGCCTATTGGGCTCTATCATATCTACACTTGAAACTGTGTATGGAGTCAGCCTCCACCACATCACTGCCTAATGCATTCCATTTGTCAACCACTCTGACACTAAAAAAGTTGTGTGTGTGTGTGTGTGTGTGTGGAGGAAGAGGGAGAGAGAGAGAGAAGGGAGAGGAAGGGAAGGAATGGAAAGGGAAGAGGAGAGAAAGGGATGCAATCGTGCAAACATTTGCAAGACAATTCAAGACTCTCACTGCTCACTTATCTGACCCATCTTGAAACAATAAACAAAGCAGTGGCTGCTAATAACTAACACAATAATATATACCGAGAAGATAACTTTGAGTGTGTAAGCACATGTTTTAATGATCATAAAAGTCAGTGAGCGTGGAATACACTCTTAATGAGCTCTTGGGTCATGTAAATTAGTTTCTTAACACCCACTTCAACTCATTTGCATATAATTTCTGCATAAAACATGTTATGCCTTTTTTAGGCATTGTATGCATAATATTATGCCTTTATGGTGTTCCTAGTACGGGATTCTTGTGAAAAACGGTGATAAAATTAAGAATACATTATATTAAATACTGTGTTGCTAATGTTCTAAAATTGGTATTGTGGACTCAAATGATAGTACTTGGGTTCATCCACTGTGGTAACTTGAGATATTAAATTATCAATGTTTACGATAATTCAGCACTCAAGTGATAATTCAGACTTTTTTTCTTTATAATTTGCAAGCATTTGTTAATTTTTCCAGGTCTGATCCCGTAAGTCGTGGTGTAGGTGGTGAGATCGAGTACGTGGGTGGGTGGACGGGTGAATTGCAGTGGATGGGTGGGTAACAAGTCGCATTGAGTGGGAGTTTAAGGCTTTTCCATGAGTGGGTGGGAGGTTGTTCAAATCTGCTGGGGACCGTGGATGTCTGTGGATATTTTTCGCATCTATCGTTGTCGATTTCATGACCAAAGCCTTGGCAAGTTAATTGGATAGTTCGTAGGCTAGACTGACTTGATTTATGGTGTCAACTGGGTGTCTTAGGTGATGTTTTGGGTTGATTTGAGCCGATAGCAGTGGCCTAATGAGGTGGTTCATCAAGACAGCATTAGGCTTTGTGCATGGCTTGCTAACAAAGGTTTTTTGTTTGGAGTTGGGGGGGGGGGGGGGGTATTTTTATTATGATTAATATTTTTGTAGATGTAGATTGGATCTGGGAAGATCCAATCTTCTGGGTTTTCTGGGAAGTCACTTAGTTTGCGGGGTTTTGAGAAGCCGGGCTGTGAATGTGTCTAATCACTTACTTGTTGGCGAGTGATTCTTCTGGTCCTGTGAAGTGGTTCATGGATTTCGTATTCACTTGAAGTGTTGATGTTTTTCAAGGGAGTCCGGGATTTAGAGGCGTTTAATACGGTATAGCTGGTCCATTCTTACTCCTGTCATTTTTCTGCGCGGGCCCTAAGCCTCTGGCTGGCCCACTAAGTGTTGCTTGTTTCTGTTTTACTTAGGCGGAGTGTGAGTATTTATGACTCGTATGGTCGCTTCCGTAAGATTTTGTCCCATGTGTTTAACAAGTTTTTCTCTGTTGAATCTAAGTTGAAATTTTATTGGGTTAGTAACTGTGCACTGTGTTAGATAATTTAGGGAGATGTTCGCTGAGAAGCGAAGTGTCTTGATTTGGTCTCTGGATTTTTTTCAGTTTGTTGATGTTAGTGGTAAAGTTCAGGAGGCTGTAGGGGTATTGTAGTATTGGTCTAATGGCCATTTTGTATAGGTGGGGCTTGTCTGAATCGGCAGAGCCTTGCCTTTAAAGAGCTTTTTGCAATTGCAGTTTTTTCATAGACGTACCAGCTAGAGTTTAGTAGTCTGATGAAATTATACCCATTTAACTGTCTTTGGAGTTCTTCATAGCTGTTGGTTGTTTCTTGATTTTTAGCCCTTCGTTTTCTGTTGTATATGTCTTACGGCCAACTATGCTTATCTGGATCTTATCTGCGTTGTGTGATCTGCCACTTCCTGTATCAGTTTGCTCTTAAGGCAAGTTCTATATTCAGTTGTCTTGTGACTGTGGCGTGTCTGGTTAATTGCTCTCCTTGATTGCATGTATTACATTGATAACATCGTCTGCAAATTAGATAATGGTGTTCCTGTATTCCGGTTCAGATGGGTCGTTTACGAAGATATTGAATAGCAATGGGATTAACCACAAGCCTTGTAGAACTCCAGATTTTTGGAGGAAGATTTTAGCGTTTTTTCTTCATTAAAGTAGGCAGGTGACCCATCAAGGTGAAGGTGACTACTAAGGTGACTTCAAGAAGTTCCTTAGTAGTCTGAGTAGGGTGCAGTTTTGGTCTGGTATATCAGCAAGTTTGTGGACAGGTCCGTCGTGTCAGAGGATGTCGAAGGCTTCATTCCAGACTCTTGTTGCTATTAGTGCTGTTGTGTTTTGTTGGGGAATGGTGGAGACTATATCATAGAGGATCTTGTGTTGGATTGACTTGTGGTTCCTGAATCCAAACTGCTTTACGGTTAAGAGGTTGTTATATTCCATGTAATAGTTAAGTTGGTTCGATGTTATTTTCTCGAAACACTTCCCTATTGTTCTCAGGAGGGTGGTAGTTACCTGATTGGTGTGTCTTTTTCTAGTCTTGAGGATGAAGATCAGTTTAGCAGTTTTGAAGACTTCTGATGGTCCTGATTCTATTATTTCATGCATTTAGGAGGGGTTGCAAGTAGTTTGCTTTCAGGCGTTGGTTCTGTTTGACCATTATGCCTGAAGGGCCGGGTTCAGAGTAATTTTAGATGACTCCTCTCATTGCAAGCATTGTAATAGGTCTTGTATACATTTAGGTTTCTTGGGTCAACGACTTAGGCACTGAGGAGGGAGTCTAGGCTCTCGGGAGTCCACTGCTTGACACGCTTGAAATGAATTTTGTTGAATGTTCTGTTGTTCAAGGTGGCGGGGAGTATTTTTTTCCAGACTGCGCTCATGAGGTCTGTTCTTGTGGAGCTTCGACCTTGTGTTATTGATTCTGTTGTTTCAGATTTAGCTACTCAGAACGAAGTGTCCATGTAGCACGGGCTATGGCGAGCCCGTAATTGGTTCTTGTTTCGTCGTCTTCGTCCTTGTGTGTGAGAACAAGGTGGGTGAGGTGCGGTTTTGATGAACCAAGTAGTTGTTCAATTTTCCTTCAGAAGGCGCCAGGGTCTCATCTGTAATGATTAACTTGTTTCGTCAAGGTTTCCTCCCAGATGTGCCTTCTGTGAGCCCCTGTGAGGGCAATGGCTTCTCTTGAGGGGTGTGTAGAGTCCCCGGAGGATGTTCTGATTGCTGGTGGCAACTTGCTAGTTATCGTCCATGTTGCCCCTGATTACCCTGGTGGGCTTGTATTGGCTGTATTACACACACAGATCACACTAACGTGATGCATCAAATGAACAAATCCACAAGGGCCGTGACGAGGATTCGAACCTGCGTCCGGGAGCATCCCAGACACTGCCTTAATCGACTGAGCTACGACAGGTTCGAATCCTCGAACCACACACACACACACACACACACACACACACACACACACACACACACACACACACACACACACACACACACACACACTCACTCACTCACTCACTCACTCACAAAAAACCAACATTTTGTTGCAAATATCAGTGGAAACAAACTCCTGGGCCTCAGCATGAATAGTTTAGTATAAAACGCCAGAGATCATATTTTATTCCGCTGGTCAGGTGGCTCCTGGATACATGTACAAATTGGGTCTAATAATTACAAAAAAATATATGAAAATATGCTTGAGAGAGTACAGAAATGAGTGGCTAAACAAATTCAATTATTTTGCAACGTTATGAGGAATGACTCTAGGAACAAAACATGTTTTAACTATAAAGCATAAATCGAGCGAAGACATGATCAAGACGTTAAAGAATGATCATTCTCACAATCGACTTGAGAATGGTCCAGGACGGACCGAAACGTCGTCGTCCCTTCACTTTCTAGTGTGTGGTCTGGTCAACATACTTCAGCCACGTTATTGTGACTCATCGCCTGCATATAACCTGCTTTCAGGCAGGTGGGTGGGAAGGGGGAAGAGAGAGGGAAGGAGAGAGAGAGAGGGGGGGAAGAGAGAGAGAGAGAGGGAGGGAGGGAGAGAGAGAGAGAGGGAGGGAGGGAGAGAGAGAGAGAGAGAGTGAGAGAGGGAGAGAGTGAGAGAGGGAGAGAGAGAGAGAGGGGGAGAGTGAGAGAGAGAGGGGCGAGGGGTGGGGGAGAGAGGGAGGGGTAGAGAGGAAGGGAGAGGGAGGGAGAGAGCATGGTATACCAGGGGTCTGGGAGAGGGTGAGGGAGAGCAGGAGCAGCATACCCTTGAGTGATGAGGGCGCCTCATTCATTACAGTGTGCTCTCCACCCTCACATTTAGTTCCGCATGTATGCACTTCCTCCTGCCTAGATTACATGCCATGCTGCAAATTGTATTGAATTGCCAGAGAGGGTGAAGTTTTCCACCAGCACTCGTCCCAGTAGTGTGGCCCTGCGCCCCCCCCCTTCTCTCTCTCTCTCTCTCCCCCTCCCTCCCTCCCTCCCTTCCCTCCCCCACTGCTACCACCACTGCCACCACTACTGCCACCACTACTGCCACCACTACTGCCACCACCACTGCCACCACCACTGCCACCACCACTGCCACCACCACTGCCACCACCACTGCCACCACCACTGCCACCACCACTGCCACCACTACTGCCACCACCACTGCCACCACCACTGCCACCACCACTGCCACCACCACTGCCACCACCACTGCCACCACCACTGCCACCACCACTGCCACCACCACTGCCACCACCACTGCCACCACCACTGCCACCACCACTGCCACCACCACTGCCACCACCACTGCCACCACCACTGCCACCACCACTGCCACCACCACTGCCACCACCACTGCCACCACTACTGCCACCACTACTGCCACCACCACTGCCACCACTACTGCCAGCACTGCCACCACTACTGCCACCACTACTGCCACCACCACCACCCTGTCCATAGAGGACAGAAGAAAATGTATATATGCTGGTTAGCATTGTAAATGTGTGGCCACGTCTGTGGTAGAAAAAACGCATTTAGGCAATTTGAATTAATATCTTATCGAAAAAAAAACTGTTTTAAAGTCACCTACTACAATGATGTACTAGCTTAAATGTCATCAGACAAAAATCATATCACATTGCAGGTGCAATATTATTACAAATAGTAGTCGTGTGTCGTGAGGCCATCAGCTACACACTGCAGGTTATGCCTGAGGATATTACTACATACAGTCTCCCAGGATGTGACCAGCCATCAGACTTTGCTAAATACATCGGACAAAATCAGTCTTTTAATTTTAATTCACCAAACGTCACACACATCAAAGGGGGAAGGAGGTCTTTTTGAGAATGTAAGAAGCCTTTACGAAACGCTTCTAGGCGTCAGACCATTAATAAAAATGAATTTTGAAGAATTGATATTTCCATTAGCATCGAGGGAAGAAAAACAGAAGAGGTCACAGCCTCATGTTATCAACGAATCATTTGTCCAAGAAATTGATATCTTACTGTTATCCTCAGTTCACAAACCATAAATAGTGTCAAGCCTATATGCTTTGAAATGAAAGCAATAATCCTGAATACTTACACGTGCTTCAAATATTGCCTCTTTGAATCATGTAATTAATAATGTATCTACCGTTAATGGTTTTGATAATGAATTCATTGAAATTAGCGTCGTTACGGACCACACAAGGTATGGTGAGCACTGAACCACTGACGAGCGTCTCTAATTAGTAATTAATTAAGGATCATCTCGCGATCTTACAAGCATGTCGCGTTGTACTGGATTTAGTGTGGAGTGAGTCTTTCAACTTCCAGGAGAGAGAGATCAGTTCCGGATCAGCCGGGCTGTGGTGGGTATGTGGGCCTGCGGGCCGCTCCAAGCAACAGCCTGTTGGACCAGACTCTCACAAGTCGAGCCTGGCCTCGGGCCCGGGCTTGGGGAGTAGAAGAACTCCCAGAACCCCATCAACCAGGTATATGTGGGCCTGCGGGCCGCTCCAAGCAACAGCCTGGTGGACCAAACTCTCACAAGTCAAGCCTGGCCTCGGGCCGCTCCAAGCAACAGCCTGGTGGACCAAACTCTCACAAGTCAAGCCTGGCCTGCGGGCCGCTCCAAGCAACAGCCTGGTGGACCAAACTCTCACAAGTCAAGCCTGGCCTCGGGCCGGGCTTGGGGAGTAGAAGAACTCCCAGAACCCCATCAACCAGGTATCAACCAGGTATCAACCAGAGAGACCGAGCATGAGAAAGCAAGCAAGAATGTGAGATCGAGAAAGATCTTGGCTCCAAGAGTCATGTTTAAACAGCAAAATGCTGTTAAACAAATTGCCTCGTACAAATTACCAGACACAGGCAATTCGAGGTTTACAAAATAAACGTAATCAAAATGTTCAGGAACGATGCACTAGGCTTAGAAAATTTTGACAAAATAATTTTTCCAATTATATTCAATCCCAAACGGACTGATGCAACGCGTTTCTCTAGATAACAAATATATTTCAATTATTAATTTAGCGATATTATTTTTTTGAGATTTCGGTTATCTGTTCACTATGATTAATTTTAATGCTCAAATTATCGATTATAAGGAAGAAATTCAATATATCCCGGGTCACTTTTTATAAAAGAGGCTTTTGATCATAGCTTAATTGCTCAATAGATTCCTGTCATTCTTCCCTAAATATTATAAAATTCTGTGACGAAAATAAAAGCAATTATGTCGTTAAAAAAAAAGTTTCGCAAAAGCATCTCCTATATCGCATATATAAGAAAGTATACCAAACAAAGCAAAGCATATAGCCCTCCAAACCTACCAGATCGCCTGCAAAAATGCATTTCGTCTACAAAAGCCTACTAAATATATACATGTATACATACAAACATATACAAACATGTATATATCTGCGTGTGGAACAAAAGAACACTTATCAGCTATAAAAGCACACCTTTCTCCTCCAAAAGCTAGTACCTGGCTCTACAAAAGCTAGTACCTGGCTCTACAAAAACTAGTACCTGGCTCTACAAAAACTAGTACCTGGCTCTACAAAAGCTAGCACCTGGCTCTACAAAAACTAGTACCTGGCTCTACAAAAGCTAGCACCTGGCTCTACAAAAACTAGTACCTGGCTCTACAAAAGCTAGCACCTGGCTCTACAAAAACTAGTATCTGACTCTACAAAAACTAGTACCTGGCTCTACAAAAACTAGTACCTGGCTCTACAAAAACTAGTACCTGGCTCTACAAAAGCTAGTACCTGGCTCTACAAAAACTAGCACCTGGCTCTACAAAAACTAGTACCTGGCTCTACAAAAACTAGTACCTGGCTCTACAAAAGCTAGTACCTGGCTCTACAAAAACTAGTACCTGGCTCTACAAAAACTAGTACCTGGCTCTACAAAAACTAGCACCTGGCTCTACAAAAACTAGTACCTGGCTCTACAAAAGCTAGTACCTGGCTCTACAAAAACTAGCACCTGGCTCTACAAAAACTAGTACCTGGCTCTACAAAAGCTAGTACCTGGCTCTACAAAAGCTAGCACCTGGCTCTACAAAAACTAGCACCTGGCTCTACAAAAGCTAGTACCTGGCTCTACAAAAGCTAGTACCTGGCTCTACAAAAACTAGTACCTGGCTCTACAAAAACTAGTACCTGGCTCTACAAAAACTAGTACCTGGCTCTACAAAACCTAGCACCTGGCTCTACAAAAGCTAGCACATCGTTTAAAACGAAGTACAACACACACAAAAGCCAGCACACCTGCAAATCCAACTACCATGGATTTGCAGGTGTGCTGTATATTGCCTACAAAAGAGTTGATCAGCAAATCCGGTCATTACATAACCAAAAGCACAAAGACTAGTTATAAATTCGTTCAAATATTATTTATCTCAAATATATGACGCAATATCCACGCTCTCCCAGTTCGCGATGTATAAAAGGTCCGTTTAAGCGCATACATTTACGCTGAAAGCGATAATAAAATTGTTAAATTAAACTCTGCATATATGCCGTATTTTTTCATTTAATGAAGACCTCTTTGGGTAAAATTTGCAATATTCCGGAATGATTGATAAAGCGAAATTGCAAAGTTAAATCAGGTGCCTGAGTTTATCCTCTTAATAAACGGCAGGATTATATAGGGAGACGCGATTATGTATTCCGGGGGAAGGTAGTTTGGTCTGGCCCAATGATAGGGATGTGTGAAACTGGTTTGGCCAGCAATCACATATTTAATCACTAGTTAATATTGATGTTTATGTCCCTATCATCAGCTCCTATGATGGTTTCAGCACCACCAGGGCAGCGGTATTTGACGTGTTTTAAGGTATAATTACGAGAGCGAATTATCGCATACTTCTGTTGCTTGTTCGTGCTTGTTAGAGCAATTTGTGCCGTAATGGTGAATTATTAATTCTAAATTGATGTAATGTCAGGCGTTCCTGGTGTCGTAATCGCTGGCGTTTGCAAGCGGTTTAGAGATAAAGTAGTTACTATGTGTGTATCTTTATGTAGATTGGTCTTGACGTCTCAGATACAGAATCTGTTACCTCTAAATGGCGTCGTAGATTGATCTTGGGTTCTACTCTGTTGTTGAGGTTTCTCCGTAGTGCCCTCTTGCCTCGTCTACTTCTGCTGTCTACTAGTCTACCGTATCTTTAGACACTACTACGACCTTCAACGATATGAATTGCCACATTCTGCCTCCCCCCCCCCCTTTTCTCCCTTTCTCCCTCTTCCATAAACTCCCTCTTTCCCTCCATCTCCCTTCCTGTCTCTCTCTGTTCTCTCGTCAAATGTGACAAATGATTAGTCATAAAACGGACTGTTAAGACATATTTTTTTTTTTAAATTATATACATTCAAAAAAATAACCTTGAGAAATAACGCTAGGCTTGGCCCCCATCCCCCTATCGTTGCCGGCAACGCCTGATTTAACCGCCTGCCTCCCTTCGTTGTCAACATGCTAGACAAGGCACTACGGGGCTCGCCATAGCCCGTGCTACTTGGAACTTTGTTCCAGGTAGCGAATCTTTAACAACAACATGCTAGACCTATTTCTTCTCCACATTTGCTGCGACAATTGTCATGCCTCTCGGACTGACGGCTGACACAGTCATGAAACAAGTCTCTGACGGCTGACACAATCATGAAACAAGTCTCTGACGGCTGACACAATCATGAAACAAGTCTCTGACGGCTGACACAGACATGAAACAAGTCTCTGACGGCTGACACAATCATGAAACAAGTCTCTGACGGCTGACACAGTCATGAAACAAGTCTCTGACGGCTGACACAGACATGAAACAAGTCTCTGACGGCTGACACAATCATGAAACAAGTCTCTGACGGCTGACACAGACATGAAACAAGTCTCTGACGGCTGACACAGACATGAAACAAGTCTCTGACGGCTGACACAGACATGAAACAAGTCTCTGACGGCTGACACAATCATGAAACAAGTCTCTGACGGCTGACACAGTCATGAAACAAGTCTCTGACGGCTGACACAATCATGAAACAAGTCTCTGACGGCTGACACAGTCATGAAACAAGTCTCTGACGGCTGACACAGACATGAAACAAGTCTCTGACGGCTGACACAGACATGAAACAAGTCTCTGACGGCTGACAGTCACGAAACAAGTCTCTGACGCCTGACACAGTCACGAAACAAGTCTCTGACGGCTTCTTGAGGTTATCTTGAGGTTATCTTGAGATGATTTCGGGGCTTTTAGTGTCCCCGCGGCCCGGTCCTCGACCAGGCCTCCACCCCCAGGAAGCAGCCCGTGACAGCTGACTAACACCCAGGTACCTATTTTACTGCTAGGTAACAGGGGCATAGGGTGAAAGAAACTCTGCCCATTGTTTCTCGCCGGCGCCTGGGATCGAACCCAGGACCACAGGATCACAAGTCCAGTGTGCTGTCCGCTCGGCCGACCGGCTCCCTGACACAGACATGAAACAAGTCTCTGACGGCTGACACAATCATGAAACAAGTCTCTGACGGCTGACACAGACATGAAACAAGTCTCTGACGGCTGACACAGACATGAAACAAGTCTCTGACGGCTGACACAATCATGAAACAAGTCTCTGACGGCTGACACAGTCACGAAACAAGTCTCTGACGGCTGACACAGTCACGAAACAAGTCTCTGACGGCTGACACAGACATGAAACAAGTCTCTGACGGCTGACACAATCATGAAACAAGTCTCTGACGCCTGACAGTCACGAAACAAGTCTCTGACGGCTGACACAATCATGAAACAAGTCTCTGACGGCTGACACAGTCACGAAACAAGTCTCTGACGGCTGACACAGTCACGAAACAAGTCTCTGACGGCTGACAGTCACGAAACAAGTCTCTGACGCCTGACACAGTCACGAAACAAGTCTCTGACGGCTGACACAAACATGAAACAAGTCTCTGACGGCTGACACAAACATGAAACAGGTCTCTGACGGCTGACAGTCACGAAACAAGTCTCTGACGCCTGACAGTCACGAAACAAGTCTCTGACGGCTGACACAGTCTCTAAACAAGTCTCTGGGCGAGTGTATAGACCAATCCCTTTAATACCTGTAAACAGCTATGTCAACACCCCAGCATCAGGCGATCCAGAGGGAAATGTATATATATATCGTGACAAAACATTAGTCGGTCTGTGAATGTTTATACAACACTGTTGGGGACTTATGTTTCATTCGGGAATCTTATTGAAGCGTTTTCTCTTATCTAATGGGAATATCCGTACCAGGGTGAGGGGGGACAGCCATTTTGAGTGAGCTATCTTGGCTCGTAAGGCAGTTTGAGTGAGCTATCTCGGCTCGTAAGTCAGTTTGAGTGAGCTATCTCGGCTCGTAAGGCAGTTTGAGTGAGCTATCTCGGCTCGTGAACCAGTTTGAGTGAGCTATCTCGGCTCGTGAACCAGTTTGAGTGAGCTATCTCGGCTCGTGAACCAGTTTGAGTGAGCGCTCAGTTTCTGCTTCAACCCCTTGTCAGAATATTATATTTTACCGTCAATAATGGATTGTATTTGCAGCTGCTCTAACTGACTCAAGCGTAGTTACGTCATGAAACAAATGAACTAAATAACATGAAATAATTTTTTTGTTTTAGCGTGAGATTATTTGCGAAGTTACCAATGTAATTATTGCCAAAACGGCATCGTTCTCTTAAAAAGAAATTGGAAGAAGTATTTTTTTTGTTCGGGAAATTAATTGAGCTCCGACATGACATTAACAGATCGGGAAAAGCCAGCTTCCACACATGAGGCTACGTATTTGATCAACGTGGCTGTGATGAAATGCGGAATGTTCATCACTCGCATATTGTGATTAAATCAATTAGAACGCAGCGGTTAGGGATTTTTTTTCAACTGGGAGAGACTTTTATAGGCAATATTTCTTCTTTGGTTATATTTACCGCTCTCTATTTATCGCTGTCTGTATCGCTCTATCTATCTCTCACTTTATCTCTATTTATGTCTCTTCTCTATCTCTCTTTATCTGTCTCTTTCTCTCTTTTTATCTCTGTATCTCTTTATCTCCCTCTATATCTCTCTTTATCTCCCTCTATATCTCCCTCTCTTTATCTCCCTCTCTATATCTCCCTCTCTATATCTCCCTCTCTTTATCTCAATTTCTCTCTCTCTCTCTCTCTCTCTCTCTCTCTCTCTCTCTCTCTCTCTCTCTCTCTCTCTCTCTCTCTCTCTCTCTCTCTCTCTCCCTCCCCACCTCTCTCTCCCTCCCCACCTCTCTCTCTCTCCCCACCTCTCTCCCTCCTCTCTCTCTCCCTCCTCTCTCTCTCCCCCCTCTCTCTCTCCCCCCCCTCTCTCTCTCCCCCCCCTCTCTCTCTCCCCCCTCTCTCTCTCCCCCTCTCTCTCTCCCCCCCCTCTCTCTCTCCCCCCCTCTCTCTCTCCCCCCCTCTCTCTCTCCCCCCCCTCTCTCTCTCCCCCCCTCTCTCTCTCCCCCCCTCTCTCTCTCTCCCCCCCCTCTCTCTCTCTCCCCCCCTCTCTCTCTCGCCCCCCCTCTCTCTCCCCCCCCCCCCTCTCTCTCCCCCCCTCTCTGTCTCTCCCCCCTCTCTCTCTCCCTCTCTCTCACGTGTATTCATTAGAGAACCATTATCGCTCTATAGGTAGGTCATTTAGAGTCGCCTCTTGACCTGTAGAGCTGACCCCACTTGGTCCACCGTGTGTCACACCTTGCCTGATAGATCTGGCCACACCTAGTGTGCCACACCATTGCAGGAAGCCGCTTATCAGTTACCGCTGACAGCCTTGTGAGCGCCTATCATTCTCCGCCACATCTCTGAGGGGAGACAACAAGGGGCCTCAGTTGTATCACATGATCTCTAAGTTGCTTATCAGTATATTTAAATTTAATAATTGATATTCAAAAGTTATTTCATTAATCTAAAATTTCGTAAATTATAGCTATAACTATTTTTATTTATTTGTAGTTATGTAACTAAATTAAGGTCATATTGCAAGGTCACGTATATATATATATATATATATATATATATATATATATATATATATATATATATATATATATATATATAATATAAACTCCACACCCCAGAAGTGACTCGAACCCGGACCTCCAGGAGCACATTGCAACTGGTGTCACAGTGCCTTAATCCACTCGACCATCAGTGACCACACAAAAGGAGTTGATAGCCGAAGCTAGTTGACACCTCCCCCCCCCCGGTCCCCCCCCCCTGGGAGCCGGTCGGCCGAGCGGACAGCACGCTGGACTTGTGATCCTGTGGTCCTGGGTTCGATCCCAGGCGCCGGCGAGAAACAATGGGCAAAGTTTCTTTCACCCTATGCCCCTGCTACCTAGCAGTAAAATAGGTACCTGGGTGTTAGTCAGCTGTCACGGGCTGCTTCCTGGGGGTGGAAGCCTGGTCGAGGACCGGGCCGCGGGGACGCTAAAGCCCCGAAATCATCTCAAGATAACCTCAAGATAACCCCCTCCCCGGCGGCACTTTAATGGTAATCTATCACTTCCTTTTGTGCGATCAACCACTTGGTCGGTCGGGGATTGAACACCGACCTGCATGAAGCGAGACCGTCACTCTACCGTCCAGCCCAAATGGCTTTCCAAAAAAAAAAAAAATTAAGTTGCATCTTTGAGTCTACTTCTTTAATCAGATCAACCGTGTGAATCACCTGTAATGTTGACTCCAGGTGATGAATATGAACCGAACGAGACAAATTACATTAAGAATTCACTAAGATTACACCAATCAGCAGTCAGATTGTTAATTGATTAGACTTTGTTTCACGTTTTTCGATTAAAAAAAATGGATGACAGACATTTTGTCCAAGATCTATTTTAAAAGAATTCCCCGTGGCGCAGTGGTAGCATGCTAGCCAGTGTGTCTAGTGGGGGGGGGGGGGTTTGAATCCTAGGGAGGAATCTGGGGGCCTGGTTGTAAAAGGATTTTAGGTCGTGTTCCAGGGAAAACTAGTAGGCTAATGCTTGCCTAGAGCTGCGTGAGGGAAAAATATCTTAAACCTGTTAACTAGAATCCAAAATTCATCATCTTATGTTCCCACGTAAAATAAAATAGGTGCCATTGAAGGCTTGTAATTCATACTCTTAGTCTGTCCTTATCCCCAAGCTCATTGTATCTCATCATGTTAGATGATGAGTCACAACGTGTCTGAAAATATGGTGACCAAACGACACATCAAAAAATGAAAAAAAAGACGTTTCGGTCCATCCTGGACCATTATAAAGACCTGACTTGATAATGGTCCAAGAGGGACCGAAACGTCGTTTCTTCATTTTCTGACGTGTGGTTGGGTCATCATATATCATCATATACCAGTGCTGTGTTTATCCTTATATCCCAGCTCAATCTGTCCTATTATTACAGCTTTTAGTCTCTCTCATATCCCTTCTAAGCGCTATATACTGCCTTAGCACTTTCTCCTGATAGTTTCGTTTATTAATTTAATGCACCTTAGCTGATAACTCTGTTGCCATATTGGTTATCTGGCTCGACACATCTGGCCTGTTATCTGTGCCACTCGACTAAGTTATCCAGCTGGCAGTTCCTAGATGTTATAGGCTGGCTATACTTTAACAATATATCGTGAGCTATTAACAACAATATATGCTTTATATATTTATAAAGCTATTAACAATATATCGTAAGCTATTTCTTGACTGCGTTGTTGGAAATTAAAACACATTTACCTGGTTGATGGGGTTCTGGGAGTTCTTCTACTCCCCAAGCCCGGCCCGAGGCCAGGCTTCACTTGTGAGAGTTTGGTCCACCAGGCTGTTGCTTGGAGCGGCCTGCAGGCCCACATATACCTGCTTGATGGGGTTCTGGGAGTTCTTCTGCTCCCCAGGCCAAGCTTGACTTGTGAGAGTTTGGTCCACTAGGCTGTTGTCACTTGTTCAGAGTCATATAATATAATTTTCCCCAAACGAGGTATCACTAGTTCAAAAGAATGTTCCCAAATTTTCAATACCTTACCATACCTCTAGGAGAACAAGAGCGGCATTTAATCACTGTCGTTACAAATGGACGTTCTCTGTATTTACCATCGCCTAGAAATAATAATTTACTCTGGAGACTAATGGAATTATATTCCACAATGACTAATGTTTGCAGCAATAATTAATATAAATTGTCTTCATTTCCATAATGAGAATAATGGACTGCGATATATAATGGCGTTTTAGTCTATGAAAAATTTACCTTTTAAAAATACTCTTTCGCATTGACATTCGCGATCAAGAAATTGCTTCTAGAATGGAAACAAATCAGAGGCATTTATAATGCAAGGCTTCCAGGAAGCCCCAGGATTCTCAGCCTTACTCCCCCCAAGCATACGGGTCATAGTGGTTCGGTTAACGATTTTTCTAATGCACGGCAAGTTATCGGAATTCCGGCTCTGGCCCGGGGTTGGAGGGGCGCGGGTTACAAGGAACACCAGTTCTCAATTTGGCCTTATGCCACTTGCAACTCCTCACTGCTCTCCGCCAATGATGGAGACCAGTTTCATTACTGGATGGTGTAGTTCACGACGAAGCATCGGTCGTTATTGATTCCTGGGACCTATCCAATGGGGGGGAGCGGGGGAGTTTTTCTAGGTTATGGGTAATTGACCCAATTTTGCGACTTATTGCTCGTTTCCTGTAGTCTGGATTGCAGTGTGTTGTGAGGGTGGTAGTTCAATTTCATCGGTGTTCTGTCCTTATTGGTTATTAAGTAAAAAAAAAGAGCGCACTATTTACGGGCTATTCATGCCCGTGCCACCTCTTGGGTGGCTTAATCTTCATCAATCAAACGCATTATGTTGTTAGATTCAAGAACACCCAATTCAAGTGTACTTCAGTTTGTGAACTACTAGTCTTATCTGCTTCTGCTTATCTTATATATGCCTGCTTCTTATCGAGAGGTATCTGCTTGTTTGGTGCTAGGCTTAGGGCCTATCACAGCCCTTTGAGGGTTGGTTATTAAACCCATCATAAGAGCCTACTAACCACCCAGCGAGCATAATTAATCAATTAAATTCAGTGTATATACACCTACCTTGAGGTTACCTTGAGGTGCTTCCGGGGCTTAGTGTCCCCGCGGCCCGGTCGTCGACCAGGCCTCCTGGTTGCTGGACTGATCAACCAGGCTGTTAGACGCGGCTGCTCGCAGCCTGACCTAGATGCTGGATACGCCTTCTACTGTGTGTATATATATATTATATAATTATTATTATATGAAGGCTCAATTAGCTTTCATCTTGCTCTGATGAAGGTGAGTTTAGCCGAAAACGCGTTCAGCTTTCTCTAATTTTTCAAATGTAGTTTTTCCACATATATAACACGCATGTACAAATCCCTTGTGATGTCCTTTAGTGTGCATTACTTTCTTTTTAAACATTTTACTAAGCTAAAACAGTTTTACTTAGTAAAACACAGGTTTACTAAGCTTTATATTCGCACCTTTCGTGGCCGCCAAATTGCTGTTACCCAATTAGCACCTTCAGATACTTTTAGCAACTATTTTTAAAATAGTTATCTAGATAAAATAGTTATCTAGATAAAATAGTTATCCTTCGTTTAAAATCCTCTGGCAATTTTATTCAAGAAATGACATCAAGTTAAAATATTGTCCTTGTTTTCAGTTTATATTCAGTAGATTCATTCGAAAATTGTATTTTATATTACTGGAATAACCCGAAATTAGAAGACCAGACCACACACTAGAAGGTGAAGGGACGACGACGTTTCGGTCCGTCCTGGACCATTCTCAAGTCGATTGTGGTCCCAAGATAGGCCCTGATCAGCCGGATAGGTCTTGAAAGTAGGTATTTATGCTTCTCTTTTATCGGAAGTTATCTTGATTGGCTGGACCCTATTATTTTTTTACTCTTAATAGTAGCCTTTTATAATGGACGTAGAGGATGTTCTAATGGATAACAGCTTTATCTCAGTGGAGGGAAGTGTGTGGGTGTCATTTTCCTTATCATACCCCGTGTGGTGGTAACGCTAGGCTTCGTTAGTATTGTGGAGGTAACGCTAGGCTTCGCTAGTATTGTGGTGGTAACCTTTGGCTTCGCTAGTATTGTGGTGGTAACGCTAGGCTTCGTTAGTATTGTGGTGGTAACGCTAGGCTTCGTTAGTATTGTGGTGGTAACGCTAGGCTTCGCTAGTATTGTGGTGGTAACGCTAGGCTTCGCTAGTATTGTGGTGGTAACGCTAGGCTTCGCTAGTATTGTGGTGGTAACGCTAGGCTTCGCTAGTATTGTGGTGGTAACGCTAGGCTTCGCTAGTATTGTGGGATAACGCTAGGCTTCGTTAGTATTGTGGTGGTAACGCTAGGCTTCGCTAGTATTGTGGTGGTAACGCTAGGCTTCGTTAGTATTGTGGTGGTAACGCTAGGCTTCGTTAGTATTGTGGTGGTAACGCTAGGCCTCGTTAGTATTGTGGTGGTAACGCTAGGCTTCGCTAGTATTGTGGTGGTAACGCTAGGCTTCGCTAGTATTGTGGTGGTAACGCTAGGCCTCGTTAGTATTGTGGTGGTAACGCTAGGCTTCGCTAGTATTGTGGTGGTAACGCTAGGCTTCGCTAGTATTGTGGTGGTAACGCTAGGCTTCGTTAGTATTGTGGAGGTAACGCTAGGCTTCGCTAGTATTGTGGTGGTAACGCTAGGCTTCGCTAGTATTGTGGTGGTAACGCTAGGCTTCGCTAGTATTGTGGTGGTAACGCTAGGCTTCGCTAGTATTGTGGTGGTAACGCTAGGCTTCGCTAGTATTGTGGTGGTAACGCTAGGCTTCGCTAGTATTGTGGTGGTAACGCTAGGCTTCGCTAGTATTGTGGTGGTAACGCTAGGCTTCGCTAGTATTGTGGTGGTAACGCTAGGCTTCGCTAGTATTGTGGTGGTAACGCTAGGCTTCGCTAGTATTGTGGTGGTAACGCTAGGCTTCGCTAGTATTGTGGTGGTAACGCTAGGCTTCCCCAGTATTGTGGTGGTAACGCTAGGCTTCCCTAGTATTGTGGTGGTAACGCTAGGCTTCCCCAGTATTGTGGTGGTAACGCTAGGCTTCGCTAGTATTGTGGTGGTAACGCTTGGCTTTACTAGTATTGTGGTGGTAACGCTTGGCTTTACTAGTATTGTGGTGGTAACGCTAGGCTTCGCTAGTATTGTGGTGGTAACGCTAGGCTTCGCTAGTATTGTGGTGGTAACGCTTGGCTTCCCCAGTATTGTGGTGGTAACGCTAGGCTTCCCCAGTATTGTGGTGGTAACGCTAGGCTTCCCTAGTATTGTGGTGGTAACGCTAGGCTTCCCTAGTATTGTGGTGGTAACGCTAGGCTTCCCTAGTATTGTGGTGGTAACGCTAGGCTTCCCTAGTATTGTGGTGGTAACGCTAGGCTTCCCTAGTATTGTGGTGGTAACGCTAGGCTTCCCCAGTATTGTGGTGGTAACGCTAGGCTTCCCCAGTATTGTGGTGGTAACGCTAGGCTTCGTTAGTATTGTGGGAGTCGTCGACCACTGTAAGATGATCGTTATCGCCCCGAGTGTGTTGTTAAAGTCCTCGTTAACAACACTTGGAACTCGTTACCGAACCCCCACACGACCTCATTCTATGGTTGGGGCTGAATCATTCTTGCTGATTACTCACAGAAATCACGCTAACGTGATGCATCAAATGAACAAATCCACAAGGGCCGTGACGAGGATTCGAACCTGCGTCCGGGAGCATCCCAGACACTGCGGGATCCAGTAAGTTCAGTAGACCTTCCGTTTCAACTCTTTTTTTTTTTGTTTAACCCTATCGTAGCCCGGGCCGCGGGACACTAAAGCCCCGAAATCATCTCAAGATAACCTCAAGATAACCATAACTGTTTAGCTGTACTTCTCAAACTGTGCCTTGCTAACTATGCTTCGTTGTGCTTTTCTAACCGGCTACTACACGTGTAGGGGGGGGGGAGAATTATGCTGTTCGACACAGCAGTCTTCCTCTATCTCCATATCTCGGCTGTGATCATAACTTACTATATTGCATTATGCGAATTTGTTGAAACTATTTCAAATTCCACGTCCTCCTTTCCACCATATTAAATTAAATTCCTTCTCCAGGAGCGACATCTATCAGAGCCCTCAGAGAGTCAGAAAGCCCCTGTTGAGCTGCATTCACACATTTCAATATGAATGTTGCAAGTACTAATGCCCTCGATACTTAATGCGCTCGAAATGTATACATACAGCTACACATACTCATCTATCCATTAACGTTTGATTTAATGAGAACGAGTATACATTAGGCTTTGTGTGTACGTCTGATAACATACTTGTGAAGGAGGAAATGTATATGTTTATCTCTCAGAATGTTTGGTAATATGTTTATTGTTTGTGATGTGTGTATATGTATGTATTAACACGATGTACTGAACGGGGTGAGAATAGCTTGAGCTACCTCATCCCTTTGTGTGTATTTTACCTCAATAAACTTATTTCAATTTCAATTTCAATCTGAGAGAGGAGTGAGGCAAATACATAACCACTTCGTTAATATACGGACACAGGTCCAAGGAATACCAGTCATTAGTTAACGTTCATTAGCATCGAAGACTCAGGGGAGGATAATTGATGTTCTGGCGTTAATGATGCTTTTAAACTTCGTAAAATTCGACTTGTAGCGGACTTTTAAGTCCCTCCAACAGCTTGTTGGGATTCGTTTGTTAACAAGCTAAAATAATTGCTGTTAAATAGATAATTATTATGTGAAGGGAATAAGGCCATACGGCTATATGGGCTTATAGCCTCCTGAGTTCAAGCAAGGGCTCACCATAGCCCTTGCTACACACGGGAGACATCTCCCGTCACGCAGGGTGCAGTCGCACCTCCACAGATCTCCAGTATCAGCTCTTGATACTGGTAATGGCTCAAAAGAGCCACCACTTACGGGCTATTCATGCCCGTGCCACCTCTTGGGTGACTTAATCTTTATCAATCAATCAACCTGTCTCCTACTGGAAGGGGATACGAGGATAAGGGTGAATGAACGCTGTCCAACCACTTAGATCATTGGGGATCGAGCACCGGCCATATAAGATTGAAGGCTGTCATTGTACCGACCATTCCAAGTAAATGGGCATGATAAGTAACTTATTTATAGATTACTAGACACTGTCAACCTGTTGTCAGGTTAGGCTCGTTCAGGCTGCCGCCAACCCCTAACATCAATATATAAGTATCGACCAAAAAAATCAACCAATTTTTTTTTTTTTTTTGTCGACTCGGCCAAAAATATTGTTCATATATAATTATCATACATTATAATTGTGTGTAGTCAGTCATTGGTTAGGTTTACTTTAGTTTTGTTAGCAAATTGTTGTTTCATTTGCAGTACGTGGGTGAACAACCCGGCCTCAGACCAAGTCCACTTAACTACTTACACTTAACTACTCTCAACTTAGTAGTTCGGGTAAACTATGTACTATTTGTATTCGCCCTAAGTACTACAGATACAAATAATTGCCAACAGATCTTACCAAACCTAACCAGTCTAGGATTAACTATACACCAAATTCTACTAGACAATAATATTAATTTGCGAAAATACCAATTTTGAATAGTTCAAATTTGTAAACACGTCTTTGGGGTCGGCTATACGAACAGAAGGGAAGGGAACCATTAGGAGTGAGAGCTGTTGTTATAGATTCAGCTACTCGGAACAAGTTTCAAGTAGCACGGGCTATGGTGAGCCCGTAACTTACCTGGCACAGGAGCGGGGCAAGAAGCACGGGCTATGGTGAGCCCGTAACTTACCTGGCACAGGAGCGGGGCAAGAAGCACGGGCTATGGTGAGCCCGTAACTTACCTGGCACAGGAGCGGGGCAAGAAGCACGGGCTATGGTGAGCCCGTAACTTACCTGGCACAGGAGCGGGGCAAGTAGCACGGGCTATGGTGAGCCCGTAATGGACTTACCTGGCACAGGAGCGGGGCAAGTAGCACGGGCTATGGTGAGCCCGTAACTTACCTGGCACAGGAGCGGTGCTGAATGTGCTGGAGTGAGAACCAAACCATTACGGCTCTATAGCACTGGGTCAGGATAAGGATTTAGGATGAGACGGGGGGGGAGGGGGGTATGGGTTATGCGAATCACTTGTTTAGTGCTATTCCTTCACAAAACAGAAAGTCTGTGAAATCGTAGAGCTTTTTGACCCATTTATGTGGACAGTTTATGGAGACTTTTGTAATGTATGGGCTAAAGCCTTTTAGTGTATAGGTAGTGTGTCATTGACCATCCCATCTGGCTTAAGACTTTCGGATTTTAAGTCTTCCATAGTCTGTTTTTAGTTCTCTCTCGTCTCGCGCTTGCTCTCTGGCTCTCTATGGCTCTCTCGCTTGCTCTCTGGCTCTCTCGCTTGCTCTCTCGCTTGCTCTCTCGCTCTCGCTTGCTCTCTCGCTTGCTCTCTCGCTCTCTCGCTCTCTCTGGCTCTCGCTCTCTCTCTCTCTCTCTCTCTCTCTCTCTCTCTCTCTCTCTCTCTCTCTCTCTCTCTCTCTCTCTCTCTCTCTCTCTCTCTCTCTCCCTCTCTCCCTCAACACACCATCTTCTTTATAAGTCTCCGCTCGCGTGTAAAGCCTCCCACTTCCCCTCAGTGTTGTGACACAGTAGGATTTCTAAAGCACGATGCACCTCTCCTTTGTCCTTCTCACGGCCGCTAAAAATCATCTTTTGTCACTTCAGCATCCAACAGCGAGACCTCGACGCCATCTCTACCCATTATCTGACCAAACAGGAAACGGGCGCTCTCGGGCGCTCTTTCCCTTCATTGTGGAGTTTTATCGAGGTGCCATCGCCACGGGGAGATGTTTTTCTAAGATGGTGTGTTTGATGTTTTTGAGATTCTTTGGAATTCATCCCACCAAACACACACCGAAACTACGACGTTGGTACAACGTTCGAACAAGTTTTAACACCTCCTAACCAGTTATAACAACCAATATAGTAAGTTGTAACAACGTTCTAATACGTCATAAACACGTTAAGCCAAGATGTAACCACTTTATTACAAGTTGTAACAAGCGGAAAATAGAGACAGTTTCGGTTTGTGTTTCCAGGGATGTTCTTCCCACTCCCCTGCTGAGCAGAGACGCTGCGGTCTTGCAAAATATATACTGGAATATAATTCCCGCGGGTTACCCCGGTCGGCCGAGCGGACAGCACGCTGGACTTGTGATCCTGTGGTCCTGGGTTCGATCCCAGGCGCCGGCGAGAAACAATGGGCAGAGTTTCTTTCACCCTATGCCCCTGTTACCTAGCAGTAAAATAGGTACCTGGGTGTTAGTCAGCTGTCACGGGCTGCTTCCTGGGGGTGGAGGCCTGGTCGAGGACCGGGCCGCGGGGACACTAAAGCCCCGAAATCATCTCAAGATAACCTCAAGATATTGAGACAGATGATGGGCACAGGGACTGAACCCCAATAATTTAGTTAAATGAGTTACAATCTTAATATGCTAGTTATAGAGTTTAATGTATATGTCAAGAGTTCTTTTTAGTATAATGGGTTCAAGAGCTGAACCAACACAGTCGCTAAGGTAAGCATTTTCTATCTGTTGTGGCAATTACTTGTAATTCTGGTTGCAGTTCTTATACCATGTCGTAGCTCAATCGATTAAGACAGCGTTTGAGATGCTCTCGGACGTAGGTTCGAATCCTCGTCACGGCCCTTGTGGATTTGTTCACTATACTTGTAGTTTTAGGTTACTTAATCGTGCACCCGTCCAGTGGAAAGTTTGCAACCACCTTGTCTTACCTTGCGATGATTTCGGGGCTCAACTTCCCCGCGGCTCGGTCCCTGATCAGGCCTCCTGGTTGCTGAACTGGTCAACCAGGCTGTATATCGCGGCTGCTCGCAGCTATATATTCGTAATTGCTTGGCGCTTTCTCCTGAGAGTTCAGTTCCATTCCATTCCCAACCTGATGTATATATCACAGCCTGGTTGATCAGGTAAACATACATAAACTGCCTACATCAAGCAAACTTGGGATACTTTGATAAGATTTCACTTTCCTAGTGCATAATTTGATTTAAAATCCATTTCTTAAATATTTTGTAATGGAATTATGTCAGAATTCTGAAAATGTTCACATTATATAGTGACGTAAGGTGACGTAATATATATATATATATATATATATATATATATATATATATATATATATATATATATATATATATATATATATATATTATATTATATAAATTTAGAGCGTTACTGGCGCGATTAATTCTTGCGTCATATGCACTGGGGAAAATTAGCCTAACTCAATAATCTCAACTTTGCACAACAGAATTAATGCTTACCAACGGGTATATTCATTCGCACCAGGACTGTTGACTGATTAACAAAATACAATTCCGCTGACAATTTCTTTCCCAATTTGATTAACATTGACAATTGATTCGACATGAAAAAAAATATATATTACGATTCTCGTAATGTTATAAATCACATTATTTAAGTCTACATTATTATTAGTGTATTAGCTTCGTTGTTAATAGTAATATTATGGATGTGAAGTTGTTGGATCAACCAGTTATTATTTTTATCAATTTTATCAAAATGAAAAATTTTTCTGTTGCTGAAGGAAACACAAATAAAGCAGTTTAGAGTTCGAGCCCCCGAGCCTTCCTTAGAGATAATGACTGAACCCTCGAATTTGTGTCAGTCGACGTAGGCAGGTTTGACACCTTCCCTCCCCCCCTTCCTCCCCAATCCTCACCCCCCCCCTTCCTCCCCAATCCTCACCCCCCCCTTCCTCCCCAATCCTCACCCCCCCCCTTCCTCCCCAATCCTCACCCCCCCCCCCCTTCCTCCCCAATCCACACCCCCCCCTTCCTCCCCAATCCTCACCCCCCCCCTTCCTCCCCAATCCTCACCCCCCCCTTCCTCCCCAATCCTCACCCCTCCCTTCCTCCCCAATCCTCACCCCCTCCCTTCCTCCCCATTCCTCACCCCCCCCCCTTACTCCCCATTCCTCGCCCGCCAAGTTTATTTTAGACTGTCTAGTCCCTATTTACTTTGGACTGATATATTGCTGGTTCTAAAATAGACACTGTCACAGTGTGATATTGATCGATATTCCGATCGTCAGCCTGGGTCGAGCCTGTGGGTGCGCACTGACATCAATGTCCTTGCCGGAAAGCGTTATAATATATTTATATATTATAATGTGTGTATAACACGAAAATAAACACGTGATTAAAAATGTGAGTGTCAGACCACGGAGGAAAATTGAAACACGAATTTCCTTAAGTACTTTCGTATATTAATACATACCACTCCACTTCTGAAGATGTATTAATATACGAAAGTACTTAAGGAAATTCCTGTTTCAATTTTCCTCCGTGGTCTGACACTGTCATATATATTATAATATATCGGTTATAATATATCGTTAATAATGTTGGGTGCGTCAGCTTTGGCAACGTCTGTCCCATAATGCTTGCAGCTCTTACACTGAATATGTAATTTATATGTAGCGATTCACTGTGTGTGTCCAGTTTAATCTGTTATTCCTCATTTTGGACAATGTCGTTCTGGCTAGTTTGTCGGTACCTTGCAACTCTGTGGTTATGATATAGTTCCCCATCGTTGTTTTATATGTTTTCTTTAGATGTATATGTGGCTGAGTGGACAGCACGCAGGATACGTAGTCCTGTGAACCGGGGTTCGATTCCTGATCGGCGTTGGCGGAAACAGATGGGGCAGAGTTTCAACCTATGCTCCTGTTACCTAGAAGGAAATAGGTACCTGGAAGTTAGACAGCTGTTACGGGCTGCTTCCTTTGTGTGCGTGCGTGTGTGTGTGTGTGTGTGTGTGTGTGTGTGTGTGTGTGTGTGTGTGTGTGTGTGTGTGTGTGTGTGTGTGTGTGTGTGTGTGGAGAAAAAATATTAGTAACAGTTGATTGACAGTTGAGAGGCGGGACCAAAGAGCCAAAGCTCAACCCCCGCAAGCACAATTAGGTGAATAAATAACACACACACACACACACACACACACACACACACACACACACACACACACACACACACACACACATTTACCCAGCATGTCCCTGGTACAAATCTCTAGCCAACAAAGGTGTTCTCAGATGATAATGCACTCCTCCCGGTGAAAGTTCCTTAACGAGCAGCTTTTATGCTGGTTAACTATCCAGGGACTTGGTCCTGCCTTACGGCTCCTTGGGGGGCTCGCTGCCCCCCCCCCCCTTCCCCCACGAATAACCCCCCCCCTCCTCCTCCGTTCCCTTACTCCCACATTAGCCCACACCGCTCGCTCCCACACATCACCAATATTGCTCCCACTCCTCCCTCACACTAACTCTCAGACGCCATGGAAGGTCCTCAGACCTCCACCCTAACAATCTCACATCCTTGTGTGTTTTTTTACCACCTTCATTTGCATTAGTGTGACATCAGTAGTCCATTCAGATATAGAAACACTCAGGTCCTGCGTCCTGTTTATGACTTTCTAATCGACTAGAAGAAAATCCAATTAGCCCTTCACTTTTAGAGACGATGTTGCTATTGGCTCAGCGAGTCGTTTCTCGTGTCCGCTGAAGAGCGGCCGAGGCGGACACTCGCTGCACAGAGCCATTAGCGGATTAAGGAAAGCGTGGAGGGATTTGACTGGTCTTGTGGGGCGGTCGGCGTCTCTTTTCTCACAAACAATTGTGTTCAAGGACAGGAAGAAGAGGTGGTGGGTATACTCGTCTAGTTGTGCTTGCGGGGGTTGAGCTCTGGCTCTTTGGTCCCGCCTCTCAACTGTCAATCAACTGGTGTACAGGTTCCTGAGCCTACTGGGCTCTATCATATCTACACTTGAAGCTGTGTATGGAGTCAGCCTCCACCACATCACTAACCATTTGACAAATGTATACAAAAGCGACATGGTTGTAGAAAGATGTAAAGGTTTCGCAAGCAGCTCCTTAAAAGCTTCGTGAATCCTGACCATAGTGTCTCCCGTCCCATCCTTCCCTCCCATCACTGATTCCATCAAGAAATCCGTCACGTGTGATTTCCTTTCCCCGCTGTTCTATGTATTTTGTGTAATCAGATTAGAGTAAAAAAGTTTCACGCAAGATGTCTGGAAGATGTTGAATAGCACTTTATGGTTAATTTCCAGCAAGTCATTTTCGCCAGTGAAAGAAATCTGGACTAAATCGCCTTATGTCAGTTTGACGTAAATAGATGACTGTATGAACGGCAGAATATACCACTCACGCCATCTGTTGGGATGAATATGGATTAATCTCCTCCGGTGTGTGATGACAACACTATAGCTCATCACAAAAGCTGATGATAAATGCACAGACAACGCTGTAGAGGTAAGACTTACGGGCACAATCACAATGAGCCGGTCGGCCGAGCGGACAGCACGCTGGACTTGTGATCCTGGGTTCGATCCCAGGCGCCGGCGAGAAACAATGGGCAGAGTTTCTTTCACCCTATGCCCCTGTTACCTAGCAGCAAATAGGTACCTGGGTGTTAGTCAGCTGTCACGGGCTGCTTCCTGGGGGTGGAGGCCTGGTCGAGGACCGGGCCGCGGGGACATTAAAAATCCCCGAAATCATCTCAAGATAACCTCAAGATAACAATTCTCAGTGGCCAACAAGGCTGAAGATGAATCAATAAACTCATCAGATCTATAAGCCTGCCTCTCGTATCTTTTCAGTTGTCGTCAACCCAGAGAACGTAGACGGCTCAGTGTGTAAACATCGACAGTTCTTTAGTTTTAAGAAGATAATGAAGGAAATTGCAGATGGCCTTGAATTCCCTTGAAATATACTTGAACTCCCGGTTACAATTCTTTTAACCATGTCGTGGTCTAGTCGACTAAGGCAGCGTCTGGGATCATCCCGGGCGTAAGTTCGAACTTTCATCACGGCCCTTGTGGATTTGTTCTTCTGCAGAAGGCCTATTGGCCCATACGAGGCAGCTCCTATTTATAATCAGCCAATCTCATTCATATACATGTCTAACCTACGCTTGAAACAATCAAGGGATCTTACTTATATTACGATACGCGGTAATTGGTCCCACAATTTGGAATTATATTTAGAACTAAAATATACATGTTGGTAAATATATTTTTGTGGCGGCCTTAACCTAAAAGCTTAACCTAATAGCATTTTACCTAAACCATTAGAAGTGATAGTTTAGCGTTTGGGTTAAATTCTAAGCCAATGAACGATGCTTATAAAGTCTTACATCGCTATTTTGAAAGCTTCAAGTGGACATAAATAAGTATGGAGCACCAAGCTTGGGTTGATGGAGGGTTTATAAGGACTAAAAGGACGAGGCAGCTTTCCACTCTCAAGTCTCCTGTAGATCAACATTTCTAACTTTATAACTATATAAAAGTCGAATCACTTTTGACATGATGAAGATTAAGATTAAGCCACCCAAGAGGTGGCATGGGCATGAATAGCCCGTAAGTGGTGGCCCTTTTGAGCCATTTCCAGTATCAATAGATGATACTGGAGATCTGTGGAGGTGCGACTGCACCCTGCGTGACGGGAGATGTCTCCCGTCAAGCTATCCAAAAGGTGGCACGGGCATGAATAGCCCGTGATTGTATTTGGATGGTGTGCTGGGAGTTGTTCTACTCCCCAAGCCCGTCCCGGGGCTTGACAATCCTCTTTGTGATCACCTTGTGACTGCGTCAAATGCTTGTGGGGAGGGTCCAAGAAGCATTTTCACTGGCTTGATGTCTTCACAATATCGCTAACTACTTGGACTGGTCGTTAGAGCAACGACCTCGCTTTTTTGAAGGGTCGGTATTCAGTCCCCGACGGTCCAAGTGGTTGGGGACCCATTCCTTCCCTCTGTCCTCATCACACATAATTGTCCACATATCCCTACCAAATGCTACATAATTATACTGGCTTAGCGCTCTCTTCTGATAATTACCTTACCTAATTACCTGCACAAGATCCACTTACATTATGGTTAGTGTACATTTTGAGTGATTAATATAATTTAATAGTTATTCCAGTGTTTTTAATGCATTTTAGTTAATCATGATTAGTGA
Organism: Procambarus clarkii; assembly: GCF_040958095.1. Taxonomy (NCBI): domain Eukaryota; kingdom Metazoa; phylum Arthropoda; class Malacostraca; order Decapoda; family Cambaridae; genus Procambarus; species Procambarus clarkii. The sequence continues at coordinate 17,684,056 of NC_091234.1, read as the reverse complement.
TTACAGGGACGAACATGCGTATTTAAATTATTAAATTTATTGTTGAAAAATGCGACAATCTGAGCGGCTTCGTGTGGGACGATAAGCCTTCAGCTGTTTCCTGTATTCTTATGTTCTTATATAAGACCCTCCATGTTGTTGTTATAGATTCAGCTACTCAGAACAAGTTCCAAGTAGCACGGGCTATGGTGAGCCCGTAACTTACCTGGCACAGGAGCGGTGCTCTTGAGACCCCTGAGGTATGATACACTTGGCGTGAAGCTTTGTGGGATACACAGCCCCGCTCCTGTGCCAGGTAAGTTCACCTCGGGCTCACCATAGCCCGTGCTACTTGGAACTTTTGGTCTGAGTAGCTGAATCTATAACAACAACAACGTGAAGCAAGGGGGCCCCTGAGGGAAGATGTAGGGGCCCAGGAGAGTGGGCCCCAAAGTTAAGCATCCGGACAACGGTGGTTTAACCTATCAGTATTACTTATAAACTACTATAACTATACTTATTATAAGTGTATACAACTGAGGAGACTCCCACGGCTCAGTGTGTAAACACTGACAGTTCTTTAGTTTTGACCGCGTTTAGTTTTTTACTTTAATTTTAGATCGCATCATGAAGGGAAAGATGGCGCCCTGTTGCAGGCCGGTCGGCCGAGCGGACAGCACGCTGGACTTGTGATCCTGTGGTCCTCGGTTCGATCCCAGGCGCCGGCGAGAAACAATGGGCAAAGTTTCTTTCACCCTATACCACTGTTACCTAGCAGTAAAATAGGTACCTGGGTGTTAGTCAGCTGTCACGGGCTGCTTCCTGGGGGTGGAGGCCTGGTCGAGGACCGGGTCGCGGGGACACTAAAAAGCCCCGAAATCATCTCAAGATAACCTCAAGATAGGCCAGTTTGCGAGCAAGACAAGATTTAGAAATCACTCCCTTATTGAACTAACGCAAATTTGAGCGAAGGAAAAAGGTAACAGAAAACGCGTTTACCCAGAGACACAACGCACAAACTACTTCGCTTTGCATCGCCATAAATCATTAAAACAAAAAATTCTCGCTCCGCTCAAGTGTCGCCGTGAGAGTGGAAGCAAAGTGCTGAAACTCATCACATGCATTATTTCAACAATGTTTGAAAATTCGTTGCAGTGGTACTTGATAAAAATGTGAAGCCGTCTCCATTGGTTGTGCCGCTGTAATCTGACAAACTAATAATGAACGAAAGCCATTTTTTTTTTGTTTTCAAAGTAATTTTCAGGGTCCTAAGCCTCTGGTTCACTGTTATTTTTGTCTAAGGCTGTGGACGAGTGCTCAGGGAGCCGGTGTCCGATGCTGTGGTCCAGGGGTCGATCCCAGGCGCCGGCGAGAAACAATGGGCAGAATTTCTTTCACCCTGTGCCCCTGTTATCTAGCAGTAAAATAGGTACTTGGGTGTTAGTCAGCTGTCACGGGCTGCTTCCTGGGGGTGGAGGCTTGGTCGAGGACCGGGCCGCGGGGACACTAAAAGCCCCGAAATCATCTCAAGATAACCTCAAGATTCCCTGCCTCACCAGGCGGGCTTCCATTAGTTACCAGTTTCTTCCATTAACATCATGCATTAGCCATAGCAAGAAGCATCCCGTGGACCCCCAGGAAGCATCCCGTGACAGCTGACTAACACCCAGGTACCTATTTTACTGCTAGGTAACAGGGGCATAGGGTGAAAGAAACTCTGCCCATTGTTTCTCGCCGGCACCTGGGATCGAACCCAGGACCACAAGTCCAGCGTGCTGTCCGCTCGGCCGATCGGCTCCCTACCGGGAAGCCTCCAGGTGAGGCAAGGAAGCCCCCTGGGTAGCCAAACCACTCGAATCCTCCATGCTTCCTTGCTAGCCAGGAAGCAGCCCCCACAATTTCCCTCTTCCCCCACGGAGTTGCCTCTCGCAAGAAACTTGTCGTTTTCCATGACCGAATCTTGCCTATTCTCCCGAGTCACGCGACCAATTCATAATCCTACATAATTTATGTCGACTTAAGATTCGAGGGATCAGACTCTCCTCCTCTCGTCGTCACGAACGTTGTTTGGTCTTTGTCAGTTAGACGACGTGGATTGCGGTCTTTGTTGAGTTGAATGAAACAAAAATAGAAAATAAGCTCGACCTGATTAAGATTGTGGATCATTGTTGGTTCGTTTAATAGAAAAATAACTCGACAAAGCAATTTTTATTTTTTTTTTCCAAATTTTGTGTGATTTTCAGCCAAATTATTTTCTGGTTTAAATAATTATAGAGATAAGTTTCATTCAAGGAAATAATCATTTGTATCAAGACTGCTCTGAATAGTGTATAGACGAGATTTTTAAGAATATGTTTGTTTACCTACGTCTCTTCCTCCCGATTGATTGATAAAGATTAAGCCACCCAAGAGTCTTCCTCCCACCGATTGATTGATGAAGATTAAGCCAACCAAAAGGTGGCACGGGCATGAATAGCCCGTAAGTGGTGGCCCTTTTGAGCCATTACCAGTATCAAGAGCTGATACTGGAGATCTGTGGAGGTGCGACTGCGTGACGGGAGATGTCTCCCGTTTCCTCCCCCCACCCCACCCCTACGTCTTATAGCATTCACCTCCTCACTATCTCTGTCATCTATCTTTTTCACATCCAATTTTCTGTGGCACATCCCTTCAAGATACTTATATCTCTCATTCCCTTCTCTCTCCCATTTTAATAACTTGTTTCGTTCCCTTCTTCCTCTTCCCCTTTCTCCTTCTCTTCTCATGTATCTACTTACCACTTGGGCTGGACGGTAGACCGACGGTCTCGCTTCATGCCAGTCGGCGTTCAATTCCCGACCGTCCAAGTGGTTAGGCACCATTCCTTACCCCCGTCCCATCCCAAAATCCATATCCTGACCCCTTCCAAGTGCTGTATAGTCGTAATGCCTTGACGCTTTCCCCTTGATAGTTCCCTTCTCTTGTATCTACCAATCATTCGCCACTTGAACTCATTGATTTCCAGATTTAATTCAATGTTCCCTGTCCATTGCCTCTTGCCCAGGTACCACTTGCCTGGTCACTCGCCCTGTTGTCCTTCAGGTGAGATCCTTTATATCTCACCCGCTACTTATCCTTCTCTTGTTTGGTCCCCCTATCATTCAGTATATTGCTAATGAGATTTGGTTACTCTCCCATTACGGGCTATTCATGCCCGTGCTACCTCTTGGGTGGATTTATCTTCATCAATCAGTCACTTTGCTCCTCACTTGATTCCTGTCATTTTGTTCCCATTGTTTCCTCTTGTTAAGCACATTGTGATCCATTTATTTCCCTCTTGGATAAGTCTCCTTCAACCTAATTCTTTCTCTCTCTCTGTTCTCTTTCGCTTTCTCTACTCCTGTCTCTCCCCCCCCCCCCCCCCCCCCCCGCCTCACCGCTTATAATAAATCTCTTAAACGTCCAACTTTTGCATAATTAGACAGAAAAAACGCTTCTGCATTTCGTCTGGGGAAAGTTTAAAGGCTGATTATATAATTTCTTACTGTTGTTCGGGGAGACATTACAGGAGAGGCTCGCGTGTCTGTTGCTTCCTCTCTCTTAGTGAGGTTGTGATGAAGGATGGTGGCGTGAACAGTGTGTTATGATTTCCTGGCCATCGAAAACAGCACACTGGTTGAATGTTTTGAGATGGGGGAGGGCTTTTAATAGGATTAGTTTGAGCTAGGAGATAAAAAGAAGTATACCTTTGAGCTGGGAGGTAAAAAGAATACTACATGTGAGCTAGGAAACTCTTAGGATACCATTGAGTTGGGGAGGCTTTTGTAGGATTCCAAAGCTTCCAGAGTTAGGACATTCCAGCAGTCCTTGAATACTAAATTAGGAAAGAACACAGAAGTGCTGTAAATTTTAATCGAGTTGAAGTTGTAGCGTTTGTTTTTTCTTGCCCAAGTATAAAAATTAGTCTCTTTTATCATGTTTACTTTTTCGATTTTCGCTGATTTATGATTTTAGTTGAGGCAGCTTTATTTCGTTATCTCATTCGTTACACCAGCTTAATATAGTGTATTATATGTTAACTATACTGTACTATATGCTATATAGTGTATGGTATATGGTACTGTATACCATATAGTGTACTATATGATGGATGTTTAATATAAAACAGGCTTGTAGCTTGTCAAGAAAGTGTCCAGCCACACATCAATGTTTTTTTCGGCGCTCTCTGTATTTGTTTTCGTTTTAATGTCATTATTTTACACATGTTGAAGCCATTATTTTGGTCCACTTGTTGTGAAGGATATTAACACGTCTTGAATGTATATATACATGTGTGCTATCACTAAATTCCCTAATGTCCCTTCTATTCAACACTTCGTAACCCTGTCCCCTACTGTGTCACCCCTTCCCCTACTGTGTCACCCCTTCCCCTACTGTGTCAACCCTTCTCCTACTGTGTCACCCCTTCCCCTACTGTGTCACCCCTTCCCCTACTGTGTCACCCCTTCCCCTACTGTGTCAACCCTTCCCGTTTAGTTTCCCTCTTCTCCACTTCAACCCATCCTCACTTTGTCTCTCTCCATTTCCCGCATCATCTCACTCCCGTGTTTCGTCATATTTTGGTAACTCTTCAGCGGAGGTTTCCGTGTGTCATATTTTGTTAAATTTCCGTGAATCAGCATAACCTGGGGTGGGTTGAGAGTTGTTCTGCTCCCCCTAGTCCGGCTTCAGACCATACTTTTGATGCAGGCGATGAGTCACAATAACGTTGCTAAAGTAAGTTGACCAGACCACACACTAGAAGGTGAAGGTCCTGGACCATTCTCAAGATCGACTTGAGAATGGTCCAGGACGGACCGAAACGTCGTCGTCCCTTCACCTTCTAGTGTGTGGTCTGGTCAACATACTTTTGATATCTCGGTTCAAATGGATGTTGCTTCAAGCGGCCCTCAGGTTCTTATTAAAGTTCCGTCATTGTCTTCCCACATGGTATCCATGTCTCGGCTCACGAAACTCATTTTAACTAATAGGTCGCGTTTTGTATGTTGTGGTAAGCAATGTCACACATGCGATCTACTATGAAAAGTATCGTCTCACAAAGATTCAAGTTTTCTATACATTGGAGTGATACGTTAGGTGGGTTGTTTAGGTTCTTGCGTTCCTGGTTAGGTTACGGGGCGACAAATCAAGAGAATGGGCCGTTTAGGGAGTGTCGTGTCTATGAATCAACTTGATGGTTTTCTCTGTTCACGTTGCAATACTTAATATGCAATGTCGTACCCCCAGAGGTATTTAAACAATAAAATCGAGACATATATTACTGAACACGCGGTAAAAGTGACAAAGGTATCCTGCCTTGAACTATCGTCTAGACATAAGAGATAAATTAACTTCCAGGTTAATATATAAATGACTATTATCGTGCCGTCTCTTAGCTCGAAGTAACCACCAAAGCTCTTAAGGTTGCCTGGAGTGAGACAACTCCCTCACAATATGGGAGTTGAGTGGTTACATAAATGTGCTCAGCACTTCCGAAGGGGTTGTGAAGATCTTGGCAAACCTGTGGGGAAGACACGTACTTCCTGCTGGCGACGAAGGTCCTTCCGGCCCTTCTCTTATCAGGACCATGTATTGGATTATTTCTAGGTGCCTGGATTGTACCTGCAGGGAGTTCTCAGAGTTTGTTGACCAGACCACACATTGGAAAGTGAATGGACGACGACGTTTCGGTCCGTCCTGGACCCATTCTCGAGTCGATTCTCAGCGTTACTTTACTCCCCAGAGTAAAGTAACGAGAGCTACTTGACTAGCGAGAGCTTGGTCCAATAGGCTGTTGCTACGGGGGCATGGAGCTGCAGGTCCACAGTGCAGTTGGTCCGGCACTTCTAGGTGTTCGCTATATTCATTGCCACAAAAAATTAATACGAAGTATATCTTAATGCTTATTTGAAACTCTTGCAACCTCTTAGTTTGGTTTGATAATTCAGCGAGATGAATGTAATCACTTATACCCAGCTCGTTGATTGCCAATTCACTCATTCATTAACAAGGTTCGTAATAACTTAGTTGAATTCATAATTTGCGCTCCGGTCTGTTGCAGTTGTCCTCAGAGTCACAAGATGAGACTCAAATCTGAGTCTGTCCTTTCACGTAACATGTCCCATTTTTTTATGGAATCAACAAATCTGATGAAATCTGAAATATATGGACATCTGATGAAAATGCAATATATTATTTAAAATAAAAACACCTCGATAGGTGGGCTGCTTCCGTTAGTACGTTTCTGACGAGGCAAAACAGTTGTTTGTCCCAGGAGTGGCTGTCAGACAGACAAATCATTACTTCATGTCAACGTTTTAGTAAATAAAGCTTGCTTTTTTACTACCAGCTTCAGTAATAGGTAAAAATTACACATTTTCCCGAAGATTGGAAAATATTCAGGAGACTTTTTGTTGTAATGTCTAGTTCTTCATGGAATGTTTTAAGTGGAATGAAGGGAAGATTAGGAGGCAGAGGCCTCGGGATCACTGTATCGTGCAGAGCCTCAACACCAGTACTCACTACCCTGGTCGTGTCTCCGTAACCTGTGGCTAAACTGTCTTCAGTCCCCCTCTGACCCTCCTCAGCTATTGTTGATATTCGTTTCTTCAACCACTGTGTCCAGTTACCGGGGCTCTAGTGCCTACCGTGTCCAGTTACCGGGGCTCTAGTGCTCACCGTGTCTAGTTACCGGGGCTCTAGTGCTCACCGTGTCTAGTTACCGGGGCTCTAGTGCCCACCATGTCCAGTTATTGAGGCTCTAGTGCCCACCGTGTCTAGTTATCGGAGCTCAAGTGCCCATCGTGTCCAGTTGCCGGGGCTCTAGTGCCCACCGTGTCTAGTTACCGGGGCTCTAGTGCCCACCGTGTCTAGTTACCGGGGCTCTAGTGCCCACCGTGTCTAGTTACTGGGGCTCTAGTGCCCACCGTGTCTAGTTACTGGGGCTCTAGTGCCCACCGTGTCCAGTTACCGGGGGCTCTAGTGCCCAGTTACCGGGGGGCTCTAGTGCCCACCGTGTCCAGTTACCGGGGCTTTAGTGCCCACCGTGTCCAGTTACCGGGGCTATAGTGCCCACCGTGTCCAGTTACTGGGGCTCTAGTACCAACCGTGTCCAGTTACCGGGGGTCTAGTGCCCACCGAGTCCAGTTACCAGGGCTCTAGTGCCTACCGTGTCCAGTTACCGGGGCTCTAGTGCCAATCGTGTCCAGTTACCAGGGTTCTAGTGCCCACTGTGTCCAGTTACCGGGGCTCTAGTGCTACCGTGTCCAGTTACCGGGGCTCTAATGCCCACCGTGTCCAGTTACCGGGGCTCTAGTGCCACCGTGTCCAGTTACTGGGGCTCTAGTGCCAATCGTGTCCAGTTACCAGGGTTCTAGTGCCCACCGTGTCCAGTTACTGGGGCTCTAGTGTCCACCATGTCCAGTTATTGAGGCTCTAGTGCCCACCGTGTCCAGTTATTGAGGCTCTAGTGCCCACCGTGTCCAGTTACCGGGGCTCTAGTGCCCACCGTGTCCAGTTACCGGGGCTCTAGTGCCCACCATGTCAACAATATTAGGTGAAATTGAGTTTTGTGCAACTCTTTTTTGCTGAACAGAATTGCTCGAGTTGCAGCCTAAAACTCTTCTGCCCAGACATGTCGACGCCGCCAGCAGTCGTTCTCATAAGTAGTGGCACGATAGGAGGATATCCTGGCGGCACAGGTCCGAATCCTTGAGGGATCATTGGATTATTGTTGAAAACTGATGCTTAGTCATTCACTCGCACGCTAGATGTGGGGTATCCGGCCACGAGCACATCCCCTCCCCCATCTCGACACAATGGATGCCCCCGTCTCCTCACACCGCCCCTACACACTGCACCACCACACTTCTGGTCTCCAGACACTACCCTTCATCCGTCTCTACCCCCCCCCCCCTTCCTCTCCATCTCCCTTTCCTCCCCACCTCCCTTCCCCCCCCCCCCACCTTCCATGCCAAATGTAGCCTAGACAATATAAGGCGTTGCAATTGTACCTAGTATCCATAATGTGTCGTTCTGCTGTCATCAAAGCCGAAGAAACAAAAACACAAAATAAAGCAGCAGGTACACTAGACAATGAAACTGTCCTCAACGCGTTGTCTTAACCACCCAGATAGCGGTGTGAATGAGCCATCCTCGTTTCACATTACCAGTAAATTCATTTAAACACATTTAAATATTCAGCCATTCACAAAGCTTATGTTCCAGTAAGTCAGTGTTAGCCTCCACAGAGGTATCCAGTTAGTACCGCCCCCCCCAATCCATCCCCACCAAAGCACCCAGTCAGACTATCCCCCCCACTGGCACCAAAGCTCCTAGTCAGACCATCCCCCCACTGGCACCAAAGCTCCTAGTCAGACTATCCCCCCACTGCCACCAAAGCTCCTATTCAGACCATCCCCCCACTGCCACCAAAGCTCCCAGTCAGACCATCCCCCCACTGCCACCAAAGCTCCTATTCAGACCATCCCCCCACTGCCACCAAAGCTCCTAGTCAGCCCATCCCCCCACTGCCACCAAAGCACCCAATCCCATCTCCCGCCCCGACTCCCGGCAGAAACCACCACCGACGCCGGTGGCAGCATTATGACCCCACCCATCATCTGGGAGACAATGTGGTCATACGGGACGCTGCCTTGTGCTGCTTGGCAGGACGCCAGCAGACAGGGATATCACAGACTCGATATTCCACATGATATTCCACATTATCACCGAGCCACCGTCGACGCGTGGTCATAATCCCCGCTGCTTGGCTCTTCACATCATCTGAGTTGTCCCTCCCCCCTCCCCCCAAACTTGGGTGGCCCTGAGCACATGTTAGTTTCTTGAAGAAAATAGATTATGACAAATGAGGTCGATGCAGGCGAGTGCATTTTAGTACAGTCAAGTTATTGTAACCACTTTTAGAATAATTTTAAGAACATGGTTATATGATGTACAGGATAGATCATTAAATTTAAGCTAAAGATTTTAAGCTGGTTATTGTGCGCTCTGTTGAACGTCATCTTGAACAGCACCACAAGTTGGCAATGAACACTGGACAGTAAACTGTGTGTACACCTATCTGTATACTATATGTATCAGTATAAAGGTTCTGTTATACAGCCTACAGTATGTTGAGGCCTGTGTAGCAGTATGCTCGCACCCCTTTTCCCTCTAGTTACCTGTACAGTGGCTTTAAGCATTATTAAACTGGTTACATTTGTTTCACACTCGCCTCATATTTATCATCTTTTGCAGGATGGGTCAAGACCGTATACAACTTATGGGACACACACCAGCCACGTGCGGACAATGGCTACTCTTGCATAATGCGTCGCCCAGGTCACCTTGACACCCGTCACAACTAGGAGCCTGGTGAAGGAAACACTTGACATGATAGCTGGCAACATGTAGTTAGTCTAAAAGGTATGTACTTCTCAACTCATTGTACTTGTGTTCAGAGTTGAATGTGCTGCAGAAGCACTGAACTAAAGATTAGTAGTAAGACTTACCTCCAATTTACCGGCCTGTGTCTTCGTTATATTAACTTTGAGAGACAGCGAAATGTCTTGAGTCAACAATCAATCTAATATTCTCTTGACACAATTCCCAATGTCGTAATATTTGAAGAATTTTTTCTTTTATATCACTATAAAACAGTCTTCGGCAGTGCTGGATGACTCCAAACTCCTTATTCTTGAATTAAATATGTAGATTCATTCATATATGATGGATACTTAACACGTCTTAATCTCTTGGCACTCACTTTATTTGTAGTAAAGTTGCAAGATTTTACACAATGCCCTCATACTCACATTTACAAAAATACTTTACAATAACAAAAGTTCTCTGTACAGATTTATACAATGTCCCCAAAATTCTTCATCGTCACCTCATCAGCAGATGAAAGCAGTTTATTGTTGCATAGCAAATTTATAACTAATCATCCTGGTGGGAGCTGTGTTAAGGGGCGAGGGTCTGGGGAAGGAGGCGAGTTAGAACTGTGAGGGCAGACAGTATAAAATGACAAGAAATAATCCACGAGGGCAGGAGAGTATAAAAAGGTGTTGGTAAACATTCGAATTTTAGTTCTGTATCGTCAAGAGGTTCCCGTGTGACTGAAGTGACCGTGGGATAGCGGTTTAGTAAGACTGATGCTAATTCTAAGACAAGTTGAATCACAAAATCAGATCTGCTTGGAAGTAATGAAAGGTGTTCCTTTCAGAGCAGTTAACTAAAGATATATCACAATTAAATTAAAAATTAATCCATTAATACAGATTAAAGAAATTGGTAATTATAATTATACCGTATATACGATACTGTCACAAACTCCACTCGAGATCTGAACCAGATTACAAATATTGGAGAAAAAAAGGCCATTAAAGTCACTCATGCGAAAAATAATGTTTCGTCAAAAAAAAAAAATCTCGACATGTACGTCACATTCTTCAACTACCGTTGCATGAAATTAGAAAACATACTTAAAATCATATACAAGAGAGAGACTCGACTCATCTTTATCGGGTCAATAGACGGCTATGTACAAACTGTCCAAAGTGGATAAATTACACAAGAAAAACAACAGACTAGTGGACAAGATGCATTGGATGGAGATGGGAAAAACTCTCGGTACTTGTCGTTTGTTGCTGGCGAAACCATTATTTTCATAAAGAAAAAAAAGGCAATTTTCTCATAGATATCATAGCACCAAGCTTAATAAAAAAAAAAGTGAGGCATTGGTGATCTACTGAGATTCCGTAGCTCCAAAAATTGCAAAAGCAGTATAAAAAATGCATGACTGGTATATGAAATGTAGTTTAATACATTATAAATTGGACTATGATACATCCATATGGCAGTCATCCACTCTGTTCTCCATTACTATTCTCACCAGCTTGCTAGGGCATAAAAAAAGTGTGTATGTACAAAAGTCAACTAACACAGCAGCTGGAGTTTCTGACGGGAAGTATCCGCTTTTGGTGCCGTGTCCAGTCAACTCTGGTTAAGAACGGCAGATTTGCACATTTGCACGTGAGAAGTGATTTATAAGCACTTTGTCAAACAAGGAACATTGTATCCTTAGGCACTAGTACTAGACCACAGCAACTAACACATAAATATGAAATCCAATGTATCACATTCAGCTTGCCGGAGGGCAAAGTTTATCAGTGTCACTATCAACGTTCATAAATTATATACACTAATCACCATCATATCAAGTTTTTCAGTGACATTTTCTCTGAGTAACAAAAAAAACTGTTAATTAAATTCCATATAAATAACTGCATATGTGTATGCAGAGTGGATAAAATACTGTAATTCTTTATCTTCGACAGATTATTGCACTATGGAAGAACACTTGTACTGAATAGTCTCAGTAGCTGTTCTGGTCACAAAGAAGTTCGGTATTGTCTTATGTTCCATATTTTCCAAGTATCCACACAAACTGTCACGTGGCAAGCCAACACCCATTTCTTGAAAGGGGAAGATAGGCGAAGAGGTCGTTACAGCTCGGAAAGCTGCCCCGCTAACTGAAGGGGAGGCATGGGCGCAACAGGTCCCGCGTGACTGTAAGACTCCAAGATATACCCAATGGACTGCAGGCGATGGGCCAGGTTCAGCTTCCGACAGTATGGGTCAGCATCCAATGACTCCAGGATCTGGAGAAAAAGAAAAGAAAAATAGGTATATATTGAGGATGAAGAGGTCCGGTAGACACCACGAAAGTCTTCCACACTTTCCAGGTGAATTCATCACCTGTCTTCTGAAGCATGACTTGTCTTTCATATAAACTGAAGAATTATATAGCACCTTATATCCAGAGTTGCCTAACCTGCAATGATAATGCCTAATACTGGAAGAACTACCCCTAATAGAATAGAGAAATTCATGTTAATATTAAGTGTGAACTATTTGGAAGATATTTGAAAACATGCAAACATTTGTGAATACACTGAAAATTTACTTTAGTTTTCAATTATGTTCAGGACTAAAGTATATAGTACTAACTTTCTTTAATCAGCCAGTCTGTATGTGGCTGATGGGTCCCCCCCCCCCTAAAAAAAAAAATCAAAACCACGCTGTTTTGCAGCCCACCATCTAAGGCTTCCCAACATCAAGAAACTGTTATACTAAAGTGCCTTATCCTAACCTACCAGAGGACCCAAAACAGAAAACAGGACAGTATGTCAATTTTGCGAGGCGCTACCATTTTCTAGTACGACGATTTTTGGCTTAAGTAAAATATAAGAGCAAAAACCGACGTTCTTTGTAAGAGGACAGGCTGGGTTTGGAATCTCCTTTCCCAGTTTTTTCTATAAGAAAGGGGGGGGGGGGCCAATACACCCCCCAACAATTCAAAATAGACTGTCTCTCAAGGCTATGTTAGACTATACTTTTTTTTAACAAAGCCTTCAAGAGAAGCAAATAGTATTGCAGCTCCGATGTTTCAGTATCGCACAGATTGTAAGCAGTAAATGTTTTAAAACCTAAAGACACTTACTAGTTCATGGTACTTGGTGACATAGATATAGAGTTCCTTGAGAGCGGCCAGGTTGTCAAAGTGGCCAGTGTGCCCCGAGGAGAGCTGCTGCATGTGTTGCCCCAGCTCCTGCTCACTAACAGGCTGTGCACTCGATACATCACTGTAGAAGTTTTTCACCTGAAGCGTAAAGAAAGTCATTAGCTGGAGGATTATCCAACAAAATGCTTCAATGCTTCAAATCAGTTAACAATCAGTTGATATAAAATATTATACCATATGAAATAGAAGTTATATACATACCTGCGCTCTGTATCTTGGAATATCCTTAGCGAACAGTAATTTATTGGAGGGGGAATCTTTTCCTAGTCTATGCTCTGTTGTAGAGCAAGAGTCTATAAATGTCTGTGCAATGACCGACAGACAAGAGTCCACCGTCGGAGTCTTGCCTATGTCGAAGATGAAGTCTGGATTCTTGATAAAGTTAACCCAGAATCTCAAGGGAAGGCAATTGGACTTCCAGGCATGGATGACCTCTGGATCGATAATTCCATGGGCACGTGCAGCGTCGTCTAGCAGATCAAACAGCCACTTGATCGCAGGAGGCAGGCCATCGTTAGCACTGAGTATGGTTCTGAAGAAGTCGTCGACAAACTGCTGGACGGTGCCTTTAGTGGACAACAACCGCGTAAGGAATATTTCTGGTATTGCTTTGTGTGTGCCATATGTGCGGTCTCTGCCGTCCCTGGAGGAGCCCAGAGTTCCAGAGGCATTGTCGTCAGAGGCTCGCACCAAGTGGTAGAGGTGGACGCCTGGACCGCTACCACCTCGCCCAACAGTGTTGCTTCCAGAGTCAACCCCGACCTCGCCTCCAGGAGAGTTGAGAGGCGACACACTGTTTGCATATGAGTAGTAGCCTGTGCCTGAAACAATAAAGTGGACGGTAAGAATCAAGCAGGTATGTGCATGCCACATAAAAAATATATACAGTGGAGCCACCATTACCCTGATCACAGATTTAAAGTTAATTGAAATTACAAGTTCTCCATCTCGTTAGCCAGAATATATGTCTGTTAACTTTCATTAAATTTAATATTAATAGATTTCCAACATATACATTAATGCATTCCTATTAAAACATCACTATAGGAATTTATCACATCCTAAAAAAAAGTGTTCCAATACAAAGATCTAAATAGGTTACATAAAAAAATAGAACCTTAAATGTCAAAAGTTAGAGTGCTCCTAAAGCTCCTTGTATACTGAGCAGGAATCGAGAATGCAGTGTGCATCTTCCCCACATATCCACACTGAGGCACTAAAAGTATTTGGTAGCTTTTGGGTCTTTTTCAGAGAGTCTAGTACCCAGATAATTTAGAAATCGTTAATACACTACACAGCCTTAAATGGTAAACACATTATGGGTTATCGTGATGTACACACTTTACGACAAACCACCACACGGTCAATGATGTGGGGGTCACAGTAATGTATACATTTGGGGGTGATACTGAACGTTGTGGGTTCAAATCCTGGTAGAGTCCTTAGTGATCTATGGCTTGCCTGTTCCTGCTCTCGTGCGTGTGTGTGTGTGTGTAATATATATATATATATATATATATATATATATATATATATATATATATATATATATATATATATATATTAATTATATACTTATTCCATGTTCGTGATGTGGTGAGTTAATCATTCACATGTTTGCAATTTGAAGATTTTATCATTCTCATCATGTGATTCAATCATTCTCAGGTTCATGATTGGAAGGTTCAATCAATTTCATGCTTTGGAGTTGTGTGTCCTGAGTGAACTTTATGAATATATTAATAGATTATAACTTTAAACCGAAATTAAAATTTGTAAACTGCCTTACGTTTCAGAATAGTTAAGAGGAGCAAGAGCGAAGTGGAAATTGAAACATCTGGCCCAGAGGAAGGAGGATGGTGCTGGTAAGAGCCTTAATTGATACATTTCCCATTCTCTACTGGTAACAGAACACCAGGAGTATTTCTAAAGTCAGATCACAAGTACGCGTTTATAAACTTGGAGAGACGGTATTCTCGTTAACAACGACAAATCAACCTACAAAAGTTGAATAAGTGAAGATGCCAACTACTCTTCTAATAGGAAACGAGCCTCTGCCTCCTTTAAAGAAAAAAATATGGCCATTTCAAGCACTTGAATAGAAAGGAAAAACAATAATTGACTTGTGTGAGGCGACAGGAAAACTTGACAATCCCCCGTGTGATGCCATCTATCTCTGGCTGTTAGTTTGACAACGGCCCCCCAGCCCCCCCCCCCCCCCCCCCACCCCCCAATAGTGACACATTCATATTTCAGGCTCAGTTACTCGCCTTTCAGGCTGTTAATCGTCTTCATGTCTCATATCGTATATATTTATAAAATTGTCACCCCCCCCAACAACAACAAAAATAAATAATCTCCGAATAATCAGTTTAATATCAGATGAGTGTAGAGGGTGCATTATGAGTGGATGGCCTGGGCGTTCAGGAACTGGGCGGCTGAGAGTGGGTGCCCACATGACCAACCTTACAATACTGGGCGTAGGGAGTGGTGGCCTCCGTAACTGGCATTTACTGATTGAACTCGTTACTAATGGATTGGCTGCTGAAGAGATGCTCCTAATGCAAATTTTTGGTTCGCCCAGTGGCCGTGTGAATGATTTCGGACACTGGAAGATTTGAATTTCATTGAGGTACCCAAGGCAGTGCCCAAGGTAGCCAGGGGGCCTCAGGCAGTGCCTAAAGCTTATACCACTCTTACTACTAGTATTATAAAATGCCTTTACCTTAACCTTTTTTTCTCAGGATTTATACTTCTGTTCTATTCACAGGTGGGGTCATAGTCTGCCAACAATTTTTACTACATTATTTATCCTGATCAAATTTATGTGCTTCCTGGGTTAAGGCCTGCAACTGGGGAAGACTCGGAACGCTGGTTCGAACCCCCAGAGTGCTCGGATGATTTTTGCTTAATGATTTCACGCAATTGTGAATTCCTAGTATGAAACTGCACATTCTTAAAGATGGCCTATTCCCATGGCCTTCCTCCTACCACCCTTGTGCTAATTGAAATTGAAATAAGTTTATTGAGGTAAAATACACACAAAGGGATGAGGTAGCTCAAGCTATTCTCACCCCGTTCAGTACATCGTGTTAATACATACAGAGACACACATCACAAACAATAAACATATTACCGAACATTCTGAGAGATCAATATATACATTCCTCTTGTGCTAATTGCACCCCCTTGTATTGATTGTACACCCTCATGCCCTTTACACATCTTGTATTGATTGTACAGCTTTATTCTAGTTGCGCACCCTTGTGCTGGTTGCACCTTGTTTGTATTGTTAGGTGTTGGTCTATAAGAAGCATTTCTCTTTTGATTGCCTTCGTTACAATGACACATCTAGTTAACATGTAGTTTTACTGTCGGTAAAACTCATGCTCTATAATACGTAAGGTTTTTTTTAATGTTCACTAATCAAAAATTGATTGAGAATCAGTAGAAGCCGTGATAAGGATTCGAACCTATGCTCTGGGTACTCCCAAACACACGCCTTAGATGACTAGTACACGACATGATCAAAAAGATTGCAACCTGGGATTCAACTGAATCCTTTAGGATTCCTGAGACTTCCACTGAAGCCAAACCAAGGTTTCACACAGTCTCCCCATGCCTTTTGGTTTGAAATCCTGATTTGGCTTCAGTGGAAGCCTCTAGAACCCTAGAGGATTCAGTGGAAGCCTCTAGAACCCTAGAGGATTCAGTTTAATCCCAGATACCTGGTTAGTACCTGGTTGATGGGGTTCTAGAAGTTCTTCTACTCCCCAAGCCCGGCCCGAGGCCAGGCTCGACTAGTGCAATCTGGGCTCGACCCAGATTGCAATCCTTTTGACCATGTCATGGCCTAGTCGTCTAAGGCATGTGCTTGGGAGTACGCAGAGCATAGGTTCGAATCCTCATCACGGCTCCTACTGATCTTCTCATTGATACATCACGTGAATATGATTTCTCTGTGCAAAAAATGTATTGTTTTCTCTAGCGACTTCTTGATAACTGGTTTCTTATTAGCAGAGTTGGTAAAAGGAATACTGTATTTCTCTATGTTGTTTCCAAGTCATCTGTGCTTGCTCTGTATCCCATTTTTATAATGTATTGTACTTACAATTCACTTACAACACATTATCTGTTTCTTTATAGATGCTGCAACTGGAGAGAACTTGATATTGCCTTCAGATCCTCTGAAACCATTATAAGATGGGAACTCGTGTAGAAGAGATACTCCTCTCATCGATCTTGAAGATGCTGCAAGGAGCTAGAACCAAGTGAGTTGATCTTAACCCTTTAAGTACTGTATAGCTATTATAAATAGTGTCACTGCCTGTGCACACAAAAAAATACTGTAATATTCCTTTTTTTGGAGGGGAGGGGAGGGGTTTCATGCACGTTAATAGGAAACTGAGTGAAGGGGTCATTGTGGTAATCCAATTTTACTGATTTGCCTTTAAGGAGAAAGTGTTATGATCAGGCTGGGTAGCTTGTATGTTCACTGTTTCACTTAGTTTACACAGTGTGGAACAGTATTTACACATAATTGACAACAACAGTGATAGAGTACTCTAGAGGTCTACAATGCATGTAAATCTGTTTTTGACACAGCTTAAAGGAAGCATCTTGCCACTCACTTGTTGCTAGTCTTTCTAGTAATGTCCATAAATAAGGTCAAATACTGTTCTGGCGGGAAAACACCTGTTTGTGATCTGAAGATAACTGAAAACAGTGTAATGGCTGAGGAATTTACAGAACAGATAAAGAAAATAGAGAATAGCCTTGAAAATATGACAAACCCAATACCTGATATTATCTTCCTAGGTGACTTCAACCTGCCTAATTTAATGTGGAGAATAGCAAACAATAATGTTATACCAGGAAATCTATTGGGACATAACCAACGACAGATTAGAGAACTACTTAGATTCTGTGACAAATTTTCACTCAACCAGCAGATATCAGAGCCAACTAGGAACGAAAATATTCTAGATCTGCGAGATCTAATATTCTAGATATTAAGTCAGGCTGCGAGCAGCCGCGTCCAACAGCCTGGTTGATCAGTCCGGCAACCAGGAGGCCTGGTCGACGACCGGGCCGCGGGGACGCTAAGCCCCGGAAGCACCTCAAGGTAATCTCAAGGTAGGATCTGGTCTTCACAAACAGTTAAGACATAATCAGGGACATTATGATCTCAGGTACTACATACTCAGATCACAAGCTCATTAGAGTTCAAACGACCATCAATACGCAGAATAGACCCAAAACAATTATCAAGCGAGAGGGGGTAATTCAGTAAATTCAGTTTTAATAATAAAAGGATAGACTGGGAGAAAATAAACAGGGAACTTACAAACATTCAATGGGAAACTGTTCTAATAATAAAAACCCACACCAGGAATGGAAAAACTGACTTCTGAATTATATAAAATCTGAAACATGTTCTTTTGAGGAAAGCCAGAAAGAGGTCCAACGTAGAAAGAGAACATAGACGACACTACAAAAGAAGGAAAAAATAACGTAAATGCTTATGCAGACACGATTTTCCCTACAAGGAAGGAATAATTTAAACATGGAGATTGAAGAAATCGAGCAGAGACTGAAGCATTCGTATCAGATTGAAGAAAGGCAACTGGAACAGAAAGCAATTCAAGAAATAAAGAAAAACCCAAAATATTTCTTCACATATGTGAATTCAAAACCAAAAACCACTGCCAGTATTGGACCTATTTATATGAGTGAAGGTTCATACACTGAGGATGACAAAGAAATCAGTGAAATTCTAAAAAAAGCAGTACGAGGACATGTTTAGCACTCCAATAAACAGCATGAAAGTGGAAGATCCAGACAACTTCTTTATACGTGATATTCAAACCCCTTGTAAATATAACTGATATTAACATGAGCATAGCAGATTTTGAAAGAGCAATTGACAACATTCCCAATGTACTCAGCTCCGGGTCCAAACTCATGGAAATTCAATATTTGAATTCTAGTGTGCCAGTAGCACAGGCACTCAGTATAGTATGGAGGAAGAGCTTGGCCATGGCCCTGGAAACACAAACCGAAACTGTCTCTATTTTCCGCTTGTTACAACTTGTAATAAAGTTGTTACATCTTGGCTTAACGTGTTTATGACGTATTAGAACGTTGTTACAACTTGCTATATTGGTTGTTATAACTGGTTAGGAGGTGTTAAAACTTGTTCGAACGTTGTACCAACGTCGTAGTTTTGGTGTGTGTTTGGCGGGGGGGGGGGGGGGGGGGGGGGGGGGGGGGGGAGAGATACCAGATGCAATTAAATCAGCAGACATAGACCCTTGACACAAGGAAGGGAGCAAAGCATTGGCAAAGAATTATAGACCAATTGCACTAACGTCCCACATAAAAGTATTTGAAAGGGTGATCAGGAGTCAGGTCACCAGTTTCACGGAAACCAATGACCTCTAACAACCCAAGCCAACGTGGATTTAGAGTAGGAAGATCATGCCTCTCACAGCTACTTGACCACTATGACAAGTCACTGAGGCATTAGAAGAAAAACAAAATGCAGATGTGGTACAGTATACACGGACTTCGCAAAGGCATTTGATAAATGTGACCATGGAGTGATAGCACACAAAATGAGGTCAATGGGAATAACTGGTAAAGTAGGACAGTGGATATTCGGTTTTCTGTCGAACAGAACACAGAGTAACAGTCAACCATATATAATCGAGTCCAAGTGCCGTTAAAAACTCTGTACCTCAGGGTACAGTCCTTGTACAACTGCTTTTACAGTGGTATATCTCATATCAGATATAAACAAAAATACAAGCCACAGCTTCGTATCATCCTTTGCAGATGACACAAAAATCAACATGAAAATTATCTCTGCTTAAGACATTGAACAACTACAAGCAGATATTATTAAAAGTTTTTGACTGGGCAGCAGACAATAGCATGATGTTTAACAGTGATAAATTCCAGGTACTCAGGTACGGTAAAAATGAGAACCTTAAATATAATACAGGGTACAAAATGCATCAAATCTGCCCATAGTAGGAAAGCAACATGTCAAGGATTTGGGAATAATAATGTCTGACGACCTAACATTTAGGGAGCATAACCAAGCAAATATTGCATCAGCCAGAAAAATTATAGGATGGGTTACGAGAACTTTCAAATCCAGGGATCCCATCACAATGGTTGTACTATTCAAATCACTTGTACTGTCCTGTCTTGAGTACTGCTCAGTACTCACTTTCCCCTTCAGAGCAGGAGAGATTGCTGAAATAGAGGGAGTACAGAGACCATATATCGCATACACAGATGCGATAAAGCAACTAAATTATTGGGATTGTCTCAAAGCTCTCCAAATGTACTTACTAGAAAGGAAACTAGAGAGATATCAAATAATGTACTTATGGAAAATACTGGAGGGCCAGGTCCCAAATCTATACAGTAAAATAACAACATACTGGAGTGAACGATATGGAAGAAAATCCAGAATAGAACCAGTGAAGAGCAGGGCATTTAAATGCTTTATCCATAGGCACAATCAGAGAACACTGTATAAACATCAGAGGTTCACAGTTGTTCAACGTCCTCCCAGTGAGGTGAGTATAAGAAATATTGCCGGAACAACCATGGACATCTTCAAGAAAAAACTGTCTAGTTTTCTTTGAGAAGTGCCGGACCAACCGGGCTGTGGTGGATATGAGGGCCTGCAGGCCGCTCCAAGCAACAGCCTGTTTGATCAAGCTCTCACAAGTCAAGCCTGCCCTTGGGCCGGGCTTAGGGGAGGTAGAAGAACTCTCAGAACCCCATCAAGCAGGTATAAATGTTTACTATAGTAAACAGTAATTAATCTGCCTTTACTAAGGCAAGAAATACAGTTCACTGAAGTAGGAATGGAAGTTCCTGTCCAACCTGTCCTACAAAGAATGCCGCATTTCACTCGTATGTGTTGTGTTAAGTCCAAAAATTGTTGTACCAGAAAATGGAAACAGCTTGTGAAAGTGGCATCCCGTTTTCTGTTTTGGGTCCTCTAATAGGTTAGGAGAAGACACTTTAAATTGACAGTTTTTTTACGTTGGGAAACCTTAGGAGGACGAGCTGTATTATCAGGAGCAGGCACATAACCAGCTTGACTATGCAGCAAGTAGTTCAGCCTGTCCTCTTAAAGTTTCACAATGTCAAGAAAACGGTCAATTTAGAGTGTCCTCTCCTAACCTACCTGAGGACCCTCAACAGAAATGGGACAGTACGTCACATTTGCGAGCCACTTCCATTTTGTAGTACGACAATAGCTGGCCTTATGTAATGCACATGATCGAAATGCGACATTCTTTGTAAGAAGACAGGTCGAGTAGTTATCCAAGTTCTTCGAATCTTAGTGCTGGTCTTACAGATAAGACACACTGCAGTACTGCTTGCTTAATGCAATGAATTGTTTAAGTGACATATTGTCTATTGAATGGAAGGGATTTTAGGTAAAATATTGACTAACCTTTGAGCTATGTCAGGAACAGATTTAAACTCATTGTAAACCTCTATACAATGCTCATCACAGTATTTGTCCCCCCTCCCCGCTCAGCTCGTTGTCGCCGTGTGGGGGCTTAGTGGACGGCTGCCGGAGTGTGATGCTCCTTGGGACAGTCCTCTGTCCTTTTCTAGCCTTGTGCTCCTGCTGCCGTCCTCTCCAATTCTGCTGGGCATCTTTTCCTTTTCCTTCTGTTTCGTTTTTCTCCCCCCTCTTCTCCTATCTGCTTGCCGTTTCCTGCCGACCTTTTGCTCGTTCTGGTTCTTCCCTTGGACTTCTTCTATTTTGACGCCCGGGTGCTTGAGGAGGCATACTCTTGCACCCGTAGAACTGTAGTACCCGACGTCGAGAGCGAGGGGAACCTTTTATTGTCAATCCCCCTTTCGTCACTGAACCCGATCTCGACGGACTGTCGGTTTCTTAAGGTGGCGTTTGTGGGGCGTATACTCACGACGCACCCCTAGGAGGCCCCGGCAAGATCGACGATAGCTTCTTGTTGGGTGTCCTGCCTCTAATTGTGGCTCCATGGTGGGTGTGGGGGCACATTCGTGAATGAATTCTTCTTTTCGTCATGATGATAACCCCTGTTTCGGCTGCTTCTGGTGTACCTTCTCAGGCTCGTGGGGTGGGCGACCAAGCCCCCGAGTCGGTCCGTATTGGAAGACCGGGCTCTGTAGCCTCCGCTGCATTGGGCCCCGACCTTGCTCCTCCTTTGGCCTCTCTGACTCCTTCCCCTGGCTCCCCTCCCTCCTCTGTAGTTGGGTCGAGCCCCAGGCCCCCAGTGGTGACTACCTCGTCCCCTGGCGCGGCTCCTTCTCTAGTTGTAACTACTGCGCCTTTTAACCCCTCTCTCTCTGGGGGTTCTCACCGCCGTCCTCGTCACGGCCGCCCTCGCTCGGTTCCTTCCAGTTCTGCTACCTATCAAGCCTTGTTTGGTCCCGCTTCGTGGGCCAAATATTTTGATCTCCTCCCTCTTGATTCTGCGCCTCCTGACGATTTCTCCCTCCATCGACATCTCGTTGATTCCGTGGATGCCTCCATTACTTTCAACCCCACTCGTCTCGGTACACATGTCGTTGCTGCTCCTTCTCAGGATGCTGCTTCCCGCTTGGCTGCCTTATCCTGCCGTGGCGAGACCCCTGTTCGGGTCTCGAAGAACGCTCAGTTGAATGCCAGTGTTGGCACTATTTTGCTCCCGCCCCATGTTGCGACCGGTGTTCGGGACCTGCGCGACTGCCACGACGATATTCGACATATCCTTGCTGCCCAGGGCCATTCTATTCTCCAGGTGGACACGTTTACTCGTCCCCCTCGTGGTAGTCACCGTCAACCCCTCCGGGTTGTGAAGATTACCTTTGATGGTAGGACCCTTCCACCCTCTGTCATTCTTGCTGGTGCCAGGTGCTCTGTCCAGGAGTACATTCCTTCTCCTCGGCTCTGCAACAAGTGCTGAGGTTTGGGCATGGTGCCCTCCGCTGCTCCGGGACTGTCTCTCTCTGTCCTTTGTGTGGTGGCGAAGGTCACTCTAAGTCGGAGTGCACTTCTCCCCAGGCTCGTTGCCTCAACTGCGTTGAGGCCCATCCTACCTTCTCCCGTGCGTGTGTCCATTACAAGCTTGAGGCAGCCGTCCTCAACTTGAAGCACCGGGAGCGTTTATTTTTTCCTGAGGCGAGACGCCAGGTTCGCCGGCTCCCGCCTTATGCTAATATCTCTTATGCTCGCGTGTTGCGCTCTTCCTCTCCTCGTCCTTCCTGCCTTCCTCAGACTCTCAACCGTTTCCGGGCCTTGGACCCTGATGCGCCCACTGCCCCCTCCTCTGTTCCTTTGGGTTCTCTCCCGAAGGATCCTCCTCCTGGTCCTCTGTCTGGGGTTCCCCTTCCTTCTACCCAGTCTGTCGTGTCTCCTGTGTCTTCTTCCTCGTCCCCCTCCGATCCTCCTTCCCATCCTCTTCCTCCATCTATCGGCTCTCCCCACCGCCTGTCGGTGCGGGCGGATGTCCATCGCTCTCCTAGCGGCCGTCGTGTGTGCTCTCGTTCGGCTTCTCCTGTTGAGACACTGGAATCCGTTGCCCGGTACGTAGTTGCTGGGACACCGGTCTCTTTAAGTCAGAAGCGTAAGCCTGGCTCCTCTCCTTCCTCTTCCCTGGCGGGTAAGAAGGCTTCGCTTTCTTCCTCAGCTCCTTCGTCTGGTTCTGTTGCTCCTTCCCCTCCCGTTTCAGTGATTGCGCCCCCTGTTCCTGCTATGGAGGTTTCTTTGGCCTCTGCTCCCCTTTCGGTTGCTGCTCTTGCTGGGGTGCGCTCCCCTCTTTCTACTCCCCTTCTTCCTGCTGCTGTCCTTGACTGCTCCTCTCCGTTGTCTCCTCTTCCTCCTCCTCCGGACCCCGCCCGCCCACCTCTGATCTGTTCTCCCGTTTCCTTCCCTCCGTCTTTGCTCAGTTTACCCATGCCCCCTAACCCTGACTTTGCTGACCCTGATCCCGACCCTGATATTCTTTAACGTGCTCTGTTGCTCTTTCGCCTTGGTTTCTTCCTTGTTCTCTGGTTTTGTCCTTTCTCTTCTCGTCGTTGTCCATTCTTCAATGGAACGTTCGAGGTTATTACGCCAATTTCCTCGAACTCCAACTTCTGATTTCGCGGTTTTCGCCCCTTTGTGTCTGTCTCCAGGAGCCAATGCTTGGTGCTCGTCCTGGTCGTTTTCGTGGCTATTCCTTTCTCTCTCTCCCCCCCCCCCAGCCATTGCTGGGGCTTCTAATTCTTCTGCTCTCTTGATTCGTGCTGATGTTCCCTTTTTTCCTTTACTTTTTCCTTCGCCTCTCCATTGTTCTGCTGCTCGTATCTTTGTGGGAAAATGGTACACAGTTTGTTCCATTTATCTCCCCCCCGAGTGTCCCGCTCTCTCTTCCTGATTTGAAACACCTCCTAGACTCCTTGCCGGAGCCTGTGCTCCTGCTGGGTGACTTCAATTGTCATCATTCCCTTTGGGGTGACGTTCTGACGAATACCCGGGGTCGCCTCCTTGAGCCGTTTCTCCTCTCTTCTTCCCTGTCTCTGAATTCTGGTGAGCCCACTCATTTGGACTCTCGGACTCGCACCCTTTCTTGTCTTGATCTTTCTCTCTGCTCTTCTTCTCTTTACTTAGATTTCACGTGGCAGGTTCTTGATGACCTCCATGGAAGTGATCATTTCCCCATCCTTGTTTCCTTTTTCTCTTTTCGCCCTTCCCTCTCTTTCCCTAGGTGGCAGTTTGCTAAGGCAGACTGGACGCTATTTACCCTCAGTGCTGCTCTCTCTGACCTCTCCCTTCTGCCTCTCTCTCGCGCTCTCCTCCTTTTTCATGACACTGTCTTCAACGCTGCCCTCCGCTCTCTTCCTCTCGGGGTCCGCGGAAGTGCGTTCCCTGGTGGAATGCGGACTGTGCTCGGGCTGTCCGCTGTAAGCGTGCAGCCTGGAAGAGGCACCGCCGTAGGCAGACGACCGATTCTTTTCTTTTCTTTCGGAAAGCGAGTGCGGTGGCCCGTAGGGCCATCCGTACGGCTAAACGTGAATGTTGGGCATCTTATGTCTCAACAATTACGTCCGAAACCCCTCTGGCCCAGATCTGGAAGCGTATCCGCAAGATAGCGGGTAAGTTCGTTCCCGATGTTTCACCGCTCCTTCACCTCCATGATACTCTTGTGGCAGACCCGTTGCAGGTCGCTTCCGAACTGGGTTCCCACTTTTCTTCTGTTAGCTCTGGTCTTCATCTTCCCCAATCTTTCCTTCTTCGTAAACCTGTCCTTGAGTCTCGTCTTTTAGATTTCTGCACTCATCTTCAGCTTCCCTATAATGATCCCTTCTCTCTGAACTTCGTTCAGCCCTGGCCCTCTGCGGTTCTACGGCGGCGGGCTCCGATGGTATTCATTATGAAATGCTTCGCCATCTCCCTCCGAGCACGTCTCGGTATTTACTGAGTCTGTATAATCGGATCTGGGAGTCGTCGTCAGTCCCTGAGGACTGGCTTGATGCCGTTGTCCTCCCTGTTCGCAAACCGGGGTCTCTGGGTACTTCCCCTAAGGACTTTCGCCCTATTGCTCTCACAAGTTGTGTCTGCAAACTCTTTGAACGTATGGTTAACGTTCGTCTGATGTGGTTCCTGAAACACCATCACCTCCTCTCCCCTTCTCAATTTGGTTTCCACAAGTGCCGCAGCACGACAGATGTCCTGGTGAACTTGGAGGTCTATATTCGTACTGCTTTTGCTGCGAAGACCTCCGTTGTTGCCGTCCTTTTTGACCTGGAAAAGGCTTACGACACCACTTGGCGTTATCATATCCTATCTCAACTTCATTCTTTTGGCCTTCGTGGTCATCTCCCTCTCTTTCTCCGCAGCTTCCTCTCTCCTCGTTCCTTTCGGGTGCGCCTTGGTACCGCTCTCTCTCCCTCTTTTCAGCAATACGAAGGTGTGCCCCAGGGTAGTGTTCTGAGCACTACTCTTTTTCTGGTTGCCCTCAATGGTCTTCTTTCCTCTCTTCCTTCTGGTGTCTTCTCCGCTCTCTATGTCGATGATCTTACCCTTTGTTGTCAGGGTGATGATTCGCCTCTCCTTCAACGCCGGCTTCAACTTGCAATTGATGCCGTGTCGTCTTGGGCCACAGATCATGGCTTCAAGTTCTCTACTTCTAAGACTTGTGCCATGACCTTTACGTGGAAACGGGTTGTTCTTCGTCCCTCTTTGTCACTTTATGGTCATCCCCTTGAATACAAAGATTCCGCGAAGCTTTTGGGGTTATTCCTTGACACTCGTTTGTCTTGGTCTTCCCATATCTCTTACCTCCGTGTTGAGTGCTCTAAGGCCCTTACCCTCCTTCGGGTCTTGTCCCATACTTCTTGGGGGGCAGATAGGCGCACTCTCCTTGCTTTACATTCCTCTCTCATCCTGTCTAAGCTCGATTATGGTTGCCCTGCTTACTCGTCTGCTTCTCCTTCTACTCTTCGCCGTCTTGATGCTTTGCACCATACTGGGTTGCGCCTCACTTCTGGTGCCTTTCGTTCGACTCCCATCCTTAGCTTGTATGTTGACACTGGCTTCCTGTCTCTCCAGGACCGCCGTGATCGCTACTGTCTTCGATATCTTGCGCGGTCCTTGCAACATCCTTCCTCTCGCCTCTGTCGTGCTTTAACTTTTACCCCTCCTGCGGTTCCTGTTCCTCTTCACCACCTCCCTCTTTCTGTCCGGTTATCTCGCCTACAGGATTCTCTTTCCGTTCGTATTTCTGATGTTTCTCCTCGTGTTGTTCCTTCTTTGCCCCCGTGGAGGGTCCCTCTCCCGCGGTTTTGTACATCCTTGACCCGTATCACTAAAGCTTTTCCTCGAGCACTTTTCTTCTCACTCCCGCTCCGTTTCTGTCTTCACCGATGGGTCTAAGTCAGCGGACAGTGTTGGCTACTCTGTTGTTTTTCCTGATCGCACTTATATGTGTCGCTTGCCTCCGGAGACTAGCATCTTTACAGCGGAACTTTATGCTATTCTCTATGCTCTTCGTCTCCTGCTTTCTCGTTGTCAGTCTTCCTTTGTAGTTGTTGTTGACTCTCATAGTGCCCTCAAGGCTCTCGGGTCCTTTAATCCGGTTCATCCAGTAGTTGTCGAGATCCAGCATTGGCAGTTTCTCGTTCACAGTAAATTTAAGTCGGTTGAGTTTTGTTGGGTTCCCAGCCATATTGGTGTGTCTTTAAATGAGCGTGCGGATGCTGCCGCCAAGGAAGCTGTCCGCTCTTGTCCCATCTCTCGTAAAGGCATTCCGTATTCCGACTTTTACCCGGTTATCCATTCCTCCGTCCTTACCCGTTGGCAGGCTTCTTGGTTGTCTGTTACTGGTAACAAGCTACGTACTCTTAAATGTTGTGTTTCCTCGTGGCCGTCCTCCTTCCACCGTAACCGGAGGTGGGAAACAGCTCTGGCGAGGTTGCGTATTGGCCATACTCGCTTAACCCATGGTCACTTGATGGAACGCCGCCCTGCTCCTTATTGTCCTAGTTGCATTGTCCCTCTTACGGTTGTGCATGTCCTTCTTGAATGTCCTGACTTCCAGGACGAGCGTGTGTCTTGCTTTCCGACCGCCCCTCGCGGTCACCTGTCCCTTAATAGAATTCTTGGTGACTCGGATACTTTTGATGTCGTTCGCCTTATGCGTTTTTGTTCTCGTATTGGCATCCTTGGTGATATTTAGCGCCCTCTGATTATTTTGCGTATTTGATGGTGCTACATAGCCTTCCCGGTTTGGTGCCTTCTTTTGATAATTACTTACAGTATTTGTCAATTATGTGTAAATGTTGTTCCACATATGCCCGAAATGCTCTGTGTATTAGCAGCCTTAGGCACTGTATCTGCCCTAGCCATGATCCGTACAATCTTATAGCCTATGTATGTATTTTTGCTTAAATAAAAATGATTACATTGTGTAAACTAAAGTGAAACGGTGAACACTTAAACTATCTTTTCTATTAGACGAGACACAGTTTTAACAGTCGACTCGTTTGCTAAAAATACAGCTTGGTAGACAAAAGTAAAGTACCAATATTGATTTGAGCATTGACCTCCCATACTGTAGGAGGGTAGCTTGGGTGGTATTTGTGTGAATGTAGAGAATGGGCTGCTTTATCCATCCATATTAGTTCCCTCCCAGTTTATATAATGGCTAATTTTATTTTTTCTTTCCAGCTGGACGGTAGAGTGACTGTCTCGCTTCGTGCAGGTCGGCACTCAATCCCCGACCATCCAAGTGGTTGGGCAACATTCCTTTTTCCCCCTGTACCGTCCCAAATCCTTATCCTGACCCCTTCCAGGTGCTGTATAGTCATAATGGCTTGGCACTTCAACCCGTTCTCGCAAATTTAATAAGTCAATATTGACTTATTAAATATGTGCATAGGTGACATACTTAACATAATAGTTTCCCTTGAAAAGCTTCATAGAAAACACCGACCTTACCTAACCTTTTTAGTATGTTAAGATAAGCATCTTATTGCTTCGTAATTACAATTATTACTTAACCTATACCTATAATAGGTTAAGTAACAATTGTAATTACGAAGCTATAAGATGCTAATTTTAACATACTAAGTAGGTTAGGTAAGGTCGGTGTTTTCTATGAAGCTTTTCAAGGGAAACTATTATGTTTAGTATGTCACCTATGCACGCAACTAATAAGTCAATATTGACTTATTAAATTTGCGAGAACGGGCTTGGCCCTTGTCCCCTCATAATTCCCTTCCAGATGTTAGCATCTTGCAGTTTGGCTATGTCACTTTTGTTTTATTGTAATGTATAGCATTAATAAAACATTTCAACAATTCTGAATTTTATTTAATAAACATTCCAAAACTTCAATTGAACAAATCCTTCAATGTTCAATTCAAAATATTCAATTGTTCAATTGAAAATGTTCAATTGAACATTTTCATTATTTTAATTTTCAATTGGATAAATATTGAAAATGTTCAATTGAACAAATCCTGAAAATGTTCAATTGAACAAATCCTGAATTTGTTCAATTGAACATTTTCATAATTTAAATTTTAATTTTTAATTGGATAAATATTGAAAATGTTCAATTGAACAAAACCTGAATTTGTTCAATTGAACATTTTCATAATTTTAATTGGATAAATATTGAAAATGTTCAATTGAACAAATCCTGAAAATGTTCAATTGAACAAAACCTGAATTTGTTCAATTGAACATTTTCATAATTGTTTAAATTTTAATTTTCAATTGGATAAATATTGAAAATGTTCAATTGAACAAATCCTGAAAATGTTCAATTGAACAAATCCTGAAAATGTTCAATTGAACAAAACCTGAATTTGTTCAATTGAACATTTTCATAATTTTAATTTTTAATTGGATAAATATTGAAAATGTTCAATTGAACAAAACCTGAATTTGTTCAATTGAACATTTTCATAATTTTAATTGGATAAATATTGAAAATGTTCAATTGAACAAATCCTGAAAATGTTCAATTGAACAAAACCTGAATTTGTTCAATTGAACATTTTCATAATTGTTTAAATTTTAATTTTCAATTGGATAAATATTGAAAATGTTCAATTGAACAAATCCTGAAAATGTTCAATTGAACAAATCCTGAAAATGTTCAATTGAACAAAACCTGAATTTGTTCAATTGAACATTTTCATAATTTAAATTTTAATTTTTAATTGGATAAATATTGAAAATGTTCAATTGAACAAAACCTGAATTTGTTCAATTGAACATTTTCATAATTTTAATTGGATAAATATTGAAAATGTTCAATTGAACAAATCCTGAAAATGTTCAATTGAACAAAACCTGAATTTGTTCAATTGAACATTTTCATAATTGTTTAAATTTTAATTTTCAATTGGATAAATATTGAAAATGTTCAATTGAACAAATCCTGAAAATGTTCAATTGAACAAATCCTGAAAATGTTCAATTGAACAAAACCTGAATTCGTTCAATTGAACATTTTCATAATTGTTTAAATTTTAATTTTCAATTGGATAAATATTGAAAATGTTCAATTGAACAAATCCTGATTTTGTTCAATTGAACATTTTCATTGTTATAATTTTCAATTGGATAAATCCTGAAAATGTTCAATTGAACAAAACCTGAATTTGTTCAATTGAACATTTTCATAATTTAAATTTTTAATTGGATAAATATTGAAAATGTTCAATTGAACAAAACCTGAATTTGTTCAATTGAACATTTTCATAATTTTAATTGGATAAATATTGAAAATGTTCAATTGAACAAATCCTGAAAATGTTCAATTGAACAAAACCTGAATTTGTTCAATTGAACATTTTCATAATTGTTTAAATTTTAATTTTCAATTGGATAAATATTGAAAATGTTCAATTGAACAAATCCTGAAAATGTTCAATTGAACAAATCCTGAAAATGTTCAATTGAACAAAACCTGAATTCGTTCAATTGAACATTTTCATAATTGTTTAAATTTTAATTTTCAATTGGATAAATATTGAAAATGTTCAATTGAACAAATCCTGATTTTGTTCAATTGAACATTTTCATTGTTATAATTTTCAATTGGATAAATACTGAAAATGTTCAATTGAACAAAACCCGATTTTGTTCAATTGAACAAATCCTGAAAATGTTCAATTGAACATTTATTGTTTTAATTTTCAATTGGATAAATACTGAAAATGTTCAATTGAACAAATACTGAATTTGTTCAATTGAACATTTTCATAATTGTTTTCAATTGAATATTGAAAATGTTCAATTTGAACAAATACAGAAAATTTTCCATTGAACCAATTCTGAAAATGTTCAACTGAACATTCTCAATTGATTTTTTTCATTTGAATACTGAAAATGTTCAATTGAACAAATTCTGAAAATGTTGAATTGAATTAAAAAAAATACGAGTTCAATTGAACATTCAGAATATGTTCAACTGAGAATTAAGATTCAAACAATTATGAAAATGTTCAAGTGAATTTTCGGAATTTGTTGAATTTAAAAGCTTCATTTTATTTTCACAACTGGAGAATGATTTCTCAGTTGAGATGGTCACCAAATTCCCAAGTGTTCAAAGTCCAAATAATTAATGAACACATCCCTAATGTTTGATTGGGGGAAGGGGAGAGTATGGGAAGTGTCAAAGGTGAAACTGCTATCAAGATAGCACCTATAGCCCCTCCCTTTACCTTTGTAATTTCCATGAAATCTTATTTCAGGAAAGTCAAACTCCACTTTGAAAATTTATTACAAATCACAAACTGCAGAGGAAGAAGGGTGGAAAAGGCAGGGAGGGGGTTTAAGTTATCCATCTTGTTAGCATACAAGAGCCAAATCTAGTTAATGTAGAGGCGTTTAAACGGCAAGGTAGTTTTATAAGCCATGATACCATGATTGGACATTAAACAATATAGCATTCAACAATATGTATTTGATACATTTCACTTTGTAGTATGGCAAGTAATCAAAAGAAGGCATTTAAGCCAGGGAGACTTATGTAGCATCACTATTTTTAAATTTTGCCCCGAGGGGCGAGTTTATTGGGCAGCGCCACTCATCCTGTGAGTGGACACACCGCCATAGCAACATGTACAACACTCCCCAATAGGAAGAAACCCCGCTGGGTTGTTCATCCTGTCACTTGTACCCAGACACAGCTGGGACTTGCTTAAACGTCTCAAGTGAACAGCTTATTGAACTAGAAGATTTGTCAACCCCTAAAGTTAATATCTTGCTGGTACAAAATAGGGGAATGCTAAAAACTGTATATACGACAGTATTTTCCTAGCAAACAATGTTAGGGTTATTATGCTATACATTTCTAATGTCTTAGATGTTCACATTCTCTCAGCTAGTGTTCAAGGCAGTGTGTAAACTCTTCAGATACTGATGGTGAGTTACACACTGAGTTGATACTGATGAGCCTTTCTAAAAGGCACTAAATATCACTAAGGATGCCAATATGAGAATAAAAGTGCACGAGGCAAACGATATCAAAGGTATCCGATTCGCCAAGGATTCTATGGAGGGACAAATGACAATGAGGGAGAGTTGGGAAGCAAGACACTAACATCTTTAAAATCTGGACGTTCAACGAGATGATGATGAACTGTAATGGTTACAATAAGCAGCAGGGTGGTATTCCATTAAGTACTCTTGAGCGAGACGTATGGCCAATACGTAACCTTGCCAGAGCCGTTTCCCACCGCTGGTTAGTGGTACGACGAGGAAGGCCAAAAAGACACACCACACCGTTTTAGTTGTAAAGAGCTAAGCCTTGATTGGTGGCCCATGACACGGCATCAATCGCAAATTGAAGCCGCCATTGGAGGAAAGGCGAGCCATCACCTTGACAGAGGGCAAGATCGTCAACATAAAGGAGACAATGTCAGAGGGAAGGGAGGAAAGAAGACCATCGAGGGCAACCAGGAAAAGTAGTGCTCAGAACACTACCCTGGGGTATACCTTCATATTGCCGAAAAGAGGCAGAGTGCTACCAAGAAACTAAGAGAGGAACCTCTGGAGAATCACAAAGGCCAAAAGAACGAAGTTGGGACAATGTTATTTCCAGGTGGTATCGTACGTCTTTTCCAGGAAAAAGAGAGCGACAGATGTCTTCGCAGCAAAGACATTACGAATAGACCAAGTTCACCAAGACAGTCGTGCTGCGACACTTGTGCAAGCCATATTGAGAAGGGGAGAAATGGTGATAACGTTCCAAGAACCACATCAGACAGACATTGACAATACTCTCAAAGAATTCGTAGACGCAACTCTTTAGAGCAATTGGGCGGAAGTCCTTAGGGGATATCCCAAGAGAACCAGGTTTCCAAACAGGAAGAAGAACCACCAATTCAGTCCTCAGAACTGACTACGACTCCCAGATACGGTTATAAATATTCAGTAAAAACTGAGACGTCCATGGAGGGAGATGGCGAAGCATCTGTCATCCGAGTCCGCCGCCGTAGAACCGCAGAGGGTCAGTGCAGACTAGAGTTCTGAGAGAAAGGATCGTTATAGGGAAGCGGAAGACGTGTAAAAATCTAAGGGAGAAGATTCAAGAAGGGCTTACGTATAAGGAACGGAGGAGGAAGATGAAAGCCGGAGTTAATCTAAAAGTGAACCCAATTACGACGCGATCGACACCGGATCTGTCACAATAGAACCACGGAGGTGAAGGACAGGAGACATCGGGAACGAACATGCTTTCTAGCGGAGTTTCTTCCGGATCAGCGGCAGAGGAGAATCGGTTGTAACTGTGGAGACAAGATTTCCAACTCTCGCGTATAGCGGTACGGATAGGCCTATTGGAGCTTTCGCACTCCTTCCGAAACAAAAACGAATCGGGTGTATTTGCGTCGGTGTTTCTTCCAGGCTGCAAGCTTACAGCGGACAGCCCGAGCACACCACACTATTCCAGCAGGGAACGCACTTCCGTGTGTCCCGGGAGGTAGAACGAGAAACAGGAGAAGGCAGCGTTTAATATGGTGTGAAAAAGGAGGGCTCGAGGGAGAGGCAGATGAGAGAGGTCGGAAAGAATACCATGCAAGGTGAAGAGATTCCAGTCAGCCTTGGTAAACTGCTACCTAGGGAAGGCGAGGCGAGGGTGAAAAGAGAAGGTGACAAGGTTGGGGGTTCATCAGAAGACAAGAAAATAGGACAGTTGAAGAAGGCGGCCCCGGGTGTGTCAGAGCATCACCCCAGAGGGGGTGCCCACAGTTTAAATCACCCAAAAGGAGCACCGGCTCTGGTAAGGAATCTAAAAGGTGTTTTAAGATCAGAAAGAGAAAGAGGGACATTTGGGGGGAGAACTGAAACAGACTGTTTACCATTTAACCAACAAATTTACCGGCCGCAGAACACCGAATATGCGACTGAAGTAGTAAGGGGACGAAGGGAATATAACGGATCAAGAGAGCAGTAGAGTTATCTTCTTGCAATCAATCTTCGGCTATCCAGAGAGTATCGAAACTGATGCTTCCTACAGGAGAGGACATTCACAGAAATCTGTGCCCTGTACTTGCAACCGTTTCGACAGGCTCGAACACAGGTCTATCCGGATTAAGAACATGTTCTATCCGACTAGGCTACGCTGGAGTTGCCAGTAGAGTTACGGGCCCCAACAAAAGCTGGAGAGGGAGAGAGTAATAACCACGAAGTGACCAGGACGGGCGCCAAACATCGGCTCCTGGAGACAGAGCGGTGAAAACTGATCAGAAGTTGGAGCTGGTGGCGTAAAAAACTCGAATATTCCATTGAAGAACAGACATTGTCAAAAAGAAAAACACGAGGGAAAAGGCAAAGAAGAACACAGACCAAGGAAAATCAGGATTAGTGACTTCGGGGTTACGGGGCATAAGCAAATCCAGCAAAGACGATGGACTTACGACCGGGAAGATGGACCAGAGGCGGACTGACAGTTCAGAGTGGGAGGGCGGTCATTGGAATCAGGGGGGGGTAGGGTCAATGGAATCAGGGGAGGTCAATGGAATCAGGGGAGGTCAATGGAATCAGGGGGGTCAATGGAATCAGGGGGGGGGGGGGTGAGAAACAGAGAAATGCACTTCAAGAGCAGCAGCGGAGAGAGAGAATCAAGGACCAAGGGAACCTCCACACCGGACCATCCAAGTAGTTGGGCACCATTCCTGCCCCCCGTCCCATCCCAAATCTTTATCCTGACCCCTTCCCAGTGCTATATAGCCATAATGGCTTGGCGCTTTCCCCCTGAAAATTCCTTCCTTGCCGTCCAGAGCATCTAGAGATAATGTCTCCAGCCTTAACTCTCGCGAGGCTGCTAAACGTCTCAGTCTTGCGTATCCGCCTGCCAACGATGCTTGCTGATTGGTCGGGGCGAGACCACATGTTGCAGACTCGTGCCTGCTACTGGTGATTCAGCAGCAGAAGTTGCATTGATTGATGAAGATTAAGCCAGCCAAAAGGTGGCACGGGCATGAATAGCCCGTAAGTGGTGGCCCTTTTGAGCCATTACCAGTATCAAGCGCTGATAGATGTCCCCTGGCTAGCCAGGGGGCCTCAGGCAGTGCCTAAGCTAGCCAGGGGGACCCCAGGCAGTGCCCAAGCTAGCCAGGGGACCCCTAGGCAGTGCCTAAGCTAGCCAGGGGGTCCCTAGGCAGTGCCTAAGCTAGCCAGGGGGTCCCAGGCAGTGCCTAAGCTAGCCAGGGGGACCCCCAGGCAGTGACTTAGTTAGCCAGGGGGGCCAGGCACTGCCTAACCAATCTATGGGGCCTCAGGCAGTGCCTGAGCTAGCCAGAGGGCCGCAGGCAGTGCCTAAGCTAGCCAGAGGGGCCGCAGGCAGTGCCTAACCAATCTATGGGGCCCCAGGCAATGCGTAACCTAATGGCCACCCCCCCCCCCACCACTGTTCCCACTCCCAATTCACCAATATTCGTAACTCCTCCACCTTGTTAGTATATATATACTTGTAGCTACTTAGGTTAATTGCATTCACCGACAAGTGAGCGGACCTAAACCTTGACACCGGCTGGTATAATTATTCACAGGATTAATTACCTGGCCGGTGCTTAAGTTCAAGAGAGGTGAGCACAGGTGAACGGTGGGGAAAGGGCGCCCCCCATGCCCCCTGCTGGGGGGCAGTGGTCTGTGGGTGGAGGTGTTGTGGGGGTGAATGTAGTTAGAGGGAGCAGTTTGGTTGTGAGCCGTCCCGTCCCCCCCCTTCCACGCCCTCCATTTGTACCGCCCACCCTCCCACGCCCTTTATCTGTACCGTACCCCACTCTCACGTCCCCCATCTGTACCATCCCCTTCCCACGCCCTCAATCTTTGGCGTACCCCCTCCCACGCCCTCCATCTGTACGAGGCTGCTATAGTCATGGCACAGAGCGCCTGCTCTGTAGCCACTGACAGGAACGCCACGGAGTCAACCCCCTCTCGTCTCACTCCCAGGAAAAAACACGCTACAACCCTGCACATCGGCCGTACATTTCTCCCCCACCAATATTTAACGTCTTTCCCTTTCCTTAATCTTCCTCTGATTACTTTCCAAGTTTCGTTTAGTGTTTAATTTGTTCGAAACTAAACTCTGAATACGTAATGCCATCGTCCTTCCCTCTGCAATTAATTATAACTCTACGCCCTCTCTGACGACTGTCTCAATCTGTCCGTTCTTTCCAAAACATCTCGACACTCAGACGTTGTAGTCCCGACGATCCCTGCAACATATCACTCATTGTCCGGTGTCCCTACCACTGTTTAGCATCCCCATTCACCATCTATACCCAGACTAGCGGCGTCAGAGGATCTACTCATTCTCCCGCGCTGGACTTCTTTGCCTGGTAAAGGCGACGGCGGTAGCAGTAAATCCTGGCGGGAAGATACACACACACACGCACATATACACATCCTCGCTCTGAATCACTCATGAAAATTCATCGGATGGCGAGAAGCAACTGTCGTAAAGTTTATTCAATCATACGGCGTCGGCCAGCAGCCGCTGGGGAGCCGCAGGCGGGTGTGGCCGCCAGTGGAACCAGACGTACTGGAGACTCTGGGTGTGGCCGCCAACAGTGGCCAGACCTGCTGAAGAGACTGGGTGTGGCCGCCAACAGTGGCCAGACCTGCTGAAGAGACTGGGTGTGGCCGCCAACAGTGGCCAGACCTGCTGAAGAGACTGGGTGTGGCCACCAACAGTGGCCACACCTGCTGTAGATGTGCTGGCTGCTGAAGGCGCTGAAGGAGACCATATTGAATACTTCATACCCAAGACTACTACAAATTAGGAGGTATTGTCAGGCAACATCACCGTGACAAGGTAACTGAGGAAAGGAGGATAGAAGCACAAACCAGTGAATGAATCTATACGATGGTACAACATGGTTGCAGCTGGCAATCCCAATCATTATGGCCGAAGAGGAGGAGGACGAGGGAGAGAATCAGTAATAGCGAGAATCCGTCTTGGATACAAATATCCTTGGAGATACGGAATGGAAACAACAGTTGATCAGCGAAGTTGCAGAATCTGTGGTGAGAGTGACTGACACCGCCTTGACCACTATCTACGCGAATGTGAACACCTGAGAGAAATCAGAAGTATGTGTAGAATAATAAACCCTACATTGTTTGAGTTAGGAAAACACTATTTGTCAAATATTGATACTGTTCTTAAAAGATTTCCCCATTTTGCACCCGCAAGATAACGTAAGCTTTTAAGGGTTGATAGATGTTAATCTTCTTGTTTGAGGAGTTGTTCACTTGAGACAGTTAAGCAAGTCCCAGCTGTGTCTGGGTACAAGTGACAGGATGAACAACCCAGCGGGGTTTCTTCCTATTGGGGAGTGTTGTACATGCTGCTATGGCGGTGTGTCCACTCACAGGATGAGTGACGCTGCCCAATACTGTCACTATGGCGGTGTGTCCACTCACAGGATGAGTGGCGCTGCCCAATACTGTCACTATGGCGGTGTGTCCACTCACAGGATGAGTGGCGCTGCCCAATACTGTCACTATGGCGGTGTGTCCACTCACAGGATGAGTGGCGCTGCCCAATACTGTCACTATGGCGGTGTGTCCACTCACAGGATGAGTGACGCTGCCCAATACTGTCACTATGGCGGTGTGTCCACTCACAGGATGAGTGGCGCTGCCCAATACTGTCACTATGGCGGTGTGTTCACTCACAGGATGAGTGGCGCTGCCCAATACTGTCACTATGGCGGTGTGTCCACTCACTGGATGAGTGGCGCTGCCCAATACTGTCACTGTGGCGGTGTGTCCACTCACTGATGAGTGGCGCTGCCCAATACTGTCACTATGGCGGTGTGTCCACTCACAGGATGAGTGGCGCTGCCCAATACTGTCACTATGGCGGTGTGTCCACTCACAGGATGAGTGACGCTGCCCAATACTGTCACTATGGCGGTGTGTCCACTCACAGGATGAGTGGCGCTGCCCAATACTGTCACTATGGCGGTGTGTCCACTCACAGGATGAGTGGCGCTGCCCAATACTGTCACTATGGCGGTGTGTCCACTCACAGGATGAGTGACGCTGCCCAATACTGTCACTATGGCGGTGTGTCCACTCACTGGATGAGTGGCGCTGCCCAATACTGTCACTATGGCGGTGTGTCCACTCACAGGATGAGTGACGCTGCCCAATAAACTCGCCCCTCGGGGCAAAATTTAATAAAAAAAAAAATTAAATTTAAACCTGCTGAAGAGACTGGGTGTGGCCGCCGGCACACCACAGCGTGGAAGATCAACAGAGGACGGAAGACAGTCTTCCTTTCCTTCAGGCAAAACAGGAGAAACACATCCTCCACACAACTGTCCCCCGGCTCGTCGAGGTGCGAGTCACCCTTTCCAAGACACACGAAAAGGCCCTGTGCCAGCAATGGAAGGGAGGACGATGAAGGGAGAGGAAAGGAGGGGGAGATTGTAAGCTGCAATGCAATCAAAATATTTAGAGGGATGGGGCGGGGGGATAGGAAGATGCACTGCGACATCTGCAACACACTGTGGGGGGAGACCGTTGTGTCACACCCTGTAGGAATAGTGTGGTGTCACACCCTATAGGGGAGAGGGAATTAGGTGCTTCGACCACCACGTGGGGGGCACCAGTGTTGGCTTGTCAAGCCTCTCATCACACTGGAGGATAAGAGACAGACTAAGAGTGGTCCTCACTCGAGGACCACATACATCCCTGTAGGCTGGTGCGCCACAGAACACTATCCCTTCCGGTTTGCATGTCCGTTACGGGGAACAGAGACGAGGTCTGTATACCTTACACAAAGATTAGAAGAACTGTCACAGTGCTACAGGTTATAATTAGTAAATCAATCAATCCCACTTTCATACTACCGTGCCAGAGGAGTAATTACCCCATCAATCACTACCCTTCGTACCCACATGCTTGTCAGCAGTAGATAGTCAAATAATGATTACTTATAAGCCTCAAAACAAAAACTTTTATAACCTTTGTATTGGAAATTAGAGTTATTAAACAAATTCGAGAGGAACGCACACTGTGCAACGAAATGTTGTGAAATAACAGTTAAAATGTGCATTGAGCAACCAGGCAACCAGCCCTTGTCACCCCATCCCAAGCAACCAGCCCCCGTCACCACACCCCTAGCAACCAGCCCGTCACCCCACCCCTAGCAACCAGCCCCCGTCACCCCACCCCTAGCAACCAGCCCCCGTCACCCCACCCCTAGCAACCAGCCCCCGTCACCCCACCCCTAGCAACCAGCCCCCGTCACCCCACCCCTAGCAACCAGCCCCCGTCACCACACCCCTAGCAATCAGCCCCCGTCACCACACCCCTAGCAACCAGTCAACCAACCCCTTCCACCAGCAAGAAACCACGAAACAGCCCATTTCCCCACCCCTAGCAATCACCCCCCTCCCCCACGCACCTCCAGCGTATACTCCGATAAGACAGAATGATGGATGACCCATTTGCATACCCAGAGGCTCAAGAACTATTTCAATTAAGGTAAATACCGGTGAAACTTTACCAAAGGTAGACGAGCACAAAATCTCAGGTGCCTTAAGAGCCAAAGATTGGTGGCACTCGGTGGCTCAGTGCCACCATAAATATGCCAAGCAAAACTGAAGTTTTTCGCGGGTTGACTGATCCACACGAGCGACGCCTGTCAGCCCTCATGATATCGACCATTGGCTTTCACTCGGACGTCTCAGCCACAAGCCCGTATATACCGTATTTACTATCCCGTATATCACGGGATATACGGACAGTGTAGGACATTGATCTTGTTCATTTATGTCAGTTTACCAAAATATGTGGACAGGATAGTGCTCAAGTGTCCAGGCCCGCGCTAGAGATTCTTACATGTACGAGACATGTAACAGTATTTTACTTTGCTCAGAGGAAGAAAGCCTGCGTTTATATATATATTATTTAGGCTTATATCGAGGCCTCCCTCCCCCCCACCCCCCTGCGCAAGGTCGAACATCTGACGTTTCCCCAGGATGCAACCCCTCAACAGTTACCTAATTCCAGAGTACCTATGTACTGCTAGGTGAACAAAGATATTAGGTGAAAGGAAACGTGCCCAAACATTTCTGTCCCACCCAGGTATCGAACCTAGGGGATTCCAGATTGAGAGTCGAGAACACAGCAACTGGACCCTATCATGTCTACAGAAGCTAGGAAATTTAGCATTGTAATAAGGAAATAAAATTTACTCGTCAAAGTATTTCACTCCCAAACCTGCCACCAGTGTGCAGGCGTGGTGGAGGGACGAGACCACGGGACCAACCCCACGGCCGCCCACGCCCATCAGCGAAGAGGGTCGTGGGCGCGACCTACCCTCACGCCCGCCCCTGCGTTCGGGCCAATCCATGCATATATCACGCCCAATACCATCCAGTACTCGTGCAACGCCAAACACCGGCCACTGCTGCAACCATAATAGAGAAGAGCAGCGCATAGGACAGCCCCACTCCACATGTAAGGCCCCCTTCCATGTATACACCATGACCCGTTCCAGCTCCAGGAGGGTGAAGCCAGGAAAGGTTCCACTAAAGCCCTTCTGAATGTTTCTTGTTATCCCCAAATACACAGGAGCCAGCACCCTCTTCCTTGCTGTCCTTCACATTGCTTCTCTCCACCCATCCTGGACCTGGATTGTACCTTGATGGGGTTCTAGGAGTTGTTCTATACCCCAAGCCCAGCCTCGAGCCTAACTTGACGTGTGATAACTTGGTCCAACAGGCTGTTGCTGTTTCCGGAATACGTACACTTTTTGCTCATGCACCAGCTGGGTCCACCACCGACACCGCCAGCTGGCCAGCGGTCTCGACCATCCCGGACGCCAGAAAAAAAATCAGCGAGACACTACATAAAAGTAAACAAAACAGTGACTTACAGTTGGATGAGAAGGAGTCGTTCTGGCGAGGAATGAGAGCCATAACAGCGGCGTCCCGGACCCCATAGTGAGCCAAGGTGTTCAGGCCTCGCCACCCTCCGGCGCCCGTCACAGTCGTCCGGTCCTCGTCACTCAACGTCACCCGCCCGGCACGCCCGTGACGCCACTCTGCAAAACACCACCACCGTTTATATTGAGATGCAAACAGCACACATGGCCCCATGCTACGGTGAGCTGCGGGGGTAAACAGGCAAGGACTTTCGCGAGGAGGGAAGTGTGTTTGAAGCTGAGTGAGTGAAGCTGGGAGTGTGAGGCTGGGAGTGTCTGAAGCTGGGAGTGAAGCTACGAGTTTTTGAAACTGTGGATGAGTGCTTGAATCTGTGAATGGGAGTTTGAATCTGCGAGTAAGCGTTTGAATCTTTGAGTTATGAGGATTTAAATAACTGAGTGTCAATCAATGCCTTAAGTTTAATACCAAAACCCCATTAATATGAAATCTTAAAAAAATACAAGTCACAAATATACCAAGTTTGATTTTTAATGAAATCGTCAGCAAATATACATAGATATACAAAATAAGTCAAACTGCATTGAAGCAAATCAAAATGAGACTTTGCAATGACCCTTAAAAATCAAATTTAATGACAAAATACAATCAGCATAAAATGAACACTTCCCACTCAAAACACAAGACAAGGTTTAATTAAAAACAAAATAGAAAACGGAAGAGGCGAAGGGGGGGCCCAACTGACCTAGATCGACCTCATGGACGGAGGGTCGGAGGGACTGCGGAGTGTTCCGGTACAGGGCGTCCAGGATCTTTGCCTTTACTTGGCTAATGGTGTCGCAATCTAGGACCTTCACCTGCACCTTCTCCTCGTACTCCTCGGCGTACATGGTCAGCGCCTGTGGGGGTGGTGGGGGACACCTCGTTACCGACAACTCACAATTCTGGTCATGACAAATATCTCAATAGGTTAAAATAAACAATTTGATCTACGAGATGCATCAACTACTGTGTGTGAGTTCAATAGACAAACTACTGTGCGAGAAAGTGTGACATGGTGACTACACGTGCAGAGTTGTACAGGACTACTGTGATACCATACCATCATGGAACTAGCAAGTGGTTAAGAGTAGTTGTGAAGAATACCAGGGACTACAGTAAAAGATTTGGCCATGGACGTGTAGGCCGGGCGGGATAGCTTCGAGAATAGTGTATAGCCGCTAGTCCGCCCGGCCTTCAAGCTTAAATAACCACATTGAAAGATCTACGATAGCTGGGTGCTACTGCTCTAATCTGTGCTCCAACATCAGTCACCCAATCGATTCCACCACCACCACTATCAACCACCACCATCACCACTATTCCCGCGAGTTAGTTCTATATTTTTGTGGAATACCTAACCGATAGCCTACTGTGTGGATTACCATATGTAACCTCTGTACACCAATGCGCATCAAATCCCATTTATTTATTATTGTACCACTGCTGGTTGTGTTTAGAAGGACCCTTCGCCTCGGAGAAGAGAATATACGGTATGATACCATCCCTACACACTTTTTATTACGATATCTTGCAATCTACACCCAGCTGTACATTTCCCAACACTTGTGTACTGGTCATGAGGGTATACCTCGCTCGTGATGTGACGACAGACCAGTACACCCAGTACACCTGTACTGGGTGTACGACTGCCACTTTGGGATCTTAGAGTCGTGTTCTCACCGCAAAAGGTATGCCACTTTGTATTTAAGGCTTCCCTAACGTGCCTACCCAGGAGTCAACAAGGACCTGCGAAACCTGTAAATCTTTCATCAATCATGGCGGCTTTGTCTCTTAAAAAAATTATGAGCTTTGAGAGTTGTCCTTGTGAATACCACCCTTATGTCGAGAACAATAACGCCACGGGTCCAAGCTCAAGCTGTTTTAATAAGCTCAGACTATACCGTCACACGATTGAGGATGTAGAGGTTTCGTGAATGGACAGAAATGTTTGATACAAGTCCTGTCAACACAGCGCCGTTACCAAACAGAACAGTGAAGCTGTGAGGGGAGAGGGGGGGAGGGTGGGGGAAGGGGGTTGGCGTGGCGGCCATTTTGGTAGTGAATATAAGCAGTTAACCGTCGCCACGCAACACAACCTGGCGCCTGGCGCCGTAACACCCGACACCACCCATGAGGCCCCTGGCGCCATCACAGCTCCTGTTATGAGCTCTAAACAACAGTTTAACCTGTTATCAAATATAAAGAAGCAAAATAATTTTAAATTTCAAATACGTCATTTGAACGTATTGCGACAAGACTTGACTGGGCCCAAAGTTATATATATCAGAAAACTCATCCCCGTGAAGGATTCGAACCCACACAGCTAGGAGCCCCATATACCTTCGCATACTTAGCACCTTACCCACTACACCACATTGACTGTTTACCTTACCTCACACTGAGTACCTTAGTGGGTAAGATGCTAGATATGAGAAGGTGTATGGGCCTCCTAGCTGTCTGGGTTCGAATCCTTCACGAGGATGAGGTTTCTGATTGAAAAATCAAGCCAATCAAGCAAACCTTGATTTATCCAGCAGGCGCCCAAGGATATAATCTCTTAAAAA
Organism: Procambarus clarkii; assembly: GCF_040958095.1. Lineage (NCBI taxonomy): Eukaryota > Metazoa > Arthropoda > Malacostraca > Decapoda > Cambaridae > Procambarus > Procambarus clarkii. The sequence continues at coordinate 17,640,955 of NC_091234.1, read as the reverse complement.
CTACGACCCCTCGGGAATCGAACCCAGACCGCCAAGAGCGCTGGCACTATGCACACTGCACGTACCTAACAGCCAGAGTTGCCTGACAGGCCAAATTTTCGGGAAATATTAAATTTTTCCAAACTCTTGTGAAATGATACATTCACAAGAACCCATTCGAAACCTAATTTATCCAAACCTAACAAACTAATCTAACATGAGTACTTCATGTTACTAATATAATAGATTGTTAGAAAAGAACCAATCTAGAAATATTTAAAAATAACTAAAATCATTTGGCCTGTTAGGCAAATCGGATTTTGCGTACTAGGAGAAGTAGTGCGGTTTTAGCCTTTAGGCACGAAATTATATATATATTATAGTACCACCGCTGGTTGTGTTTGGAAGGACCCTTCGCCTCGGAGAAGAGACTATATGGCACTCCGGGGTAAGCTTTGTACAAATCCACTCCCCACTCGCCTCGACACTTAAGAAAAACTCCCCCCCCCCCAAGTACTGCTCTTGAGAGAAAGATTCTCATTTGCGCACATCTGATAGGTAAGATATCTTTAGATTACAGTTTCCTATTACAGTACTTACAGTCTAATAAGATCAAGAATAAAGGGAATCTAAGTACTAGTAATTTTCAGCATATTACCAAACTCTTCTGTACTAAGCTCAACTTCTTCTTACAGGTCATATGTGATAAAAAAATAAAATAAAGCAACAGCCTAGTGGACCAAACTCTCACAAGTCAAGCCTGGCCTCGGGCCGGGCTTGGGGAGTAGAAGAACTCCCAGAACCCCATCAACCAGGTATCAACCAGGTAAAATGATTTAAACACGATTATATTTGATTTAGTCTCCTCTAAAATATAACTAGACATTGTAGTCTACATTAAGGGAACTATATATATACTGAATTGATCATTTTTCACTGCCATTTTCCCCAATTGCATTAAACTTTTCCCGCATTCGACAAGATTATTTGAGCAGAGTGAAGTTTATCAGAGTTAAACATGTTTTAATTTTGTTTTTTATCGGATAAAACGCGTTTGTGTATTGTTTACCTGGCAAACTCCACATCTTTCATGTGTGGTGGTTTGATAAGGGTATATAACATAACCCTCGTTATATTTTATATACTCTTGTTGTGGTAATCCTCTGATATAATTACACACAGAGATCACACTAACGTGATGCATCAAATGAACAAATCCAAAAGGGCCGTGACGATGATTCGAACCTGCGTCCGGGAGCATCCCAGACACTGCCTTAATCAATCTTAATCCCAGTAAGTTCAGTAGAACTTCGGTTTCAACCCTTTTACCCTGTCGTAGCTCAGTCGATTAAGGCAGTGTCTGGGATGCTCCCGGACGCAGGTTCGAATCATCGTCACGGCCCTTGTGGATTTGTTCATTTGATATAATGTATCACTTGTAATTAAAGCCACGTTATGTCCGCTCAGAAAACTTGTCTGTTATGATCTGAATAACGGCGGTTTGTTGACATTGTGACGTCACGGAGCCCTTTAGGTGGAGTCAGCTGACCCGCGAACACTTAAAGGTTGTCTTACGTATCAAAACAGGACATCTTCATTAATCTTTTGCCAACCAGTTTTATTCCTTTTCTCAGCCGGGAGAAACAGACAAGTGTTAGTTCTACAAGATACACAAATGGTTGTATATAACCTTTACGACAAACTAAATTACAATTATGAGAGTGCCAGGAATGAGTGTTAGTCTCGAAGGAGGAGCTTTACAGAATACAGGAAAATACACTATCGAACGCTTTCAGTCCTTCGACCTATGCTAATGTATGACTTGCCAAATAAGCATATACTATGTATGACACTAGCAACTTGTGTATGTGGTGGTTAAGTGTGTACAAAGTTTGTGTTGAGCGCCTGAGGCATACATACACTGTAGGTGGCCTGGTAGGGAATTTTTTCATAGTGAGGGTCATCGTGTAGCAGGTGGATGGTCTGCAAGGAAAGAACAGGAACCCGATTACAGGTGTGTCGACAAGTGGGGCCGGGGAACCGCCCCTCTTGAGCTCCGACGACCACCCCCTCTACCGGCGGCACCTCCAGGAGAAGAAGAGAGGTTCCCCACGTCGCCCACCCCATCAGGAGGAGGAAGAGAAGAAAGAAGAGACGTTGCCACTAAAGATTTACCCTCTCCAAAGCCAAACTCATCAGTGCCGTTGACAAGATAAAGTTAAAAAAAGGGGCAATCGTTATTGATACATTCCACGATTCATTACTTGTTTGGGGGTCAAAACAGGTGAAGAATACATTGATAAAGGTCGGCCTCCTATATGATAGTGATATAAGCCAACACGGCGCCGCTCACCTTCACAACATTCATTAGAACAGTAATAAACTAACGGGACATCATTACAACAGGCTATGGCATGCAGAAATATCATACAAAATACAATATATCAAGTGAATGATTTGAAAACTACGTCTAATGTGTGTGTGTGTGTGTGTGTGTGTGTACATATAATAATATATATCTTCTGCAAAGTACTAGAACCGCCTAGAACTGGAAGCTGAGGGTGGTCGTGAGGATGGGGAGGAGGTTCAAGGGAGGGGAAGAATGGGGGAGGGAGTGCAGGAGAGATGGGGGGGGGGGGAAGGGTGAGTGTGGAGGGGCCTCGCTTGGGGCTGGTACCGTGTTTCAAGGTATCGAGGCTACACCCACCAAGAGTTTGGCATCACAAACATGCTCCTCACTTTATATTTCCAAGAAGGGAACAGAGCTCCGAGTCTCCATTCCAGCAAGGATAGATAACGAGAGGAAAGGACAATAAAGCCTTCTCTCCCACGTTTGACTGGGAAAGTATACTAGTCCCCCCCCCCCCTATAGCGCCATCTAAGAATATATCATATAGTCTGTATATAACGAGCAATTTCCTTAGACTGCGAGTGGTCAACACACTATCTTTTGAGATTTACAAGATGGATTAAAACAATAAAAAAGGGTACTCTTGCTTATTTTCCCTGAAGAGTCTAACATACAGAGGGAATGGATGTTTCAGAAGCATATTGAAGTGGCCACACGGCTCAAAGTAGGGCCCCACTACACCATGTTTCTAACACCAATGTGACACTGATGTGTTTACAGTTTTTTTTTATTATTATTATTTTCTACCACAGACGTGGCCAGACATTTACAATGCTAACCAGCATATATGCTAACTCAGCACGACCGGGAGCCGGTCGGCCGAGCGGACAGCACGCTGGACTTGTGATCCTGTGGTCCCGGGTTCGATCCCGGGCGCCGGAGAGAAACAATGGGCAGAGTTTCTTTCGCCCTATGCCCCTGTTACCTAGCAGTAAAATAGGTACCTGGGTGTTAGCTGTCACGGGCTGCTTCCTGGGGGTGGAGGCCTGGTGGAGGACCGGGCCGCGGGGACACTAAAGCCCCGAAATCATCTCAAGATAACCTCAAGATATATACATTTTCTGCTGTCCTCCATGGACAGGGTTAGAGATGTGTTAAACATAGAGTTGAAAGGTTTATTGAACACTCAACCACAGAAGGTGATTCGGTGCTTTTAAAATGCTAACCTACATACGTAAATACATAGATACACAGATTTACAGGCAGTAAAAGTATCCTCAACTATAACCACACCGCTAACACCTCCCCCTATACACTTATAACCACTAGTTCATTTAATCATTTACTCTTTCAATCATGGCAACTGGAGGTGTCTTCTTCCCCCCTCTCGTCCACTTCTTCCCGCCATCTTGGGTCCCGTTGACCGACTGGTCGCTCCGCCTCATTGATTATGCAATTTAGCGAGATGGGGCAATTTTTCACAAGGTGCTCCACACGCCACCTGTGAATTGGGTTTCCGCACGCGAAATAAAAATCCAGAAAAGAAGAATACAAAAAACGAGTTTCAGGTCAGATCCCCAACAATGGAAGCGAGGTTTACCATGACGAAAATGAGATTCATGGAAGGTCCACCGCAAGGAAAACTGAGAATATGAATCATGGCGGCTTCAGCCTGAGTGGGAAAAGGATGGGGACCATGGGAGGTGGCCACAATATGCCATGGGAGGTGGCCACAATATGCCATGGAAGGTGGCCACAATATGCCATGGTAGGTGGCCACAATATGCCATGGTAGGTGGCCACAATATGCCATGGGAGGTGGCCACAATATGCCATGGGAGGTGGCCACAATACACCATGGGAGGTGGCCACAATACACCATGGTAGGTGGCCACAATATACCATGGTAGGTGGCCACAATATACCATGGTAGGTGGCCACAATATACCATGGTAGGTGGCCACAATATACCATGGTAGGTGGCCACAATATACCATGGTAGGTGGCCACAATATACCATGGGAGGTGGCCACAATATACCATGGGAGGTGGCCACAATATACCATGGGAGGTGGCCACAATATACCATGGGAGGTGGCCACAATATACCATGGGAGGTGGCCACAATACACCATGGAAGGTGGCCACAATACACCATGGAAGGTGGCCACAATACGCCATGGGAGGTGGCCACAATATACCATGGTAGGTGGCCACAATATACCATGGTAGGTGGCCACAATATACCATGGTAGGTGGCCACAAAGAGGTTAAAGAAAAATTATGAAAAAAACAAATACAAAAGCTTTAATGAAAGGAGGAATACGTGACGTATCCATTACGAAACGAAAATAAAAGTTCTCGCTTAGGCTGTGTAGATTTTGGCCAGAACAAAGAACACACAAGAACTACGGTGTTCTTGGAACAAAACATCTAGCGCCATGTTCACCCTATTTTACAACTTTTAAAGAACAGAAATATAAATTCTAGGCTCAGGACCCGGATTCACGAAGCAGTTACGCAAGCACTTACGAACGTGTACATCTTTCCTCAATCTTTAACGGCTTTGGTTACATTTATTAAACAGTTTGCAAGCATGAAAACTTGCCAATCAGCTGTTGTTATTGTTATAAACAGCCTCCTGGTGCTTCGGAGCTCATTAACTGTTTAATAATTGTAAACAAAGCCGCCGAAATTTGAGGAAAGATGTACACGTTCGTAAGTACTTGCGTAACTGCTTCGTGATTCTGCCCCCCAGAACAGTTGAAGAGGGGGCAGATCGATCCCCAGTAGCAAAGTCACCCTACACTGGAAAAGGGGTCAACCCATAAGCAAAGGTTGGCCAGGGAAAAAAAGGTAAAAAAAATATTGGAAATTCATCGTGGGACCTCCTCCCTATCCTGCACGTGCCTGGAATGCTTACCTATGCAGTTATGCACCCTGAGATCAACATGCAGAGCGCTCCAAGCAACAGCCAACACCACGAGGTACGTAAAAAAGCCAGCAGATTCGAAATGTTGAATGTCTTATCCACAAGCCGCTCCCTAGACCATTAATCTATGGAAGAAGACATGTCCAGCTCCTCCACAACACAAAAAACATACCTCAGAAGGAAAGAATAATTGAAATAACAGCAGCACACAGCAGTGCCAGCAGCGCACACACACCAGTGCCAAGAGCGAACACAGCAGTGCCAGCAGCACCGTCAAAGCACCGCCTCCTTGTCACAGTGCCATCTCTCGCTATACACAATTCTTCGCATGGCGCCAATACCAGCGAAAGAGAGACGCGTTCCGAACACTATTGATATTAGCCGGACACACAGTGGAGTCTCAAGGGGGGTGAGGAAAGGTAGATACATAGAGTAGAAGGTAGAGAGAGTAGGTACATGGACTTCACGCTGAAGAGGGGGAGGAAGAAGGAACAGAGGAAACTCGAGAGAAACAGTAATATAGAGATACGAGTCCATTCAACTGGGTTCTAGGAGACTCGAACCTTTGACTCTATGGCATGGTGAGCTCTAATTTTATGGTAATATGAAATGTTTTCAAGATGAGGCAAATATGGGATAGGGAGCGGGCTAGGACAGGAGAGGAGGAAATTTTCAGGGGGAAAGCGCCAAGCCATTACGACTATATAGCACTGGGAAAGCGTCAGGATAAGGAATAGGGATGGAACGAGGGAAAGGAATGGTGCCCCAACCACTTGGACGGTCGGGGATTGAACGCCAACCTGGGTGAAGCGAGACCGTCGCTCTACCGTCCAGCCCAAGTGGTTGGGACAGGAGAGGAGGGAGCCGAGGATAGAGCCAGAATGGTAGAGGTGACTGATGAAACTGTAATTAATCTGGCACAATAAAATCACTCACTGGAACCGAGGAGTATTGTATTAAATATATAATATATATATACGAGACATTTATCTAACCATCAGTTACCTCTAACGATCTCCACTTAACTCCCACACAGGAAGCGTCAAACCGGAGGGGACAAAACTCTGTACTCTAGAAGAACCACAGGTTATCCCTGAGGGGGACTAACACCATAAAACCATCCTTACCCATCTCTTATGCAAGCGTCATAATATCCCATGACTTAAGTTTAATTTGTGTCCCATTCATCAAGGGCCAGATTCACAAAGTAGTTACGCAAGCACTTACGAACCTGTACATCTTTCCTCAATCTTTGGCGGCTTTGTTTACAATTATTAAACAGTTAATGAGCTCCGAAGCACCAGGAGGCTGTTTATAACAATAACAACAGTTGATTGGCAAGTTTTCATGCTTGTAAACTGTTTAATAAATGTAACCAAAGCCGTCAGAGATTGAGGAAAGATGTACACGTTCGTAAGTACTTGCGTAACTGCATCGTGAATATGGCCCCTGATCTGGGTCTCGAACCGTGGACCCCCACCCGTGTAAGCCGTAGCTCTATCCACTGGGCTATGAGTACTCTTAATAAGGAAAGTTTCCAAAACCATCTCACGCCTCAACCAGGTGAATGGAATGGCTATTTCCAGTGAAGTGTGGATGACAAGTTATTTCATTTGGGTGTTTGGTGACGCCCACATGACCAACAGCTCTGAGGTAATACCACAGCTGATTATCTCCACACCTTGAGACTTTGAGATGATTTCGGGGCTTTAGTGTCCTCGCGGCCCGGTCCTCGACCAGGCCTCCACCCCCAGGAAGCAGCCCGTGACAGCTGACTAACACCCAGATACCTATTTTACTGCTAGGTAACAGGGGCATAGGGTGAAAGAAACTCTGCCCATTGTTTCTCGCCGGCGTCTGGGATCGAACCCAGGACCACAGGATCACAAGTCCAGCGTGCTGTCTGCTCGGCCGACCGGCTCCCACCGGTTCTAGTCTGCATTTCCTTCCGTATCTTCCGCTCCAGTTTTATATTATTTTACTGTTACAAATTTGGGACCTGGTCAAATTTACCAGGACATGGTAAGGCAATAAGGTCGATAGAACTCTACTGAGGCGTCTGGGATCCTCTCAGATGCAGGTTCGAACCCTCATCACGACCCTGGTGGATTTGTTTCAAATCTTCCAGGTCCCAAAATTTGTATTTTCCACACCACAGACCACATCTGTCGTGGAAGATACTATTGAAAAGCTGCTACTCACTCATTACAGACTCCCACTTAGAAAGAGAGAGAAATAATTTCGGGCTTAGGCCCATTAGCCTAAAAGGGTGATCGTCAGCCGAGGCGGTTGGGCTCTCGAAGCCCAGGTGCCACCGAGTGATTGATGAAGATTAAGCCACCCCTCCGAAGAGGTGGCACGGGCATGAATAGCCCTTAACAGGTGCCACCACGCAGCTCCTCAAAGATTGGTTGAAGTCAGAGACAGGTAGCATTCCTCCCCTCCCTCTTCCTCCCTCTCTACAACCTTCAATAGAACCAATAACTTCTCACCAAACTCACTAACAAAAAAAAAAAAGTTGTCAGCGTTATTTTCAGCTTAAAAAAAAAACACATTTTAGTTACACTGTATTTGTTGGAATTCAAACTACTAAACTACCTATGTAATATTCTAGGCGCTCGTCAGCAGTTCGCTGATACAGTGTGATGATTACTGTGATGAGTTGACCACGTCTGTGGCCAACTCATCACAAGGGAGCCGGTCGGCCGAGCGGACAGCACGCTGGACTTGTGATCCTGTGGTCCTGGGTTCGATCCCAGGCGCCGGCTAGAAACAACGGGTAGAGTTTCTTTCACCCTATGCCCCTGTTACCTAGCAGTAAAATAGGTACCTGGGTGTTAGTCAGCTGTCACGGGCTGCATCCTGGGGGTGGAAGCCTGGTCGAGGACCGGGTCGCGGGGACACTAAAGCCCCGAAATCATCTCAAGATAACTCTTAAATAATTCTCGTTTCTGTATTCGAGAAACAAACGTACCCTTACCAGGGATCTACTCCAACAAAAAAAAAATAAATAAACTTTATGTGAGAAGTCATTGACATATGCCGTCCACTGTGGTGTTGGGCGCATTTAAGCTCTCGTCTGATCAATTTTATGTTCCGTGAAAGAATTATGATATCGATTATCTTCGCTGTTGTGTACTAGCGATTAAAATCGTTACTCTGTGAACGGCTTCTGGACGCCCCCAGAGTTCAGCCCCCATGTTCCTGTTAAATGATGCACCGGGGTTTACTGTTGCTCCTGTTACTTGCACCAGCGTTCACTCTTGCTCCTGTTACTTCGAACAACAATGCAGTAAATGCCAACAGACTGCAAGGTTGCAGGAGGTTGGGTACGAGTATGACTTAACTATCGCTGGATACTGCAAGCACAGCCAGGCCAGGCCGCAAGCACAGGCAAGCGAAAATAAACACACCGAGGCCAAGACCGTTAGTAGTTACAAAGCGTTATATGACAGTGCTGGGAAGACGGGACACCACGAGCGTAGCTCTCATCCTGTAACTACACTTAGGTAATTACACACACAAACTTCAGTGTCAGTAGTTAACAGATGGAATGCATTAGGCAGTGATGTGGTGGAGGCTGACTCCATAAACAATTTCAAATGTAGATGTGATAGAGGCCAAAAGGCTCAGGAACCTGTACACCAGTTGATTGACGGTTGAGAGGCGGGACCAATGAGCCAGAGCTCAACCCCCGCAAGCACAACTAGCCGAGTACACACACACACACACTTGTATGTATTAATACGATGTACTGAATGGGGTGAGAATAGCTTGAGCTACCTCATCCCTTTGTGTGTATTTTACCTCAATAAACTTATTTCAATTTCACACACACACGAACACAAACCCTAGAATGATCACCACCACCACTACGCCACCCAAGCACACAACAGCCCAGTATATCACGATTAATAGTACAATTTTAAATGATTTTATGTGACTCGAACCCTGACATCCCACCTCCCATTAGTCAATGAAAACGCTAATACTGAGGAGCTTTCACTGTCACTAACGCAGTGAACAATAACGCTTCCTATACTGTCTCCCTCAGTCTTAAGTTCCAAGCCTTACGTGAGCGGCAAACTGAACGCTTCAAGACTAAAAAGCTTGAAGATTTCATTAACCTTGAACAAGCATAACAAATTTCAACGAATATTACATGAACATATTACATCGAAAAACGGTAGTTCTGAAGTTCTTATTTTCGTACATCCCTTTAAGGATGAACGTATATCTGTATTACCTAGAGTCAAAATGAGTCAGTCTCAGTCTCTCTCTCTCTCAGTCTCTCATCTTGGTCTCAGTCTCTCTCTCTCTCCCAGTCTCAGTCTCTCTCTCTCTCTCTCTCTCTCCCAGTCTCAGTCTCTCTCTCTCTCTCTCTCTCTCTCTCTCTCTCTCTCTCTCTCTCTCTCTCTCTCTCTCTCTCTCTCTCTCTCTCTCTCTCTCTCTCTCTCTCTCTCTCCCAGTCTCAGTCTCTCATCTTGGGTACATCTTAGTCTCTCATCTTGGGTACATAGATTAGAGATTAAAACGATCAACAGCATCACAAGTTCGAAGACTTGGCTTTGAATCTCTGTGGTGGTTTGAAGTCGCGTGGCAGAGTATCCCCCCCCCAGTAAACAAACACAACATAGCTACAATATTATTCACTACAATGTTGGGGGGTTATGTGGTGTTTTGCTGGGGTGTAGCGCACGCCAACACAAGAAACTTGCATGGGAGACAATCTCATTGTGTAGGTGCAAATGTTAGATTCGGTTCCTGTGCCCTGAAGCTACCACCAGCACAAGCGAGGAAGGTCCTGGTCCTACAGGAAGCAGAGGCCGCTCAAGCAAGGTCCACAAGTCGGGGGGGAGGACTTGTGGACCTATTGATCTCCCCTACCACACAAGCATCACCATTACAAGCACCAGCCCTCCACTATTCTAAGCGGTTCCCTGCCAAGTAAATTCTGCCATTTACCTAAGCAAACAAAATATTTACGGATCTTCATAATTTTAACTTATGGCAAGATTATTTAAATGTCATTAAATACTTGTTTTTAATTAGTTGCTGAAGCCTATTATTGCCCAATGGGTATGACATAAGTTGGTATTGACTCCATGTATCCCAGAAGCACTATGTCCGACCCCCAATAGCAGGCGGGCAAGCTGTGTGTGTGAGTGCGTGTGAGTGCATGTGGAGGTACTCACCACAGGGCTGGACTCGACCTGCTCCCTGAGCAGGCGTTCCTCGGAGAGGGAGTAGCGGGCGTCGTGAGTAAGGGCGTCCACGGGGCCCTTTTCCACCTGGTGCTTGATGGCCTTGTAGAGCAGGAACAGTGCCGTCCCAGCGTCCCCCTGCCACGAGTAATGATGATTAATAAATATATTACTATGTAATTCTAACGTTAGACAAATTAATGAGGCAGCGTGGGAGCCAGAACAGAGGCCAACGACTGTAATTACTTACTGGCAATCCTCCTGCTCCAGGAACCACCACTAGCACACAGATATGGCAAGAGACACACAGATAACAGCCAATCTGCGACGCAAACTCATACTGACAAAAAAATGGTATAGTATCCCCCAGAATTGATCGAGAAAGAGCTATAGGAGCAAGCAGAATGCTCACCTTAAGGTAGCTATACATGCAGAGTGCCATCCAGTTGGTGAGCATCTTCTCGACCACGCTTTCTGTCCTCCGCAGCATCAGTTGTGGATGCTTGGTGGCGGCGGCGGACGACACTAGACGCAGCATTAGGCAACGCATCACTTCCGTTAGGTACTCCATCCGGCTCATCTGTAACACTGTCACCAGTGACGCCACATTCACTCTGGAATGCAACAGTGTGATGTCAGGTATGGCAACACAGTCATTTTTACACGTCAATTGTCCCCTCCCCCAATAACACGTCAACTATCCTCCCCCTCAATCTCCTAGAAACATGTCATCTATCCCCCCTTCCCCAGTCTCACGTCAACTACCCTCCCCCTCAATCCCCTAGAAACATGTCATCTACCCCCCTTTCTCCAGTCTCATGTCAACTACCTCCCTTTCCCGTGTCACCTCAGCCCTTCACTCCTACAAATCCCTCTACCCACCTCAACCTCACCCCCCCCCCACCTCAAGCCACATGCCCCCCTCGTCAGCACACCCCACCCCCCACCTAGTTGCCTGCCAGCCACTAATTACATGATCGCTCCATTATTACGGGCATAAAACACTGCCTCATGCCCAGCATTACTGTACCTAAAATAAAGGTGGAGCATCGAACAGAGTGAGTGAGAGAGTGAGAGAGTGAGAGAGAAAGAGAGAGAGAGAGAGAGAGAGAGAGAGAGAGAGAGAGAGAGAGAGAGAGTGTGTGAGTGTGAGTGAGTGTGAGTGAGTGTGAGTGAGTGTGAGTGAGTGTGAGTGTGTGTGAGTGAGAGTGTGTGAGAGTGTGTGAGAGTGTGTGTGAGTGTGTGTGTGAGTGTGTGTGTGTGTGTGTGTGTGTGTGTGTGTGTGTGTGTGTGTGTGTGTGTGTGTGTGTGTGTGTGTGTGTGTGTGTGTGTGTGTGTGTGCGTGCGCGCGTGCGTGCCCTCCCCCCCCCCCACACACACACAAGGGGTGCTCCTATTGTGTCGTGTGGCAGTGATGGCCACTCCCACAGCTGTTGGTCACTCCCACAGCTGATGGTCACTCCCACAGCTGATGGCCACTCCCACAGCTGATGGCCACTCCCACAGCTGTTGGTCACTCCCACAGCTGATGGTCACTCCCACAGCTGATGGCCACTCCCACAGCTGATGGTCACTCCCACAGCTGTTGGTCACTCCCACAGCTGTTGGTCACTCCCACAGCTGTTGGTCACTCCCACAGCTGTTGGTCACTCCCACAGCTGTTGGTCACTCCCACAGCTGATGGCCACTCCCACAGCTGATGGCCACTCCCACAGCTGATGGCCACTCCCACAGCTGATCCACAGTGTCTGTCCTTCAATGTTTAGTTTTTACTAAAATTCGATCTCTCTATATATTTTTGTTGTCCACATTTTGTACCATTGGTCGTCCAATCAAAACCCAGGTCGTAGCAGTCGGCTACCCAACCGTTTCCCTTGATTTCTAAAATAATGTACAATTTCCCCATATCTGTACTAAATTTCTTTACGAGTAAGAAACCATGCCCAACCGTCTCGCTCTGCCCGGGAATCGAACCCTGGACCAATCGGTTGCGACCCAACTGTATATATAAAATGGAACCAATCGTATTGGCGTTTGCCTTTCCATTGGAGTTTTTCGGTACCGTGGAGAGGGGAAAGGGACCTGCTGCATGGGTAACAGCTTCTCCGTATCAACCTACCTTGGCTTTACACCCTGGAGAGGCCACTCCAGACCGACAACCAGAACGCAACTCCATAGTCTCCTGAGACTGATGTTATCTTGAGGTTATCTTGGTGATTTCGGGGCTTTAGTGTCCCCGCGGCCCGGTCCTCGGCCAGGCCTCCACCCCCAGGAAGCAGCCCGTGACAGCTGACTAACACCCAGGTACCTATTTTACTGCTAGGTAACAGGGGCATAGAGTGAAAGAAACTCTGCCCATTATTTCTCGCCGGCGCCCGGGATTGAACCCGGGACCACAGGATCACAAGTCCAGAGGCCTACTACTACTATTTTACCTAAATAAACATTATATTATTATAATAACCGAGTTTAGGGAAGATACAAAGTGGAAGTGTCTCACAGGAGGCCAATAGGCCTTTGCAGTTTTGTTATGTAAAGTCTTATGTTGTTACTTACTTGTCTCGAATACTGAAGGACTTCTGGGACTCGAGGGTGTCTATGAAGGAGAGGAGGAAGTGCTTGTTGGCGACCAGCTGCTCGAACTGCAGCATGGCCACGTCGTAGTTGGTGCGGGGACCAGGTACTCGAGCCTGTAGAGGGAGACACGAACCATACACTTTATTAACCACTTCACATTCACTACACAAACCCTTCTATGCTTTCTCCAAGAAGAAAACTGTATAAAACAGTAACTGATCTGGCATGATATATTTAGTTTCTCCAATATTATAATATATATATATATATATATATATATATATATATATATATATATATATATATATATATATATATATATATATATATATATATATATATATATATATATGCGAACAAGCCTGAATGGTCCCCAGGACAATATGCAACTGAAAACTCACACCCCAGAAGTGACTCGAACCCATACTCCCAGGAGCAACGCAACTGGTATGTACAAGACGCCTTAATCCACTTGACCATCACGACCGGACATAATGAGGTGATAGCCGAGGCTATTTGAACCACCCCACCGCCGGCACTCGGATAGTAATCTTGGGCATAGCATTTTACCAAATCACCTCACGTGTGCCCTAAAGAATGAGGTGATTTGGTAAAATGCTATGCCCAAGATTACTATCCGAGTGCCGGCGGTGGGGTGGTTCAAATAGCCTCGGCTATCACCTCATTATGTCCGGTCGTGATGGTCAAGTGGATTAAGGCGTCTTGTACATACCAGTTGCGTTGCTCCTGGGAGTATGGGTTCGAGTCACTTCTGGGGTGTGAGTTTTCAGTTATATATATTATATATATACAGTATATATATATATATATATATATATATATATATATATATATATATATATATATATATATATATATATATATATATACACACACACACACACACACACTAAACACAGAATGCTGTATATAAGTATTTTGGGGAAACCATTTAAAATTTAAGCATCAACGTTTTAACAATTCGTAAAATTATTTGCAAATTAAATATAGTCCACACAGAAATCACAATAGCGTGATGCATCAAATGAACAAATCCACAAGGGCCGTGACGAGGATTCGAACCAACGTCCCAGAGGATCCCAGACGCTGCCTTAATCGACTGAGCTACGACATAGTTAAAAGAATTGCAACTCTCGGACGTAAATTCGAACCCTCGTCACGGCCCTTGTGGATTTGTGCATTTGAGTAACGCGACGTCCAGACAGCCTTTGGCGGAACTGAGGACAGGGGAAGAAGGGTGTCGAGGAAAGGCTAGGAGACGGGGATGTGGGGAGGGGAGAGGTAAGGGAGGGAGGGGATAGGTAAGGGGGGGTCGGTGATCCATCATGGGGGTGACGGCCTGACAGCCCCCATCCCCCCTCCACAACACTTTTAACGACGGAGAGAGAAGGGCGCCGTAATGCTCCCTGGGGGGGTCAGGCACCCCCGCCCCGACACACCTCCACTACCACCAATTCATCAGACTAATTGCTCACCCAGATTACCTCCCATATTAATGGTTCCGTAAATAACAACCACACAACGCACCTGCCACACCCGATAAATAACAGACCAGTCACGCACTTATTCAAGCCACACCCTTTGATATTAACTGTAAGCTCTCCTTTCGTGACATACGCAATTAGCTCTTTAATTAGGAAGAGCTGTGTGGTGATCGACGGGTCGGGCGCAGAGTGGGCCACGCTGAAGATGTAAAAGGCACTCTTGAGAGTCGAAGTAGAGAAAGGAACACACCCACGTCAAAGAGAGAGTCGAAGTAGAGACAGGAACACACGTCAAAGAGAGTCGAAGTAGAGACAGGAACACACGTCAAAGAGAGAGTCGAAGTAGAGAAAGGAACACACGTCAAAGAATTTGATCAGCTTCAAAAGGACTGTAACTACCCGTCCCATCCTCCCTTCCCTACCATTCGTGAAAACCCGAATATCCAAGTCCATCGCCTCACTAACGGTGACCATTGTTACCGTCCAGAACATCCACCCATCACACCAAGTTGCCTGGAAAGTAAGTACTTCGAAGTCCAAGCTTCCAGATCGCGAAGTGAGAACCTGCACTCAAGTATTCCCAGATCTTGAGCACCTCCACCGCCCATGTTAACGCACCTGACACATTTAGATACACTGGAAGGGGGGTAGAGTACAGGCAAAGGTATGACATACGCGGTAGTACATAGGACATAGAATTACACCCACGTATACCTCTCTCCCCCGTCCTTTCTTATGTCGTATTATTCCCCCCCCCCCCGCACAAAACACCCCCATCTATCCCATTCTCTTCCCTTCCGAACACTAGATGGCTCTCACGACTTTATCCCCCAATTTATACCGAAAGGTTCCTTCATGCTTCGATTTATTTACCGAGAGGGAATCCTGTTTCTTTTCACACACAAAACCGAGCTGGACTCTGCGGCGATAAACAGAGGGAGTCTCCAGTTTTTTCCCTCGGCAAATTACAAAGCGGCTCTCGCTATGAATATTCAGGAGCCCGAACATTGCTGCTACTATGATAAGTGCGTTGGGAGAGTAGAGAGACGGAGGAAGAGGGGAAGTCAGAAGAGAGGGAGCTTGGGCTCTCTCTAACACAGAGACGGGGGAAGAGGGGAAGTCAGAAGAGAGGGAGCTTCGGCTCTCTCTAACACAGAGACGGGGGAAGAGGGGAAGTCAGAAGAGAGGGAGCTTGGGCTCTCTCTAACACAGAGACGGGGGAAGAGGGGAAGTCAGAAGAGAGGGAGCTTGGGCTCTCTCTAACACAGAGACGGGGGAAGAGGGGAAGTCAGAAGAGAGGGAGCTTGGGCTCTCTCTAACACAGAGACGGGGGAAGAGGGGAAGTCAGAAGAGAGGGAGCTTGGGCTCTCTCTAACACAGAGACGGGGGAAGAGGGGAAGTCAGAAGAGAGGGAGCTTGGGCTCTCTCTAACACAGAGACGGGGGAAGAGGGGAAGTCAGAAGAGAGGGAGCTTGGGCTCTCTCTAACACAGAGACGGGGGAAGAGGGGAAGTCAGAAGAGAGGGAGCTTCGGCTCTCTCTAACACAGAGACGGGGGAAGAGGGGAAGTCAGAAGAGAGGGAGCTTCGGCTCTCTCTAACACAGAGACGGGGGAAGAGGGGAAGTCAGAAGAGAGGGAGCTTCGGCTCTCTCTAACACAGAGACGGGGGAAGAGGGGAAGTCAGAAGAGAGGGAGCTTCGGCTCTCTCTAACACAGAGACGGGGGAAGAGGGGAAGTCAGAAGAGAGGGAGCTTCGGCTCTCTCTAACACAGAGACGGGGGAAGAGGGGATTTCAGAAGAGATGGAGCTTCGGCTCTCTCTAACACAGAGACGGGGGAAGAGGGGAAGTCAGAAGAGAGGGAGCTTCGGCTCTCTCTAACACAGAGACGGGGGAAGAGGGGATTTCAGAAGAGATGGAGCTTCGGCTCTCTTTAACACAGGGCGAGACACTAGGAATTGAATTGAAATTGAAATAAGTTTATTGAGGTAAAATCCACACAAAGGGATGAGGTAGCTCAAGCTATTCTCACCCCGTTCAGTACATCGTGTTAATACATACATAGACACACATCACAAGCAATAAACATATTACCAAACATTCTGAGAGATAAACATATACATTTCCTCCTTCACAAGTAGTATGGTATCAGACACTAGGAAAGGATATCGTTAAAGTGACGAGGTGTAGACGACGAAGAGGGAGAAAGGTGTACAGAGGAAGAAGAGAGAAAAAAACATTCCAGGAGAAAGTGGGGCTGTGTTGGAAGGAGAGACTGGCAGCCAAGTGGTGTTAGGAAGAGTGGAAGAGAGACCAGAAGGTAGAAATTGAAGGGAACTATCAGGGGGAAAGCGCCAAGTCATCATGACTATATAACACTGGGAAGGGATCAGGATAAGACTGTGATGGGACAGGAAGGAAGGAATAGTGCCCAACCACTTGGACGGTCGGGGATTGAACGCCGACCTGCACGAAGCGAGACCGTCGCTCTACCGTCGAATCCAATTTCTTCAGAAATTGAAGCGTATTAAAAAGATATGCACCACTGGTAACTAATTACAAGAACAGAGTCACTAACTTATGTTTACAGTCACTTATGTCTTTGGCTCAGACAGTTGAGCCAATTACAAGGAATAACATTACCTGATTGAGATTCTCCGATCTTGAATTACCTTGGGACATTGATGTAAAAACTAATATCAATTCACATATCGTGCCCAAAACTTCTCCAATATGAATGAGGATTTAATAAATTTAACTTTATGATAAAGTGACAAACCGTTCAAAAAAAAAGTGACAAACGTCCAATAAAACATTAAAGTATTTGACACTTTTTTGTCGACTGCTTTGATTTTTTTTTGTATTGACCGTTAGACATTTTTTTTGAACAGGTTATGTGTCCTTTTCTTCACATTTGAACAGGTTATGTGTCCTTTTCTTCACATTTGAACGGGTTATGTGTCCTTTTCTTCACATTTGAACAGGTTATGTGTCCTTTTCTTCACATTTGAACGGGTTATGTGTCCTTTTCTTCACATTTGAACAGGTTATGTGTCCTTTTCTTCACATTTGAACAGGTTATGTGTCCTTTTCTTCACATTTGAACAGGTTATGTGTCCTTTTCTTCACATTTGAACGGGTTATGTGTCCTTTTCTTCACATTTGAACGGGTTATGTGTCCTTTTCTTCACATTTGAACGGGTTATGTGTCCTTTTCTTCACATTTGAACGGGTTATGTGTCCTTTTCTTCACATTTGAACGGGTTATGTGTCCTTTTCTTCACATTTGAACGGGTTATGTGTTCTTTTCTTCACATTTGAACGGGTTATGTGTCCTTTTCTTCACATTTGAACGGGTTATGTGTCCTTTTCTTCACATTTGAACGGGTTATGTGTCCTTTTCTTCACATTTGAACGGGTTATGTGTCCTTTTCTTCACATTTGAACAGGTTATGTGTCCTTTTCTTCACATTTGAACAGGTTATGTGTCCTTTTCTTCACATTTGAACAGGTTATGTGTCCTTTTCTTCACATTTGAACAGGTTATGTGTCCTTTTCTTCACATTTGAACAGGT
Organism: Procambarus clarkii; assembly: GCF_040958095.1. Taxonomy (NCBI): domain Eukaryota; kingdom Metazoa; phylum Arthropoda; class Malacostraca; order Decapoda; family Cambaridae; genus Procambarus; species Procambarus clarkii. The sequence continues at coordinate 17,622,835 of NC_091234.1, read as the reverse complement.
TATGTGTCCTTTTCTTCACATTTGAACAGGTTATGTGTCCTTTTCTTCACATTTGAACAGGTTATGTGTCCTTTTCTTCACATTTGAACAGGTTATGTGTCCTTTTCTTCACATTTGAACGGGTTATGTGTCATTTTCTTCACATTTGAACAGGTTATGTGTCCTTTTCTTCACATTTGAACGGGTTATGTGTCCTTTTCTTCACATTTGAACAGGTTATGTGTCCTTTTCTTCACATTTGAACAGGTTATGTGTCCTTTTCTTCACATTTGAACGGGTTATGTGTCCTTTTCTTCACATTTGAACGGGTTATGTGTCCTTTTCTTCACATTTGAACGGGTTATGTGTCCTTTTCTTCACATTTGAACGGGTTATGTGTCCTTTTCTTCACATTTGAACAGGTTATGTGTCCTTTTCTTCACATTTGAACAGGTTATGTGTCCTTTTCTTCACATTTGAACAGGTTATGTGTCCTTTTCTTCACATTTGAACAGGTTATGTGTCCTTTTCTTCACATTTGAACAGGTTATGTGTCCTTTTCTTCACATTTGAACAGGTTATGTGTCCTTTTCTTCACATTTGAACAGGTTATGTGTCCTTTTCTTCACATTTGAACGGGTTATGTGTCCTTTTCTTCACATTTGAACAGGTTATGTGTCCTTTTCTTCACATTTGAACAGGTTATGTGTCCTTTTCTTCACATTTGAACGGGTTATGTGTCCTTTTCTTCACATTTGAACGGGTTATGTGTCCTTTTCTTCACATTTGAACGGGTTATGTGTCCTTTTCTTCACATTTGAACGGGTTATGTGTCCTTTTCTTCACATTTGAACAGGTTATGTGTCCTTTTCTTCACATTTGAACAGGTTATGTGTCCTTTTCTTCACATTTGAACAGGTTATGTGTCCTTTTCTTCACATTTGAACAGGTTATGTGTCCTTTTCTTCACATTTGAACAGGTTATGTGTCCTTTTCTTCACATTTGAACAGGTTATGTGTCCTTTTCTTCACATTTGAACAGGTTATGTGTCCTTTTCTTCACATTTGAACGGGTTATGTGTCCTTTTCTTCACATTTGAACAGGTTATGTGTCCTTTTCTTCACATTTGAACAGGTTATGTGTCCTTTTCTTCACATTTGAACGGGTTATGTTACTTTTTCATCAATTCATCATCATCAAGTCAAGAAAAAGGCACGGAGCCCGTTCAGACTTGATGAAAAAGTGTTGAATGGATAAAAAATAATGTGCACCCCGTCAACATGGATTTATAAGCATGAAGATTCCTGCCTTTTGTTATCCGCATGTCCACTACAACCCGGTTGGTCCGAAAGTGATTGCGCTTAAAATCGGTATAGGGTGCATTTATTTTCTTGCCCCAGAGTGCAGGCCTGTTAACTGGGCAGCGTCACGTCCTGTGAGTGAACACACCGCCACAGCAGCACTTACAACACACCCCAATAGGAAGAAAACCCCGTTCGGGTTCAGAAGCGCACATTTCAGTTTCAGAGATCGGTTTCGGTTTCAGAGATCGACAGATCATGAAAAGGTAAGAGAAAGAGAGAAGGAGAAGATGATGAATAACAAACGGCAGTAAAGGTAGAAAGGAGAAGAGGAAGACAGGGAGAAGATAGAGGAGGTCTTAGGAGGGGGGAGGAGGAGGGGGGGGCGGGGGTTGAAGACGGATGGGACGGGCTTGAATATATAACTGCGGGTCGTCTAAATTTGGAGAGAGAGAGATGCAGAAGAAGATTAAGACAACACGGGAAGGATCAACACTTACGAGACGAGTGCATCTTCCCCCTGACACAACATCTCTTGCCGGGGGAAATTATAAACATGAGAGATGCAGCCTCCCGTTTACGGGTTATTCATGCCCGTGCAACCTCTTGGGTGGCTTAATCTTTATCAATCGGCTTCCCGTCTCCCGCTTGGCTGGCAGCGACACACTACAGTACTAAACGACTCTACTCACGACGACGCGTCTACCACTCGCGACGACGCGTCTACCACTCGCGACGACGCGTCTACCACTCGCGACGACGCGTCTACCACTCACGACGACGCGTCTACCATTCACGACTCATTTTACAAGATCTGTATCTCGTATCCATGATGGCTTAGTATGTTATTTTGTAAATATTTTGAGAGTCTCGAACCACTAGGAGGTCGTCTATAAGAATAATCTTAGGTTGAGGACGACTCGGTCTGCTTCACACCTTAAATCGTGTACAAACAGAAACTGACTAAGTCGCAGGCGATGAGTCACAATAACGTGGCTGAAGTATGTTGACCAGACCACACACTAGAAATTGAAGGGACGACGACGTTTCGGTCCGTCCTGGACCATTCTCAAGTCGATTGTGACTTGAAGTCACAATCGACTTGAATGTTTGTTTCAATCCATTCTCAAGTCTCAAACTTTAAATGGGTGAGATGCCGAGCTTGCTTGAACGCTGAAGCTTCGGCGACTAATCTGAGTATCTAGTGGGCCATTTTTGGTAAGCAGAACTGGCGCTGTGGGATGAACCAAACGTCGAGTTAAGGGGCCTAAATGAATGCTCAAGTCTCATGGTTTGAGATTTGAAACCATTTAAATGTTTGAGACTTGATTGAAGTCACAATCGACTTGAGAATGGTCCAGGACGGACCGAAACGTCGTCGTCCCTTCAATTTCTAGTGTGTGGTCTGGTCAACTGACTAAGTCGCTATTGTAAACGTTAAGAGCTACAATTGTCTTAAGTTGGTGCCACAAAAGTGTCAACCTAAATGCTTGATGAAGTCTCCACAGCCGCCACATCCTTCTAAGGAGGGGCCTCGTAGCCTGGTGGATAGCGCGCAGGACTCGTAATTCTGTGGCGCGGGTTCGATTCCCGCAAGAGGCAGAAACAAATGGGCAAAGTTTCTTTCACCCTAAATGCCCCTGTTACCTAGCAGTAAATAGGTACCTGGGAGTTAGTCAGCTGTCACGGGCTGCTTCCTGGGGGGTGGAGGCCTGGTCGAGGACCGGGCCGCGGGGACACTAAAGCCCCGAAATCATCTCAAGATAGATCTCAAGATAGAGAAGGCACGATTCATAATCTACGCTAACAAATAACATCACATTGACAAGTGGGAGCCACTGGATGTCACCAGCTAGTGTCCAGCACTCGTTCAGAGAAATTAGAGGCCTCTGTCAAGGCGGAGTTTTAACTGGAGTTTACCTCAAGTTAGTTCCGAGAAGAGAAGACCTCCTCCTCCTCATTCTCCCTGAAGTCGGGTGTAGAGGGCCCAGGCTCAACTTGGGATACCTTGATCCAAAAGATTCTATTCATTTTTGCTACAATAGAGTGCCAAACCGCACTTATTTGCACCACGACAAAATCAACCAGTCGTCAAGCTAGGCTTGTCCAAGCGGAGTCCGACCTTCAAAGAAGCATTCTACAATGCTAAACATGCCGGGTATTTAATATCGGTATGTTCTCTAACATGTATTCATATTATGTATTAGAATTTGGTGTACAGTTTAGGTGAAGTAAGGTTAGGAGCTTAGGATCAGTCGCACTAGATGTGTAGGAGCCACTACCATACCTGACCGGCGGTAGAAAGGCGGGGACCAGGAGCTGATGCCTTTATCCCTATGATCACGAGAATACACATACATGGAGGTTGTGCATAAATCAATACATCTGTACCCGGTAAATGTGCATCCTGCAGGCTTCAATATGTAGCTATTGTGAACAAATCCACAAGGGCCGTGACGAGGATTCGAACCTACGTCCGAGAGCATCCCAGACGCTGCCTTTATCGACTGAGCTACGACATGGCAAAAAGAATTGAAACTAGAAGTTCTACTGAACTTACTTGGATCCTGCAGCCTCTCCGAGACACAAACCAGGGTTTTACACAACTCCCCCCTGCACTCGAGCTATGTCACTAAACCGTTCTACCTCTTCGCCCTTAGCTTCGCACAAGCTATTGTGTTTTATTGCAATGGCGTTAGCAACACATACCGAAATAGCCGTCTATATGCTTCAGGAGCTTGTCTATAACACAAGGACGATTGGAACAGGTAGACAGGAGAGAGAGACAGAAGGACATGTATACAGACTCCCCACCCACCTCCCTCCACACACACCCGTCCTCTCAAGAGAAACAAGTTATCAGTGGGCAAATGGGTTGTGGGTGTCGCTGTGATAAGGAGGTCATTACCCCAAGTGGGCTCGACCACCAGGCCCTCCAACACACTTGGGATGCAGGTGTGGGTATGGGGCTGGCCCCCTCAGGGTGTGGGGGCTGGCCCTCAGGGTGTGGGGGCTGGCCCTCAGGGTGTGGGGGCTGGCCCTCAGGGTGTGGGGGCTGGCCCTCAGGGTGTGGGGGCTGGCCCTCAGGGTGTGGGGGCTGGCCCTCAGAGTGAGGAAGGTGGGGGAGAAGAGAGGCGGCGTGTCAGAAGTCGGGGAGCGTGACTACTTTGGGGCCACACCATAGGTATGGCCCCAAGAGTGGTCTTAAAGAGAGGGAACGTGGCCACCTTAGGCCACATCATGCATGTATTACAGGGATATAAATTAGTTAAGATATTTTATTCAAGATTGTCCATTTAATAACAAATCTAGAGCCAGATTCATGAAGCAGTTCCGCAAGCACTTACGAACCTGTAGATCTTTCCTCAATCTTTGACGGCTTTGTTTACATTTATTAAACAGTTTACAAGCATGAAAACTTGCCAATCAACTGTTGTCATTGTTATAAACAGCCTCCTGGTGCTTCCGAGCTCATTAACTGTTTAATAATTGTAAACAAAGCCGCCAAAGATTGAAAAAAGACGTACAGGTTCGTAAGTGCTTGCGTAACTGCTTCGTGAATCTGGCCCCCCTGGCTACTGCCCAACGACGCAATGAAGTTTGTGCAGACGCAACGGAGTACTTAATGGAGAGAGAATAAAGCAATGGTAACAGAACCCTTAATAAATAATGGCAATGTCTTCTCACAGACATGAAAACATAGGATAAAAACCCACACACTTGTGTATTGGTGAAATTGATGTCAAGAATTTACACCAAGCCTTTCACACTCTCCTGAGTGCCTTATCAAGGTCTGAGTGTGTGGTGAGGACAAGACTTACATTTCTACGTCTAATGTCGTAGCGAAATGTCGAAACACAATGTCGTAGGAGGAGCTTCCCTAATACGAAGCCGCCAGGGAAGAGGGACTATCCCAAAGCCGCCAGGGAAGAGAGACACTATCCCAAAGCCGTCAGGGAAGAGAGACACTATCCCAAAGCCGTCAGGGAAGAGAGAGACTATCCCAAAGCCGCCAGGGAAGAGGGAGAGACTATCCCAAAGCCGCCAGGGAAGAGAGAGACTATCCCAAAGCCGCCAGGGAAGAGACTATCCCAAAGCCGCCAGGGAAGAGAGAGACTATCCCAAAGCCGCCAGGGAAGAGGGAGAGATTATCCCAAAGCCGCCAGGGAAGAGAGACTATCCCAAAGCCGCCAGGGAAGAGAGACTATCCCAAAGCCGCCAGGGAAGAGAGAGACTATCCCAAAGTCGCCAGGGAAGAGAGAGACTATCCCAAAGCCACCAGGGAAGAGGGGGACTATCCCAAAGCCGCCAGGGAAAAGGGAGAGATTATCCCAAAGCCGCCAGGGAAGAGAGAGACTATCCCAAAGCCGCCAGGGAAGAGAGAGACTATCCCAAAGCCGCCAGGGAAGAGAGACTATCCCAAAGCCGCCAGGGAAGAGAGAGACTATCCCAAAGCCGCCAGGGAAGAGAGAGACTATCCCAAAGCTACCAGAGAAGAGAGAGACTATCCCAAAGCCGCCAGGGAAGAGAGAGACTATCCCAAAGCCGCCAGGGAAGAGAGAGACTATCCCAAAGCCGCCAGGGAAGAGAGAGACTATCCCAAAGCCGCCAGGGAAGAGAGAGACTATCCCAAAGCCGCCAGGGAAGAGAGAGACTATCCCAAAGCCGCCAGGGAAGAGAGAGACTATCCCAAAGCCGCCAGGGAAGAGAGACTATCCCAAAGCCGCCAGGGAAGAGAGAGACTATCCCAAAGTCGCCAGGGAAGAGAGAGACTATCCCAAAGCCACCAGGGAAGAGAGGGACTATCCCAAAGCCGCCAGGGAAGAGGGAGAGATTATCCCAAAGCCGCCAGGGAAGAGAGACTATCCCAAAGCCGCCAGGGAAGAGAGAGACTATCCCAAAGCCACCAGGGAAGAGAGACTATCCCAAAGCCGCCAGGGACGAGAGAGACTATCCCAAAGCCGCCAGGGACGAGAGAGACTATCCCAAAGCCACCAGGGAAGGATGAACTAAGCTAATTAGCACCGGGTCAACACCTTTTTAATAAGCTGAGTGGAATATGAACCTGAATGCGATCAACGAGTTGGAAATTATGTTGAAGCCACTACTATCCCCACTCCCCACAGGACCATCCCCCTCCCCCCCCTAGCCGTCCTGTAATACAACACCAGATAACCATCCCCCCCCATCCCCTATCCCACCTACCTGATGGACAGTATGGCACTACCTGCCGCCACGGAACTTTCCGTCGATACCTGGTTGATACCTGGTTGATGGGGTTCTGGGAGTTCTTCTACTCCCCAAGCCCGGCCCGAGGCCAGGCTTGACTTGTGAGAGTTTGGTCCACCAGGCTGTTGCTTGGAGCAGCCCGAGGCCAGGCTTGACTTGTGAGAGTTTGGTCCACCAGGCTGTTGCTTGGAGCAGCCCGAGGCCAGGCTTGACTTGTGAGAGTTTGGTCCACCAGGCTGTTGCTTGGAGCGGCCCGAGGCCAGGCTTGACTTGTGAGAGTTTGATCCACCAGGCTGTTGCTTGGAGCGGCCCGCAGGCCCACATACCTACCAACATCCTTGTATCTCATTCCTTCATCTTGGCCTTATCTTAGCAGCCTATACTCGCCTTAATACTTCGTGAAGCAGTGTTTACGAATCACCATCTTGCTTGACTCGTCCCCCAAGCCCGCTCACATACCCAGACCGATGTGATTGGTCTGGCGAGAGGTGTATATCTGCTTGTGAAAGCACTGGAGGCTACATGACTCCCACCTGCACTCACTCACAGTCAAGTAGCCGAGATAGCGAGCCTCTCCACCCTCCAGCGACAGTAATGGCTTGTTCCACCAGCCTGCTTTCCCTCCCCCAGCTCCTCCCTTTATCTCTTACACTTCTCTATCTCGACTAATGCATTACTTACGGGGCTAAATATAGAGAATGGGTGTCTGTTTAGCGTACCTATGCCACTTGAGAAAACATAAGCTGACCCCACACACACACACACACACACACTATTACTAGTACACTAGTACTATTCATACTTTTAAAACTAGGTATGATAGGGAAATGGGACAGGAGTCATTGCTGTAAACAACCGATAGCTGGAAAGGCGGGATCCAAGAGTCAATGCTCGATCCTGCAAGCACAAATAGGTAAGTACAAATAGGTGAGTACACACACACACACACGCACGCACGCACGCACGCACACGCACACGCACCACCTGTGATGTGGTGGAGGCTGACTCCATGCACAGTTTCAAATGTAGATATGATAGAGCCTAGTAGGCTCAGGAATCTGTACACCAGTTGATTGGATGTTGAGAGGCGGGATCAAAGGGCCAGAGCTTAACCCCCGCAAGCACACCTAGGTGAGTACACACACACACACACACACACACACACACACACACACACACACACACCAGCGGAGTCCCACAGGGTTCTGTACCCGGACCTATCCTGTTTCTGATATACGTGAATGATCTTCCAGAAGGTATAGACTCATTCCTCTTAATGTTTGCTGATGATGAGAAGGATTAAGACAGAGGAGGACAGCAAGAAGCTACAGGATGACTTGGACAGACTGAAGGAATGGTCCAACAAATGGCTACTAGAGTTTAACTCGAGCAAGTGCAAAGTGATGAAGATAGGCGTAGGGAGCAGGAGACCAAACACAAGGTACCAGCTGAGAAAGAAAATCCTTCAGGAGTCAGTACTAGAGAAAGATCTGGGGGTTGATATAACGCTAGACCTGTCCCCTGAAACCCACATCAAAAGGATAACATCAGCGGCGTATGCAAGGCTGGCGAACATAAGAACTGCCTTCAGAAACTAAGGATTAAGGAAACTAAGGATGTGTAAGGATTCATTCAGAACCTTGTATATCACATATGTCAGACCAATACTGGAATATGCGGCTCCTGCCTGGAGTCCACATCTAGAAAACACAAAACCAAGTTAGAAAAGGCTCAATGGTATGCCACCAGGCTAGCCCCCGAGCTGAGAGGAATGAGCTATGAGGAAAGAAGAGTTAGGAGATAGAAGAGTTAGGAGAGACATGATCAATACCTTTAAAATTCTCAGAGGAATTGACAGGGGGTAAATAAAGATAAACAGTTAAACACGGATGGTACGCGAACAAGGGGACACAGGTGGAAACTGAGAACCCAAATGAGCCACAGGGACGTCAGAAAGAACTTTTTTTAGTGTCAGACTAGTTAACTGACGGAATGTATTAGGCACTGATGTAGTGGAGGCTGACTCCATATGCATTTATTGGATACCCATGTGCATGGGAAATAGGCTTACAGGTTCCGGAAGATGAGAGGAAATGTCAGCACTGCGGAGAAATGCCCGACAGACCACTGGAACATTATCTAACACAGTGCACAGTTACAAACCCATTAAGATTTCAACTTAGATTCAACAGAGCAGAAGAAGTTGTTAAACACATATGGCAAAATCTTACTGAAGCGACCTTACGAGTCATAAATAATCATACTCCGCCCAAGTAAAACAGAAACAAGCAACACTTAGTGGGCCAGCCAGAGGCTTAGGGCCCGCGCTGGAATATCCCTAAAGGAAAAAAAGGCATGTTCAGCACAAGACATGACAGAACCATGGTGAATGAAACTTAAGACACACAGAAGACAGTAGAATGAGCTTTCTCTCGGCTAAGTACTATTTCGGGACTATCAAAGCAGACCATCAAATAGTAAGGAATTGTCCAGCAATATCCACACATTCTCTTCCCCCCAACACCTGCCGGCTCAGGGCTACTGAAGGAAGTCTTTGTTGGTTCACAGTTATAAGCCAAAAAAATAATATATACATGCATAAACAGGTGAGGGACTTGCATACATTTTGGTACTTAATATTGTCTAAGATCAAACAGCCCATGTTAGGCGATGACCATGCCATCACCTCACCACAACAGCTCTGTAAATAGGTAAGGTATGTTTCGCTACCCTTCAAGCCAGAGAATAAATGCGGGTTGATTTGTTTGGTAGTCACAATTAACTAATGCAGATGAGGAGTTACAATGGTTGGAATATGTGGACCAAACTACACACTAGAAAGTGAAGGGACGACGACGTTTCGGTCCGTCCTGGACCATTCCCGACTTGAGAATGGTCCAGGACGGACCGAAACGTCGTCGTCCCTTCACCTTCTAGTGTGTGGTCTGGTTATCTTGATATGATTTCGGGGCTTTTTAGTGTCCCCGCGGCCCGGTCCTCGACCAGGCCTCCACCCCCAGGAAGCAGCCCGTGACAGCTGACTAACACCCAGGTACCTATTTTACTGCTAGGTAACAGGGACAGGGTGAAACAAACTCTGCCCACTGTTTCTAGCCGGCGCCTGGGATCGACCCCAGGACCACAGGATCACAAGTCCAGTGTGCTGTCCGCTCGGTGGTCAACACAACTAACCAATGGCTTGCAGTGGCCTCCTTTCCCTTTCCCCACCACCACCACGTTCTCAATCTTTCCCTCTTCCCCCCCTCATCACCCCCATCCCATCCCAGCTCACCCATTCCATCGTCCACCTTCTTTGTCTCCGCGCCGCGCGAGGTCCCACACAGCCCATGAATATGCATGCCGATCATCCACCGCTTACGGCTAATGGTGCAGTTTTAATCTGGATTTCAACATGATTGATGTGCTGGTGATTCGTGGAGAGCCTAGTTCCCCCCACCCCACCCCACACTGCCCCCTTGACCGCCCGCCCCCCCTCCTCCCACAATCATCCATCAAAACCACGCCAACCAGCACTCAACCACATAGGTGGGGGGGGGGGGTAGAGGGGGGGCTATCTCAACAACTTTGTAACCACTGGCAACACCGTTGAGGTGATAGCAGTAGTTCAGTGGTTGTAACGACTCTGGTGGTGGGAGGGGGGGTTGTAGGGGTGGTGGTTGTGGAAGGGGGGTGGTGGTTGTGGAAGGGGGTGGTGGTTGTGGAAGGGGGGTGGTGGTTGTGGAGGGGTGGAGATTGTGGATTGGGGCTGGTGGTTGTGGGGGTGGAGGAGTGGGGGGGGGGGCTGGTGGGGGGGGGGTGGAGGGGGGGGTTGGTGATGGATGGAGGGGGGGGGGGTTGGTGATGGATGGGGGGGGGGTTGGTGATGGATGGGGGGGGGGATGGTTGGTGATAGGGGTGGACGTCATAACAAGACACACCACAAATGAACGAGGTGGGGGGGGGGGGTAGTAATTACACAAACTCGTGAATCACCACCACCGTAAACAATCACCAGCATTCACTGAATCATCACTAACATCCCCCCAACTGTAACAATCAGTGGGACGGGACATGCTGCCCATCACCACTATTTAACCTCGTGCACAGGTCAACCCCTAATGTTAAATGGTGGGGGCCACGCTGGCCAAATTCCCGCTCGTATAAATAACACGGATTTTCGAGTTTCATCACCATTTAAGCTGTCAGTCACCCACCGCTCAGTTACTTCCATGTGAATATTTCCAATGGCTGTTAAACCACTCAATGTCTCTAATGGCAGGTGGCCCATTCATAATTTATTCACGATTTATTTTTATATATAATATACAGAGGTAGATGAGCCACACTTTAGTATTTTTATTTTTATAATTAACACATTTAGGTACATCTGCATTTGTGCAGCTGCTCTAGACTATATGAAGGGGAGTACAGAGTGTGTCAAGAACTAGCTGCCCTAGACTATATGAAGGGGAGTACAGAGTGTGTCAAGAACTAGCTGCCCTAGACTATATGAAGGGGAGTACAGAGTGTGTCAAGAACTAGCTGCCCTAGACTATATGAAGGGGAGTACAGTGTGTGTCAAGAACTAGCTGCCCTAGACTATATGAAGGGGAGTACAGAGTGTGTCAAGAACTAGCTGCCCTAGACTATATGAAGGGGAGTACAGAGTGTGTCAAGAACTAGCTGCCCTAGACTATATGAAGGGGAGTACAGTGTGTGTCAAGAACTAGCTGCCCTAGACTATATGAAGGGGAGTACAGAGTGTGTCAAGAACTAGCTGCCCTAGACTATATGAAGGGAAGTACAGTGTGTGTCAAGAACTAGCTGCCCTAGACTATATGAAGGGGAGTACAGTGTGTGTCAAGAACTAGCTGCCCTAGACTATATGAAGGGGAGTACAGAGTGTGTCAAGAACTAGCTGCCCTAGACTATATGAAGGGAAGTACAGTGTGTGTCAAGAACTAGCTGCCCTAGACTATATGAAGGGAAGTACAGTGTGTGTCAAGAACTAGCTGCCCTAGACTATATGAAGGGAAGTACAGTGTGTGTCAAGAACTAGCTGCCCTAGACTATATGAAGGGGAGTACAGTGTGTGTCAAGAACTAGCTGCCCTAGACTATATGAAGGGGAGTACAGAGTGTGTCAAGAACTAGCTGCCCTAGACTATATGAAGGGAAGTACAGTGTGTGTCAAGAACTAGCTGCCCTAGACTATATGAAGGGAAGTACAGTGTGTGTCAAGAACTAGCTGCCCTAGACTATATGAAGGGAAGTACAGTGTGTGTCAAGAACTAGCTGCCCTAGACTATATGAAGGGGAGTACAGAGTGTGTCAAGAACTAGCTGCCCTAGACTATATGAAGGGAAGTACAGTGTGTGTCAAGAACTAGCTAGGTGATTCTAAACATCCCCATCACACAGGATGCTTAAGTCACTCAGGATCAGTAGCCAGCACTGGCAAACTCTGGGTGCATTATGAGGATATCCTCAAGACCACCATTTCACCACTTTTCACTGAAATATATTTAATAAAGGCCCCTTTGCCTCATCACTCTCCCGCCTCTACCCACCAGGCCTATGGACAGTAACATTCCTGAGAAAAAAAATTATATTTTCTGCTGCCTTCCATTGAGATCCAAGAGGCGAGAGCGTGTTTACCTTGGGGGTCGTCCTTATCTTAGGGTCGTTGAGGATGGGGGTCGTGCTTACCTTAAGGTCGTTGAAGATGGGGGTCGTGCTTACCTTAAGGTCGTTGAGGATGGGGGTCGTGCTTACCTTAGGGTCGTTGAGGATGGGGGTCGTGCTTACCTTAGGGTCGTTGAGGATGGGGTGGTCGGTAACGCCGGGGAAGAAGACCTTCATAACGTAGCTACGGTGATCCAGGGTTGGGATCCCAGACGACTCCAGGTCAGCCGTCAGATCCGTCATATCCGTCTGCAGCTCCGCGAACGCTGCCGCCGAAGAAATGGAGTCAAGTTATAAGAAATATTGTGATTTCTTGAAGATATTCGTCGAGAAGACGAATATCTTCAAATTTACTGCAACTGTGAATGCTCATATAATACAATATTGTTAATGAATGCCTTCTCATGCTGTAAATAGAATAATATGATGGGGGGTAGGGGGGGGGGTTCATGACCTCTTGCTTTGATATCGTTCGACGATATCGAATCGACTTGATATCGTCGATTCTCAAGTCACAATCGACTTGAGAATGGTCCAGGACGGACCGAAACGTCGTCGTCCCTTCACTTTCTAGTGTGTGGTTTGATCAACATATTTCTGCATTTTGGTCAACGTTATTTTGACTCCTCGTCTGCACTTGCTACGATACCTTACGCTTTCCAACCAGCCAGCTTAGGCTGCATTTAAACGATCCCAGCCACCTTACGAATTGGCATTTATGAGATCTCAACTACTGTACGAAGGTTGATAACTACCTTCGTGCTTAGAGAGGGTCAAGCAAGAACAGTCAAACAAGCCCTCTGTGTCGTTCAGGGGCCAGATTCACGAAAGCACTTACGCAAGCACTTACGAACGTGTACATCTTTCCTCAACCTTTGACGGCTTTGTTTACATTTATTAAACAGTTCACAAGCATGAAAACTTGCCAATCAACTATTGTTATTGTTATAAACAGCCTCCTGGTGCTTCGAAGCTCATTAACTGTTTAATAATTGGAAACAAAGCCGCCAAAGATTGAGAAAAGATGTACAGGTTCGTAAGTGTTTACGTAAGTGCTTTCGTGAATCTAGCCCCAGGACGTTAACCGAGTGTGCCGTCAGCGTACACGTTGAAGTGAGAGATTAACGTGAGTGAGGAGATTTGGGATTAAGGTCGGGGAGGAGATTAGGGATTAAGGCGAGTCAGAAGATGAAGTGTGGCATTGGGATGTGTTTTTGTGCTCCTTTCCCGATTAAACTATATATTAAACTATATGTACAATACGTCTATATTTCAAAATACTCTCGTTCTCCCGTATCTTGGCCCTGAACCACATACCCTTCACCCTTGAAGCTTCAGTCTCACGATACGAGCACTACTATTTGAGTACAAATTAAATGGCAAATAGTAACGAGGAAGGAGAGGGGAGGGAGTGAGAGGGGGGAGGGAGTGAGAGGGGGGAGGGAGTGAGAGGGGGGAGGGAGTGAGAGGGGGGAGGGAGTGAGAGGGGGGAGAGTGAGGAGGGAGAGAGGGGGGAGGGCAGGCTAGTTAGTTGTAACAATAAAAACAATTTAATGAATCACAATATAGCATCATTTGTTGTTATGGCAGCGATAGGGATTGACGGAATTACCAATGCGGCCATTAACTTCACATGTAACGATTATATGTTATTAGCAACCCATCCATACCTCGGTATAACGGCAATATTTCCGGCACGATGGGTATATGTGACTAAAAACGGCAACACCTGACACCTACGGCAGGACCTTATACCTGACACCTACGGCAGGACCTTACACCTGACACCCGCGGCAGGACCTTACACCTGACACCCGCGGCAGGACCTTACACCTGACACCCGCGGCAGGACCTTACACCTGACACCCGCGGCAGGACCTTACACCTGACACCCGCGGCAGGACCTTACACCTGACACCCGCGGCAGGACCTTACACCTGACACCCGCGGCAGGACCTTACACCTGACACCCGCGGCAGGACCTTACACCTGACACCCGCGGCAGGACCTTACACCTGACACCCGCGGCAGGACCTTACACCTGACACCCGCGGCAGGACCTTACACCTGACACCCGCGGCAGGACCTTACACCTGACACCCGCGGCAGGACCTTACACCTGACACCCGCGGCAGGACCTACTTTCATCTAGTGACTAACCCTGGACTATGCTCTCCTCCAGTTTCCAACAGGTTATATATATTGTATATAGTGCCCTCTCGTAGGAAAGCCCTACGAGAGGCAAAATAAAAATAAACTCGCTGATAATGGAGTTGAAGACACTCACCTTGTTTACACTCTGTTCGGACGTGGCTCTCGAGGCTATCCATCTGGAGCTGCATGAGCTTGTACACTCTCTCCGCCTGGGACGACTTGCGGCGGTACACGGCCAGCACGACGAAGGACGCAAGCACCAGGAACAGCGCCCCGCCTGCTAGTCCGGCGATGCCCTCTGGGGTGAGAGGGAACCTTCGGTGCCGCTCGTAGCGCAGGACCCCCAGGGGAAAACGCAGGTACTGCCCCACGTGCACCACCACTAGCGGCAGCATCTCTGGGGTGGCCACGCCTCGCTCGTCCGTAGCGTCTGGCTGCACTTCGGGCGGCGTGCACACCAGTTGCGTCGCCGCCAACGAGGTGACATTGCAGAGGGACAGTCCGATAGACACGCGTACGTCACTCTCATCCGCAGCATCGTTAATATGCTCTCCCTCGATCACCAGCGTGTCGCCCTTGTAGAGCTTGACGCCGTGGGGGAAGGCGTAGTAGCGAGGATCCGTCATGTACGTCAGGCGGGATCTGACGTTCGGGAAATGTTTACGGAGGTGAAGCACGGACGCGACGCCGTCCATTACGAAGCCAACATCGACGGCGACTTCGTCGCCGTCGTGGTCCCGTCTTCGTGGAGATCTTTGGGCTTTGTGAGATCGTCTGCTGCGACTTCGACGACGGCGCCGTACAGTATCGTGCGCCTCTAAGATGCCCAGAACAGCGTCACGGTCCAAAGGTGGCGAGGGACACTCCATCTGATCCGGGCCCAGGACACGACAGGCGGACGAGTTGAGGACACGTTCGAAAAGATTGACAGTAATCCGTGGCGCCTGTATGGCATCCAGGTGTGTCCCGTGGACGGTAACGAGACGGCCACCACCCCACGGACTCTTCAGTGGCTTGAGTTCGAGCACTCTAGGATCCGGCGTGTATGTGAAGGGTGACGCCAGAGTTCGACGAGCACCGTCTACAGTCACCGCCAGAGTTCGCACGGCCCTAGCGACGTCTTCACTCTCCTTGCTGGCGTCGCCTGAAGCCGCCGCCGACGCCCTTGACGTGACGCACACCAGCCGGTGCGACGACGATTGCGTCTTGTTGACGACGCAGGGAAGGTCGTCGAGCTTGGCGGACACGTGAGAACCGACGTTCAGGAAGCGGCCGCTGACGGAGAGGACAGTGCCTCCGGACACCGGCCCGTGTGACGGCCACACCCCCGTCACACTCACGTTCTGTAAACACAAACAAAAATAACATCACAACAATAATAATAAATAAACCGAGTAATAAACTATGAATAATAAATACGAACAATATTTTAATATTAGTTCATACTTGGGATTAATAAATTGAAGTAAAATGTATTTTGTAATGTGAATGGAATAAATTTATGTATTTTATGCATCCCAGTGTCTGGGATGCTCCCGGACGCAGGTTCGAATCCTCGTCACGGCCCTTGTGGATATATTTTATGTAATTACAAAATTGGAAAAAAAACAAAATGGTGACTAAAAAAATGCGACATTTAAGACACTCACAGTGTACGTGAACTTAACGGTGGACTGAGTGGTTCCCGCAGGAGTGGTCACCCGGACTGGGAACTGCAACTCTGTGGAAGCCGGTAATCCGTGACGGTGCGGCGCGGGGCTGGTGCGGCACGTGATCCTCACCGACACGCGATAGTCGTGCACGTGGCAAGGCACGTCCCCGATGAACACGTTCTCCTGCACGTCCTCCTCCCGGAGGCCCAGGTTGCTGCCCTCGATGGTGACCAAGGTGCCGCCCTCCAACGGGCCCGCAAGAGGCTGAATCTGGAAGGAGAAAATTCCACCGTCAAATGTACGACCTCAAGGAGCTACAATAAGCTTAACTCTAGTCGATATCCAGGCTTATCTGGTGATGATTGGTTAAGCTGTTGATTGACACGGCACGCAGGGCCACGCACCCACCACAGAGCCTGGCTCATCTGGCACAATCTTTTCAATTTGCAGCGCTCACACTTCAAACTGCGCTACTCTGCCGACACGTTCATGGTGTGTCAAGCGTGAATGTTCGCATGTGGCTAGCATGACGGAAAGGGTGCATGGGGCGGTAGAAACAACAGCTCCTAGTGTGTCCCCCCCTCCCCCCCATTGCTATTATAAATGTTGGAACATATCTTACAATCCCCCCTTTCATACACAAAGTAGATTTCATAAATTCAAGTGTAGATATGATAGAGCCCAATAGCCTCAGGAACCTGTACACCAGTTGATTGACAGTTGAGAGGTGGGACCGAAGAGCCAGAGCTCAACCCCCGCAAGCCCAACTAGATGAGTGTACACACACGTACACACACACACACACACACACACACACACACACACACACACACACACACACACACACACACACACACTAAGCAGAAGTACAGATATAGCTATATACAAATATATGGAAAGGAGAGAGAAGCCATGAAGGATGTTATAGTAACAGCTCTGAAAACACAAGGCAGTGAGAGATTCTCCACTTGCCAAACCTTCATTTCCTATAGATTCGCTTTTCTTTATTTTGTCAATTATATCATCTTATGCTCTTTTTAACTCTACCTTTCGCTTCTCACACTTCTGTTTCACTTGCCTCCATTCCATTTTAGATTTTATTTGCTTTTTGTATCCACTTTATCCCGTCCATTCCACTTCCTGTATTCCCCCTTCCATTCCCTCCGTCCCCAGCTCAGAGTCCATCAGTCATGTGTTTGACAGTTAACATAAGAGGAGAGATTGCTTCTTCCTACGTCATCGCCCGTGTGTCTGCCATCTGCTCCCCGATTGGCGGGCTAAAAAACAAGGCGAGCCAATCAGCTTCACAAACCCTGCTATGCATCATCGTGGGCGCTCCTGACAAGAGCCTCATCATTGGTTGCACACAAAACAAATGGACCAATCACACGGGGCCTTCCATACGTCATCATCGGTATTCCTGTCAGCTGGCCTAGTTCCCGCGCGCCTGACATCTCGAAATATGATGGCGGGAAAGGGAATGGGGCGCCAGAAATGGGTGTTTCTAGGGGGGGTGGAACAACGAGAGGTAATGATTGTGACACCCACGGCGCAGGAGAGGGGACATCATAATAAACAGAGAACACAGACCATAATGCAATCACCACGCGATGGGGGGGGAGAACAATCGTCTAGAGAGAGATTGGAGGTATTGTGATGGGACTCCAAGACAGGTGAGACAATAAATCCACAAGGGCCGTGACGAGGGTTCGAACCTACGTCCGAGAGGATCCCAGACGCTGCCTTAATCGACTGAGCTACGACATGGTTAAAGAATTGCAACCGGGAAATCATCTTGACCTACCACGGATCCTGCAGTCTCTCCGAGACACAAATCAGGTTTTTAAACAATTCCACGGCCCTTGTGGATTTTTTCATTTGATCCACCACGCTATTGTGAGATATCTGTGTGTGTGTGTAGTAGTAGTGGGCATCCTTCAGTCTCTGAAGACTATGGAGTTGCGCCCAGACAGGGCGCAAAGCCTGGGTAGGTAGATATGGAGGAGAAGCTGTTACCCATGCAGCAGGTCCCCCCACTCCACGTTGCTGAAATTATCCAATAGAAAGGCAAATGCCAATACACATGGTTCCAGCAACGTCGCAGGAGCTGCCAGAACGAGGTCAACGTCAACAACGAACTGCCTTAGGGACTCCAACTCCGGATTTTTCCTCGAGGTGGACTCCTGAAGCCTTTCCCAAAATAGGGTATAGCCGCAAGGCAGCGGAGGTTTAAAATCAGGGTTTTCCTTCCCCTAGATGGGCTGCCTTCCCAGGCTATCGAGTCCCATCTACCCGGAGCAGCTGGTTTTAAGGCGCCAGAGGCACGCCCTCGCCCCTTCTCCTGTCGGTAAAAGCAGTTCCGCCGGAACTCGTGTGTGTACACGAGACAATATCATAACTGATCCATCTTCGTCTTGGTAACGAGGATACAGTAAACTTGGCTTCATTGTCAAGCCTTAAGGCACAGGCTCTATAACCCAACAGAACCACAGCGTTCATCTTTAAGAAACTGAACAGACTTAGTCTGTCTCTTATCCTTTCGTT
The DNA here is from genome assembly GCF_040958095.1 of Procambarus clarkii. Taxonomy (NCBI): domain Eukaryota; kingdom Metazoa; phylum Arthropoda; class Malacostraca; order Decapoda; family Cambaridae; genus Procambarus; species Procambarus clarkii. Next base: position 17,604,292 of record NC_091234.1, on the reverse strand, counting down.
ATAAAAAGCGGGCTATACAAATAAACAACTGCAACTAAGTGTTCCAATAATACACGACCCCCCCCCCCCCCCACAGTGTACCAAAATGGGGGGCAGGAACCCCATTCCCCTTTATCCCTCGTGTTCCAGCAGTACATACACAAGGCGGAAGACGGAACGACAAACAAAAGGCCAGAATCAGTATTAGCGGCGGAGAGCCCCCCCCCCGGGGGGGGGCGAGGAAGGCAGGGCCCCCCCCACACCCACGACAACAAAAGCAATACCAACAATTTGGCGGCGGGAACGTTTTTGACAGAAAGAAATAACACTACACCCGTCCCACACCTGCAGTACTCCGCGGGGGTGGAGGGCTACTCCAAGGGGCGGGAGGGGAGGAAGAGAGAAAGAGAGTGAGGGGGGGGGGTGACTACCAGGAGAAAGGAAAACTCGGGCCAGAACACCCTGAACCTCCGGCCAGAAGCTATCCACTTACTGCCCGTTTACACCCCCCTACACATCGTCCCACAAGTGTCTAAAGTGGGGTCTTGGGGTCAGCCATCCGTTCCCTGCCTCCGTCTCTCCGTTCTCTGTCTCGCCAGACGATCAATGACGCGGTGGTCACGGTACTGTGTACGTTTAGGGGTGATCCTGGACGTCATAGGTTCGAATCCTGGCCGGGTCAAATATGATTTCTAATGAGTTCCTTCTCCTACTATCCCATTCCACTTTCTCCCCTCTCCTCCTCTTCCTTCAGTTCTTTCCCCTTTTACTCACTTCCTCCTCCACCCGTGACATTGTCACCTCAAGACACAATCTATTCTTCGGAGCCATGAGGGGGAGACGACCATCGCTACAATCATCATTAACACCCCCATCACCACTATCAACACCCCCATCACCACCAACAACACCCCCATCACCACCAACAACACCCCCATCACCACTTAAGTTACTGTATGCCGCTCCCCGCCCCCCTTTAACAGAGACAATATACCACTTAACGCCTCCATAATTTCTGATATGAGAGCCTTCCTCGGCGTCGACGCGCAAGTGATGCTTCCCCGAGGACTTTTGTGGAGGGGGAGAGGGAGGGTACGGAAGATATGAGGGGGGGGGGGGGGAAGACGTGCCGGGGGGGGGGGAAGACGTGCCGGGGGGGGGGAAGACGTGCCGGGGGGGGGGGGGGAAGACGTGCCGGGGGGGGGAAGACGTGCCGGGGGGGGGGGGGGAAGACGTGCCGGGGAGGGGGGAAGACGTGCCGGGGAGGGGGGAAGACGTGCCGGGGAGGGGGGAAGACGTGCCGGGGGGGGGGGGGAAGACGTGCCGGGGGGGGGGGAAGACGTGCCGGGGTGGGGGAAGACATGGGGGGGGGAGACGGGAGGGAAAGGGGGGGAGGGGTAATAGTGAAACGGGAAGATAGAAAAGATTTTGTAGGAGCCGCTGGAAAGGTGTCAGAAACAGTCACGATGGTGTCATGGAGCCACGGAAAGGTGTCACGAATATTTTAAATAAAATAATCCAGCCCCATCCTCCTGTTTTCGTAGTCCTTATAGTAACGATGAGCACCATAGTACATATACCGACATACAACGCATTTAGAAAGTAGAAATTCACACTATTCAATTTGGAACAACCGGAAAAAGATTTTCCATGTTGCAAAGACGTAGGGAGTCGGTCGGCCGAGCGGACAGCACGCTGGACTTGCGATCCTGTGGTCCTGGGTTCGATCCCCGGCGCCGGTGAGAAATAATGGGCAGAGTTTCTTTCACCCTATGCCCCTGTTACTTAGCAGTAAAATAGGTACCTGCGTGTTAGTCAGCTGTCACGGGCTGCTTCCTGGGGGTGGAGGCCTGGTCGACGACCGGGCCGCGGGGACGCTAAGCCCCGGAATCATCGCAAGGTACGCTGCATAAACTCTTCAAGACGAGGGAGAACTATGCTAAATACTAAATGTAAACAAAGACTAATTTGTACCAGTAGATTCAGCAATATAAAAGGAGAAAAGCAAGGGATAGAAATCAAGAATCTGAAATAATAAACAAAAAAAAGGGGGGAAAAAACTTGGCAAGGAGAATGTAATATCTTGCAACAAGCCGTCCATGCCGAGGCTATAACTGCCAGACACCAGCAGAACGACAATACCAACACGCACGACAACTATGGCGACCTCATCAACGACCACTCAATGACAGGGGAGTCGACGGTAAAGGCCTGGACATGGCCGCTACAAATCTCTTGCGAGCATCAGGAGTGGTTAATGTGGTGTGGGATGGGGCCCCCCGGACGACGACTCGCGGGGGAGGGGGGCGACGGACGACGACTCGCGGGGGAGGGAGGCGGTGGACGACAACTCGCGGAGAGAGGGCGCCACCGGACGACGACTCGCGGAGAGAGGGCGCCACCGGACGACGACTCGCGGAGAGAGGGCGCCACCGGACGACGACTCGCGGAGAGAGGGCGCCACCGGACGACGACTCGCGGAGAGAGGGCGCCACCGGACGACGATTCGCGGAGAGAGGGCGCCTCCGGACGACGACTCGCCTAAGGGCGGCACCTCCGGACGACGACTCGCGGGGGAGAGAGGGCACCTCCGGACGACGACTCGCGGCAACTAACGACACCCCCTACACCAGCACAACAGGAGGCCTTCCTAACCCAGGTGATGCATCCCCACCAACCCCAACACCTGCCACCGCTCCCGCCCCGCCAAGGGGGGGCTGCAAGCCACAATCAGCATCGCGAGTAATAAAAACCTTAAAAACACTCCATACTGCCAATAATGAAACTTTAAAACTATAAATCGCAACTATAAATGTTATCGGTTATTGCCTGCCACACCCATCCCTCCACCTTCCCACACCCGGGGGACCCCGACGCCGTCCTGGGGAACCCCGAGGCATCCTGAGGGGACCCCAAGGCGTCCTGGGGCAGGGAAAAAGGTCCCCCTAACGTAGTCGCCTATGGTAATCACAGAGGGGAAAACTCCGGATACGGAAAATGGGTTTCCTTGCGAGGGAGGGCTTAAGGAATTATTGACCCGGTGTTTTCCCCATTCCTCGGTGAATATTTAAACATGTTGTGGTTATAAATGATGATGAGGAGACATAAGCTATCGTGCAGGCCGTGACGGTGAGTGAGCGGGCCCCCCTCACATAAGTGGATGAGCCTAGGGGGCCCCGGTGACAATGGATGGTGTTAATCATGGGCCCCCTCCGACACGCAGACGGCCCGTTACCACGACACACAGGCCTACACCGGCATCAGCGTTTACCTGTAACGTTTGGGCTCCCTGGAACACGTAGACCTACGCTGTATCCATGAACGTGGGTACGGAAACTTGTACACAGGCCTACATGAGGACAAATGCACACGTAGCACTATAAATAAGAAACAAATCTTAAAACAATGACAAACAATAATATAGGCCTAAGGAAAATCTAACGTGGAAAATAAGCGATGGAGAACCAAAGGGAAAAACTTATAATTCTGCGCAGACACGAGCAAACGGAAAACATGTCTAGCAAGGTCGTAGTAGTAGTAGTAGTAGTAGTAGTAGTAGTAGGGAGTAGTAGTAGTAGTAGTAGTAGAAGTAGTAGTAGTAGAGGGGTAGTAGTAGCAGGTAGTAGTAGTGTAGTAGGGAGACGACCAGGAACCATTTAAGGTACAGAGCCACAGCTCTGTGGCTACATATCAGTTTCAAATGTAGGTATGATAAGAGCCCAGTAGGCTCAGGAATCTGTACACCAGTTGACTGACAGTTGAGAGGCGGGGACCAAAGAGCCGGAGCTCAACCCCCGCAAGCACAACTAGGTGAGTACAGCAAGAAGGAAAATCGTGCCCCATGGAGGCAAAGCAAGGGAAAAAACGTAACCATACAAGAGAAGAAGAAGAAGAAGAATTCTCATTCTCTCTCTCCCTCTCTCTCTCTCTCTCTCATTCTCTCTCTGTCTCATTCTCTCTCTGTCTCATTCTCTCTCTGTCTCTCATTCTCTCTCTGTCTCTCATTCTCTCTGTCTCTCATTCTCTCTCTGTCTCTCATTCTCTCTCTGTCTCTCATTCTCTCTCTGTCTCTCTCATTCTCTCTCTGTCTCTCTCATTCTCTCTCTGTCTCTCTCATTCTCTCTCATTCTCTCTCTCTCATTCTCTCTCTCTCATTCTCTCTCATTCTCTCTCTCTCATTCTCTCTCTCTCTCTCTCTCTCTCTCTGTCTGTCTCTCCCTCCCCCTCCCTCCCTCCCTCCCACGCTGGACATAGTATGCTATCCACCCAACACCAAGGTCTCCCAAGGTACGCCTTAACATGCTGATTACGCATCTCTGGACAAATAATATATAATTTAGGTTAATAGTCTTGTTAATGATCTCTTCAAGCTATTAGTGAGTTAGGGATGCCTTTGTAATTAACTCAATTTAGTGTTGTAACTAATTACTAATTTATAGCTACCAGAATTCACCAATACTTAAAAAAAAAATACGATACAAAATTGATAAATTTAACGTATTTTTTTGTATTTGGGTTTCGTTTGAATGTTTAATTAATTTCGTTAAGACGTTACCAGCGGTACGGATCATCCTGGTGATTTAAGGCTTTACGTCCAAGAAGTTGTAATTTGGACAATTAGGGTTGTTAATGATCTCCCGAGACCATTAGTCCACCAATTAATTAGCGATAATTTTGTAACCAGCCAAATTTATTATAATAAATTATGGCTACAAATTTTTTCCCCTCTGGGCAACAAAATATTTTTTAAAACGGGTAAAATTTGGCCTCTGAAATTTTTTTTATTAATAATTTCGTACATTTAAATTTTTAAAGCGCAACCGATCTTAGAAAAGCACAATTTCATTCAAGATCTTTATCCCTCAACGCTGATAAATGACCCGGGGTCAAACACCTGTAATTTGGGCGATTAGTCTCGGATAATCACCTCTTTAGTCAAAATCTTTAAGTAATTAAGTCAGACAATTACTCGGAGATACTTGTGCAGCTGACGCACCATAATGCTTCAAATTTTGCCTTTCGCAAATCTAATATTTACATTCTAAGAGTCCACGTAAAGAGTGAATGTTTTTTAATATTTAAATTTCCTTTAAAATGTGTGTAAATCACGAAAATTAACACGTGATGAAAAATGTGACAGTGTCAGACCACGGAGGAAGAACTGAAACAGGAATTTCCTTAAATACTTTCGTATATTAATACATCTTCAGAAGGAATTCCTTCTGTAGATGTATTAATATACGAAAGTACTTAAGGAAATTCCTGTTTCAATTCTTCCTTTAAAATGTTAAATTTCCTTGAATATTTCTTTATACTTCAAAATTGGCAGATCTTTTATCTCGCCGAGAAACGCTTTAGTCATACTGACGAAGGATCCAATCTTGTGTGAATAGTGGTAACGGAAGTTAATACCGTGTTAATGACCTCACACTTATTTGTTGAGCAGACTGAAAATACACTTTGATCCTGTGGTCCTGGGTTCGATCCCAGGCGCCGGCGAGAAACATTGGGCAGAATTTCTTTCACCCTATGCCCCTGTTACCTAGCAGTAAAATAGGTACCTGGGTGTTAGTCAGCTGTCACGGGCTGCTTCCTGGGGGTGGAGGCCTGGTCAAGGACCGGGCCGCGGGGACATTAAATAGCCCCGAAATCATCTCAAGATAACCTCAAGAAGATAACTTTTGTAATCGTGCCAATTATTTCAGTTTTGAATCAGTTAATAATACTGCTGTAACGTTTTGATTACAGGAACTCTTTATACCTGGTAAAATCCATATAGAAATAAGTCATTTTTTTTAGACAACATATGTGATTGTATATCGATTGGCAGCTCGTTTTCTGAGTAAAGCATATGAATTTGAACGACGTTGTTGCATGAGCTGCTTTTCGTGTTTCACTTTGGCTCAAGGCACCCTTGCAATCGAAAATATCCACACGCACGCCTTCGAACAAGCACGTACGTACGTGCACACACACACACACACACACACACACACACACACACACACACACACACACACACACAAAGATTCTCAAGGGAATCGACAGGGTTGATAAAGACAGGCTATTTAACACAAGAGGCACACGCACTAGGGGGACACAGGTGGAAACTGAGTGCCCAAATGAGCCACAGAGATATTAGAAAGAACTTTTTTTAGTGTCAGAGTGGTTGACAAATGGGATGCATTAGGAAGTGATGTGGTGGAGGCTGACTCCATACATAGTTTCAAGTGTAAATATGATAGAGCCCAATAGGCTCAGGAACCTGTACACCTGTTGATTGACGGTTGAGAGGCGGGACCAAAGAGCCAGAGCTCAACCCCTGCAAACACACCTAGGTGAGTGTACACACACAGGTAGACGATTAGAACAAGCTTAAGTAAGGTGGTGGAGGCCATGACCGTCAGTAGTTTCAAAGCGTTATACGACAAAGAGTACTGGGAAGACGGGACACCACGAGCTCTCATCCTGTAACTACACTTAGGTAATTACACAGAACTCATCTGACTGAAAGAGGCAACGGAAGGCGGAGACGGCGGGAGACACCGCCAGGTTCTGGGAACACATTACCCAAATTGCTTGTAACTGCACCAGTAATATCGACGAGGGACCACATTACTAGGAAACCTTGAATAGAGACTCGTATTTATGCACAGGTGTGATGAGGGTTGGTGAGGCACCGCTCCTGTGAAAGGTAAGTCCACTACGGGCTCACCATAGCCCGTGCTACTTGCTCCGCTCCTGTGCCAGGTAAGTCCACTACGGGCTCACCATAGCCCGTGCTACTTGCTCCGCTCCTGTGCCAGGTAAGTCCACTACGGGCTCACCATAGCCCGTGCTACTTGCCCCGCTCCTGTGCCAGGTAAGTCCACTACGGGCTCACCATAGCCCGTGCTACTTGCCCCGCTCCTGTGCCAGGTAAGTCCACTACGGGCTCACTATAGCCCGTGCTACTTGCCCCGCTCCTGTGCCAGGTAAGTCCACTACTGGCTCACCATAGCCCGTGCTACTTGCCCCGCTCCTGTGCCAGGTAAGTCCACTACGGACTCACCATAGCCCGTGCTACTTGCCCCGCTCCTGTGCCAGGTAAGTCCACTACTGGCTCACCATAGCCCGTGCTACTTGCCCCGCTCCTGTGCCAGGTAAGTCCACTACGGGCTCACCATAGCCCGTGCTACTTGCCCCGCTCCTGTGCCAGGTAAGTCCACTACTGGCTCACCATAGCCCGTGCTACTTGCCCCGCTCCTGTGCCAGGTAAGTCCACTACGGCTCGCCATAGCCCGTGCTAATTGAAACTTGTTCCGAGTAGCTGAATCTATAACATCAACATGAGAGTTTGTGTGAGCACCTGGGAGTTACCTGCACAGGTGGGGGTGATGATTGGTGTGAGCACCTGGCGTTGTACTGCTTATCTTACCAGAAAGACGCCTGATATCTGGTATTGCTATCATGAGAATGATATCTGGAAACATCACTCATAACTTGCTCCATTCAATTATGACATATTTGCAATTATATTGAGCAATACTATTAGATCATTTCGAAGCTCAACGCCGTCTGATGACACAATCCAGGTGACACTACAACCTATCTTGAGGTTATCTTGAGATGATTTCGGGGCTTAGCGTCCCCCGCGGCCCGGTCCTCGACCAGGCCTCCTGGTTGACACATACAACTGTAGTTCTTAGGTTAATGACTGCATTAGCTGCAGTTTAGTGCAGGTATGGCGACCCGAGTCAGCATCCAGCCAAGATTTACCTGAACACTTAGGAAACCTTGACCAGACCACACACTAGAAGGTGAAGGGACGACGACGTTTCGGTCCGTCCTGGACCATTCTCAAGTCGATTGTCATGACAATCATTCTCAAGACAATCGACTTGAGAATGGTCCAGGACGGACCGAAACGTCGTCGTCCCTTCACCTTCTAGTGTGTGGTCTGGTCAACTTACTTTAGCCACGTTATTGTGACTCATCGCCTGCACTTAGGAAACCTGAGTTGACCAAACTACACACTAGAAAGTGAAGGGACGAAGACGTTTCGGTCCGTCCTGGACCATTCTCAAGTCGATTGTGAGAATCGACTTGGAGTTTACATTTCGTAATCCTACAATTACGAAAATTAGCAAGTTTACCCTATTTGAGGCACACGATTAATAGTATACATAATATATATATATATATATATATATATATATATATATATATATATATATATATATATATATATATATATATATATACATTATATATAATTTGTATGTATTAGATACACATTATATTATATATGATAGTTTCAAAGGACTCGTTCCCAAGTCATATCCTTCCTCCTATCCAAAATAAATATTTCAGAGGCTCAGGGATTAGGTCAAATCAGGGCAAGGAGCCCCCCCCCCTTCCCCAATCCTAGCCTCCGGTGCCTCTCCCGAGACATAGCGCATAGGCTTAAGACATAGACCTAGAAAGCATGGGGGAGTGGGGAGAGTGAGGGGAGAGGAGGTCGTGGCTGACTGACTCGCTAAGTGTATGGTAATGTGAGGGGGAGTAACGACCCCCCCCCCCAATCCCCCCTGACAATGACGGAGTGCGTTGGGTGGAGAATGGCGACGAAGGAGGGGAACAAGAGAGAGGGGAGAGGCTGTGTGCTTGACGTGAGGGGAGTCCTATGACATTCAGAATTACCGGAAATCAACATTACGGGCTCACCATAGCCCGTGCTACATGGACACTTCGTTCAGAGTAGATAAATCTAAAACAAAATACCGGAAATCAAGGGGAGGATTGGGGGGGGGGTGGAGGGGCTCTTCTTGAGGTTATCTTGAGATGATTTCGGGGCTTAGCGTCCCCGCGGCCCGGTCCTCGACCAGGCCTCCTTTTTGTTACACACACCCCACACCAAACTATACAACACAATTGCGAGCAACTTTTAAAAACATGGACATGTTGTATGGGGCAGAGCAGCGGTCCCCAAGCTCCCAAGTCAAGCCTGGCCTCGGGCCGGGCTTGGGGAGTAGAAGAACTCCCAGAGCCCACCTAAGCAAGCTCTCACAAGCTCTCACAAGTGAAAGTGGACCAAGCTCTCAAGTCAGGCCGGGCTTGGGGAGTAGAAGAACTCCCAGAGCCCACCTAAGCAAGCTCCCACAAGCTCTCACAAGTGAAAGTGGACCAAGCTCTCAAGTCAGGCCGGGCTTGGGGAGTAGAAGAACTCCCAGAGCCCACCTAAGCAAGCTCTCACAAGCTCTCACAAGTGAAGGTGGACTAAGCTCTCACAAGTCAGGCCGGGCTTGGGGAGTAGAAGAACTCCCAGAACCCCATCAACCAGGTAGGTATATATATCTGTCATTATGATGGAATTATATTTGTGCCAGATGGTAGCCTTGGAGACTCTAAACGGTGCACTGTGTAGGCGTGATGCCGCGTGTATCATCACGCCCACAGCCGACACTGTGGGCGTGATGACATACAACGCCCACGGTGTTATAGTTGACCCAAGACGCCCAATGATACATATGAGTGTCCGCCAGGCGCAGGAACGATACGGGGGAGGGGGAAAGGGAGATGGGATTAGGTAGGAGAGGAAATGAGTGAGGGAAAATGGGTAAGGGAGAGGGGCATGGGTGGGGTAGAAGAGATGGGTGGGGGAGGGGTACAGACCCCAGTAAGAAATGGGGGTGGCTTTGAGGAAGGTGTGCAGATGGAGGAGAGGGATTATGGGAATGGGATTACCACAATCCTCAGCCTCCCAGGTGGCGCTGCTGGAGAGTCTGCAGGAGAGAGAGAGAGACTGCAGGAGAGACAGAGAGAGACAGAGAGACAGACAGAGAATGGAAGAGAAAGGCAGGAATGGGAGGAACAGATTATTTAGAGAACACAAAGAAGCCATTTATATAACTCTTTACGCTACTAATTCTGAACTTGAAACCACAAGTGCAGAGTGGTCTACATCCTCGACTGACAACCACGAGACTCCCAAGTTAAATCCCGCGGCGGGACAAAAACGATTGGGCAAGCTTCATTTTCCTAGCAGTCAAATAGATACCCGAGCATTAGACAACTATTAAAACTGCATCTTGAGGAAGGTCAGTAGCAGGCTTAAGAGGGGGGGAAGAGGGGGGCTATAGGCCTATATACAAGCTTCCTATGATCGATAATGGAAATTATGAAGAGCAAATAGTGTATAGTCGAGATTTACCCTACTAAAATAATCACCTAAAAATATTAATTATAATTGCCAGAAGAGAGATAAAAGGGTGAAACTGTACTTAGTATTAGACCAATCACCCAACATTCAGTGTCAATTAACTAGGGCTAATTAACTATGGCTAATTAACTATGAGGGTACTCAGTCAACGAGCATCAGACCGGAGAATCCTTCAATAGATATTGCTAAAATATTAAGAAAACGTTCTTTCTATATCCTGTAATTGCAAGCCGATTATTGTCACCATTCTCTGGCGATGTTGCGTGGGTAGGGACGATGATGCTGTGCCACGCTGTCACTCACAGTCTTCACCCCCCCCCACCCCCGACGAAAACAAATTGATTTGCATATGATAGTGACTAGTAACTTCCATCTGCAGTCACCTTCTGTGGGTTTTCCGTAATTCATACATAATGCACGCACGCACGCACACAGTTGATTGACAGTTGAGAGGCGGGACCAAAGAGCCAAAGCTCAACCCCCGCAAACACAAATAGGTGAGTACACACACACACACACACACACACACACACACACACACACACACACACACACACACACACACACACACACACACACACACACACACACACACGGGCACTCACACAACTTAACTTGATAAACCCCATGAGGGGTGAAACAAATGGCTGCTAGAATTCAATCCCAAAAAGTGTAAAGTAATGGAGAGAGGAGACCATAGCTCACCTACACCATAAGGGGAAGGCAACTACAGGATGATTGATTGATAAAGATTAAGCCACCCATGAGGTGGCACGGGCATGAATAGCCCGTAAAACTACAGGAATCCGAGAGAAAGATTTGGAAGAGAATGTAGTTACAACACCCGACACACACAAACAGGATAACATCGACGGCATATGAGACGCTGGCAAAATATAAGGACATCACACCATCTGGTCACCTACCACTTACGGGCTATTCATGCCCGTGCCACCTCTTGGGTGGCTTAATCTTTATCAATCATCAATCAATCTGGTCACCACTTGGTCCGGGAGACATCTCCCGTCACGCAGGGTGCAGTCGCACCTCCACAGATCTCCAGTATCATCTATTGATACTGGTGATGACTCAAAAGGCCCACGACTTACGGGCTATTCATGCCCGTGCCACCTTTTGGGTGGCTTAATCTTCATCAATCTAAGGACATCATTTAGATGCAGACGAGGAGTCACAATATCGTGGCTAAAAAAAAGTTGACCAAACCACACACTAGAAAGTGAAGAGACGACGATGTTTCGGCCCGTCCTGGACCATTCTCAATCGACTTGAGAATGGTCCAGGACGGACCGAAACGTCGTCGTCCCTTCACTTTCTAGTGTGTGGTCTGGTCAACATCATTTAGAATCCCAAATCGGGGCTCTTTCAAGGTAATCAACAGGACATTTTTTAGACCAATACCGCAATATACAACACCGGCATGGACTCCGCACCTTGTAAAGCATCTGGCCCATCTCCTGTGCCAGATAAGTACGACGGGATCACCATAGCCCGTGCTGCTTTCAACATTAATTAATTGTTCCAATTAACTAAATAACAAGCCAAAACTGAACAAACTACAAAGGTTTGCAACAAGATATGTGCCAGAGCTAAGAGGGTTAAGCGCTAAATCTCAACCCTAGGGTATAGAAGGAACAAGAGAGGGATATGATCACAACATACAAGATACTGAGAATAATATATATATGCTGGACAAGAATAGACTCTTCAAAGGGAGACAAGACAGAGACAAAGATGGAAGCTGGAAACACAAATGGAGTGAAGGAACACAAGGAAATACTCCCACACCCGTACGTTATCTTCTTGAGGTTATCTTGAGATGATTTCGGGGCTTTAGTGTCCCTGCGGCCCGGTCCTCGACCAGGCCTCCACCCCCAGGAAGCAGCCCGTGACAGCTGACTAACACCCAGGTACCTATTTTACTGCTAGGTAACAGGGGCATAGGGTGAAAGAAACTCTACCCAATGTTTCTCGCCGGCGCCTGGGATCGAACCCAGGACCACAGGATCACAAGTCCAGCGTGCTGTCCGCCCGGCCGACCGGCTTCCCGTCAACAAGTAGACGTAACACTGAAAAGAAGTTGTGGAAGCCACCTCCATCCACGAAGTAGTAACGCCGCAGGTACAACAAGGGCAGGAGGCGGGGCAGGAGGCGGGGCAGGAAGAGCTAGAGATTGTTATGAACTGTTTGGTAAGCTCAGTGTGGTAAAACTAGATGTCTAAGCAATGGGGAGGCCTAACCATCTGGTGACCATCGCATCACCCACATGAGACGACTTCTGCAAGCGATTAAATCAGATCAAACAACTGCTCACTTATTTCGTAAAAGGAATTCACGAGCAAAACCGACGGTGAAGCATTATTCCCCTTGTACACACAGACACACACGCAGACACAGACAGACAGACAAGTCATTCTCATTCTCTCACTCATCTCTCGCTGTCACTCATCTCTCTCTGTCACTCATCTCTCTGTCACTCATCTCTCTCTGTCACTCATCTCTCTCTGTCACTCATCTCTCTCTGTCACTCATCTCTCTCTGTCTCTCTGTCTCTCTCTCTCTCTCTCTCTCTCTCTCTCTCTCTCTCTCTCTCTCTCTCTCTCTGGAATACTAATGGTGGGATAAGAGGAGGTATTAAGAGCTGAAGGAGGCTCAGAGAATGGCTGACGAAGAAACAGGGGAGAACTTGGAGGCGAGGACAGGCGCAGGTCGCAGGGCCAAGTTCGAAGACCAAAGAACAATTTGAAGGCCCTAACCTTCGATAAATTAAAAGGGGGGGGGGTAGGGTATGAGGAGACTGGGGGAGGGAGGGGGGGAAGGTGGGGGAGGGAGGGGGGGAAGGTAGGGAAGGGGGAATGGGGGAGGGGAGATGGGAGGGAGGGAAAAGGGGAAAACGGGTCCGGGATTTACTTACTACACTCATGAATTGCAAATGACGCACAGACCGAGATTCTACGCTTGAAAGGGGAACAAGGGAGGGGAACCCGGCGACACTTGGGTCTCCTGGAAGAGGGGGCGAGGGAGGGGAAGGGGAGGTGGGGGCGACAAAGAACCGTCCCCCTCGACCCCCCCCCCCCATCCCAACCTTCCCCAACACAGCACCTCTTCGACACTCGTCTCAAGATTGTCGGCGACAAATTCGATTAAAACATTACTCTAGCCAGACCCCCGTTACATCTGAATTGCTGCCTTCCGCGGTGCTATTCTGGAACAGAGAGGGAGGGGAAGGAAGAGGGAGGGGAAGGAAGAGGGAGGGGAAGGAAGAGGGAGGGGAAGGAAGAGGGAGGGGAAGGAAGAGGGAGGGGAAGGAAGAGGGAGGGGAAGGAAGAGGGAGGGGAAGGAAGAGGGAGGGGAAGGAAGAGAGAGGGGAAGGGAGGGGAGATCATATATATAGTTGTCCTTGCGGAGGTTGAGCTCTGCTCTTTCGGCCCGCCTCTCAACTGTCAATCAATCAACCGTTACTAATTATTTTTGCGCGCACACACCCCCAGGAGCAGCCCGTAACAGCTCTCTAACCCCCAGGTACCTATTTACTGCTAGGTAACAGGGACATCAGGGCGAAAGAAACTCTGCCCATTTGTATCTGCCGGCGCCGGGAATCGAACCCGGGCTACAGGATTACGAGACCTGCGCGCTGTCCACTCATCTACCAAACCCCCCCAGTGTACTCGCCTAATTGTGCTTGCTGGGGTTGAGCTCTGGCTCTTTGGTCCCGCCTCTCAACTGTGAGAGAGACAGACAGAGAGAGAGACAGACAGACAGACAGAGAGAGAGAGAGAGAGAGAGAGAGAGAGAGAGAGAGAGAGAGAGAGACAGACAGACAGACAGACAGACAGATAGAGACAGACAGACAGAGACAGACAGATAGAGACAGACAGATAGAGACAGACAGACAGACAGAGACAGATAGAGAGAGACAGACAGACAGAGAGAGACAGACACAGAGAGAGAGACAGACACAGAGACAGACGGAGACAGACTAGAGTGGGGGGGATGGATTAATTAATCTTTCATGGCTTCAATTTTGTTTCCAGAGTTGGAGAATGTCTACCCCAGCGAGGAAGACCCCGCCCCCCCCCCTTCACCTTCACACTCACTCACTCTCTCTCACATATTCATGAGATGTCAACTCTTATCCGCTGCTCATTTTCTTCCTAAACTCTCCACGTCCTCCCCCTTCCCCTGATAAAGGCCACCCCAGCATGTAATCACCCCATAGCACCAGCTTCCGCCTGCCACCAAACCGTCACTAACGTGTCAAGAAACGCATTGCTTGACACTACGTTGTCCTCTCACTATTCCTCTTTCCATAGCCTCCATCCCTCGAGCCCGTCAACACCCCTTCACCCTATCCTTTTCCCCTACACAGAATAAGGAAGGATCGAGACTGTTTTCTACCAACTAGACTACCCACTAGAAGGTGAAGGGACGACGACGTTTCGGTCCGTCCTGGACCATTCTCAAATCGATGAGAATGGTCCAGGACGGACCGAAACGTCGTCGTCCCTTCACCTTCTAGTGTGTGGTCTGGTCAACATTCTTCAGCCACGTTATTGTGACTCATCGCCTACACAGTGACTACGGCTCCTCACATTAAGGATCCCAGAAAGTACATATGACTAGTATTATTGCATATCTTATTGCTTATCTATCTAATCTATTGCTATCCTCAATAAGCTCTTTCCCACAGCCCACCCTCGGCTGTGGCACGCCTCTCCATCTTCGTCCTGACAGTCTCTCCATATTTAATCTCACATTACAGAAGTTACTCTCCTCTCTCTAGCTTTCTGCCAACTTTCCGAAACATTTGCAATTCCACTTGGAGCCATCTTGACCTCCAATCACCTTCACCTTCTCCAATCTCTGACTCTGTTTTCTTCACCTTTTCTTCCCCCCTCACTGTCTCTCCTTCTGCAGCCCCTTACCTCTATGTCAGGTCTGTGTCTTATCTTACTCCACATTCCTTCTTTTCCTCACTTTGTCAATAATTCCTTCAGCTGTTTCACCACCAGACACCCAAGGTAAATTCCAGGGCGGCGTCTTCCGAGGGGTCTTCGCCTCTCTTCCTGGTAGGTCTAATATCTCCACATAATAATACATTAACAACAAAGTAAGAGGCTAGTGGGCCGGTATAACTAGGAACAAGCTAGTGGGCCGGTATAACTAGGAACAAGCTAGTGGGCCGGTATAACTAGGAACAAGCTAGTGGGCCGGTATAACTAGCAACAAGCTAGTGGGCCGGTATAACTAGGAACAAGCTAGTGGGCCGGTATAACTAGGAACAAGCTAGTGGGCCGGTATAACTAGGAACAAGCTAGTGGGCCGGTATAACTAGGAACAAGTTAGTGGGCCGGTATAACTAGCAACAAGCTAGTGGGCCGGTATAACTAGGAACAAGCTAGTGGGCCGGTATAACTAGGAACAAGCTAGTGGGCCGGTATAACTAGCAACAAGCTAGTGGGCCGGTATAACTAGGAACAAGCTAGTGGGCCGGTATAACTAGGAACAAGCTAGTGGGCCGGTATAACTAGGAACAAGCTAGTGGGCCGGTATAACTAGGAACAAGTTAGTGGGCCGGTATAACTAGCAACAAGCTAGTGGGCCGGTATAACTAGGAACAAGCTAGTGGGCCGGTATAACTAGGAACAAGCTAGTGGGCCGGTATAACTAGGAACAAGCTAGTGGGCCGGTATAACTAGCAACAAGCTAGTGGGCCGGTATAACTAGCAACAAGCTAGTGGGCCGGTATAACTAGCAACAAGCTAGTGGGCCGGTATAACTAGGTGCCCGGAGAGCTTTATGAAGGCCTCACTCACTATGCCTCTGTTGGTTGCTTGACATTCCTGGAATGTCAAGCAACCAACGATCTTAGAAGAGCTTTAAGAGTCCCTGAATCTTGCAGTAACCAGCCTGAAGCCATTAGCACTGCCACTCTTCTGGACAAAAAAGGTGTCCAGCAGTTGGACTCTCTCATAAATACTGTCACGCAGTATCCTCCCCCGCGATAGCAGCCTGACGATTTAAATGCGACCTCAGCACTCATTATACATTGACTCCGAACACAAAAATCTACTACTTACGGGTTATTCATGCCCGTGCCACCTCTTGGGTGGCTTATCTTCATCAACCATGCCTCCTCCCTCACAGAGGAAATGGTCTTACCCATCCATTAATTGATTGATGAAGATTAAGCCACCCAAGAGGTGGCACGGGCATGAATAGCCCGTAAAACAGACATCATGTTCACCCTTGTCATCAAGTTCAGCCCCGTCCACCTGACCCAGCGTGTAGAACAGACGGGAGACGCCGTCCATACCACATTACAGATGCTCTGGCATTTCATTACCACGACAAGGCATTAGGGGAATACTAACTTGTCTTCTGACAAACTTCTCAAAGCAAATGGCGGCACCCACCAGAGGCAGACGAATCATGAACCAAGTCCACAAGGCCATGATGAGGATTCGAACCTGCGTCCGGGAGCATCCCAGACGCTGCCTTAATCGACTGAGCTACGACATGGTCCAAAGAAGGCAGGCGAGTCATGAGGTCCAATGGCGCCAGAGGTGGCGACATCTGCCATCCTCACTGGGGATGGCAGTAGAGATGGCACAGGTTACACACACAGATCACAATTACGTGAAGCATCAAATGAACAAATCCACAAGGGCCGTGACGATGATTCGAACCTGCGTCCGAGAGCATCCCAGACGCTCAGTCGATTAAGGCAGCGTCAATTGGTGGCAATGGTGGCTCTATCTATAAATCCATCAATGTTCGTATCACACCTTGTATGTCTGTACTTTACCTGAATAAACATTTGAATTTAGTGGTGGTAACGATAGTTTAGACAGTATTATTATTATTTTCTACCACAGACGTGGCCACACATTTACAATGCTAACCAGAATATATACATTTTCTTCTGTCCTCCATGGACAGGGTTAGAGATAGTTAAGACAGTGGAGTGACAGGAGCAGTTGACGGTGGACAGGCGTAGGGCACCAATTCAACTCTCTAAATCTACATTAAAATGGAAGTTAACCCAGTATCAACTTAAAGTAACCCGCTTCCCCCGCTCCTCCAGACCGTCCTCCTAAGGTTCCCCAACGTCAAGAAAGTGTCGTACTAAAATACGCTTATCCTAAAACTACCAGAGAACCCAAAACAGAAAACGTGACAGTATGTCAATTTCGCGAGCCGCTACTATTTTCTAGCACGACGATTTTGGGCCTTAGGTGGAGTATACGTCAAAATACGACGTGGTAATAGGATAGGTTGGCCCCCACTCCCAACACACCCCTACATGAATGAAGCCTCATCTGGCTCATCAATGAAGATGGATTTAGCTACTGAGAACGAAGTGTCCATGTAGCACGGGCTATGGTGAGCCCGTCTCATCAATGAAGCTCTTCCCCCGTACATCACTGAGATCCACAAGACGTCAGGGTGACGTCGCTGCTACCCTGAGACCACTCTGACATCCACCCCACTTCTGTGTCACCCTCTGAGACCCACCTGCCATCCAACACCCCCACGGTCTACATGTCCCCGGTCTACATGTCCCCGGTCTACATGTCCCCACCCACCTGCAGGTAAACTGATTGCCAGCATCCAGGCCCTGATCCCCTTATCTCAGCGCCGCCGCTCAGATGCCACCAGAGCCCCGGATTAATCCTCTGAGCCTGGGTGATACTCACACCTAGCAATCTGCTCAGGTGAATTACATTCTATTTTCGGGATGTTGTGTAGGTAGGAGCTGGGACCTTTAAACAGGGAGGAATTGCCCTGTTCTGTATGTCTTGAGTGACTTGAGTGAAGGCGATGAGTCACAATAACGTGGCTGAAGTATGTTGACCAATCCACACACTAGAGGAAACTAAAATTTATTCCTCCAAGGAGTGCCGGACCAACCGGGCTGTGGTGGGTATGTGGGCCTGCGGGCCGCTCCAAGCAACAGCCTGTTGGACCAAACTCTCACAAGTCAAGCCTGGCCTCGGGCCGGGCTTGGGGAGTAGAACTCCCAGAACCCCATCAACCAGATATCACTAGAAAATGAAGTGACGACGACGTTTCGGTCCGTCCTGGACCATTCTCAAGTCGATTGTGACTGAGTGACTTCTCACACAAACTGTAGCGGATATGCTAGAGAACACGATGGAGACCCTTGAACCTGAGGAGCTGGAAGAAGCTCAGAAGGAGGTAGATAAGGTATTATGGGAGATTACCGCTGGCCACCTGGATAAGGCATCAGCTATGGTAAGTGATGTACTGTCTGCTGAACCTGAGCGGGAATGTACTGAGCGGGAGTGTACTGTCGTATAATCAGATTTGCGAGGGTGGAGCTTCGGCTCATTGGTCCCGCCTCTCAGCTGTCAGTTAACTGGTGTACAGGTTTCTGAGCGTATTTAGCTCAATCATATCTACAGTTGAAGTTGTGTATGGGGGTCAGTCTCAATCACATTATTTCCAAATGCATTCCATTAACTACTCTAACAAGTTATTTCTTTCGTCTCTGTGGCTCATTTCGGTGCTCAGTTTCCACCAGTGTTTGCTTGTGCGAGTACCATCCGTGTTCAATAATGTCTTTATTTAACCAGTTAATTCCCCTGAGAATTTTGTATGTAGTGATCATGTCTCCCCTAACTTCTGTATTACAGCGGTGCAATTCACGCAGCCTATCCTAATAACTCATGCCTCTTAGTTCTGGAACTAGCCTAGTGGCATACCTCTTAACCATCTCCAACTTCGTTTAATACTTGACAAGGAATGTGTTCCATGCTAGAGCCCACAGATTTCAAGATTGGTCTGACATACGTGGTATACGCCTGCCTCGCATATGCCGCTGATGACACTGTTTATGTATAACTGTTACATTGCACCACCGACATCTGACTAATCGGAGCCCGTGAACTAGCGCTCAATATTGACGGAGGGAAGAGCTTCCCTGCCAACTCTTCGATACTCGCCCTTGTACCATAATACAATAAAGTCCAAATTTGCCAGCGCCTCCCATACCCCCTGTAACAGCGCCTGGGTCGTGGCAGCGGTGATCGCTGACATTAACTCTCCCTGCGGGGTGCCAAAGGTGCGGGGTGCCAAAGGTGCCATCTCCGGCGCACCTCATAAAATGACTCGTCTGGCACCCAAACACGCTAACCGGGCCACGCTAATGGGCCAGCAATGTCCGGCCCACACTGGCCCAGAGACGGCCCAACCAGTAGTGCCATTAATGCTCCGATATGTAACATTAAAAAACAAAAATGAGTAAAAATTCTTAAAAAATAAGCCAACCCTTCAAGGAGCCGGTCGGCCGGGCGGACAGCACGCTGGACTTGTGATCCTGTGGTCCTAGGTTCGATCCCAGGCGCCGGCGAGAAACAATGGGCAGAGTTTCTTTCACCCTATGCCTCTGTTATCTAGCAGTAAAATAGGTACCTGGGTGTTAGTCAGCTGTCACGGGCTGCTTCCTGGGGGTGGAGGCCTGGTCGAGGACCGGGCCGCGGGGGCACTAAAGCCCCGAAATTATCTCAAGATAACCCTCTGTGCTGCCGAGTCTCCAGCTTCTCGCTGTTCAGTACATCAGGAGTTTACTTTACAAGAGACTATACTTGCTGGCTGGTCAAAAAAGCAGTGGCCTTACTAACAGTCCGGCGGTTAACGGGCCTTAAAGTCCAAGACCACAAGACCTGCCATTGGCCGTGGCCCTATCCGCCTCTCCCGAACACTCACACAAAAGTTCTCGGCCCCTGCCAGTGTTGTTATTCTCACAGCAATAACGTATAACGAAATAACAAAGCCGTAATCGGAGGTGGCATCAAGCACTGGCCGACCTGCAGCGCTGTAGATCATCTATTATAATGCCGTATCGTGACACAAGTGTCACGTGCCAAAGCTTTAACAAGTGATATTCATCTTTATGACTCCCAAGCAGCTAGCCAATTTAAAAAATGAATGCCTGTGGATACACTTATTTTATGTTGTATGCGCGCGCACGCATATGTGTGTGTGTGTGTGTGTGTGTGTGTGTGTGTGTGTGTGTGTGTGTGTGTGTGTGTGTGTGTGTGTGTGTGTGTGTGTGTGCGCGCGTGCGCGTGTGTCTGTGTGTGTACTCACCTAGTTGTGCTTGCGGGGGTTGAGCTCTGGCTCTTTGGTCCCGCCTCTCAACTATCAATCAACAGGTGTACAGGTTCCTGAGCCTATTGGGCTCTATAACCTGGGTGTGTGTGGTGTGTGTGGTGTGTGTGGTGTGTGTGGTGTGTGTGTGTGTGTGTGTGTGTGTGTGTGTGGTGTGTGTGTGTGTGGTGTGTGTGGTGTGTGTGGTGTGTGTGTGTGTGTGTGTGGTGTGTGTGGTGTGTGTGTGTGTGTGGTGTGTGTGGTGTGTGTGTGTGTGTGTGTGTGTGTGTGTGTGTGTGTGTGTGTGTGTGTGTGTGTGTGTGTGTGTGTGTGTGTGTGTGTGTGTGTGTTCACCAATATCTGCCGGCAGAGTCGAGCCTGCAAAACTATGATTATTCGCATGTTACTCTTGCATTTACATTTAAATCTTTTGTAGTATATAAACACCTTTGAGAGCAGCGGGTCTTCCATTCATGTACTACTTACGATCAACAAATATTTCTGACTAAATGCGATTCTTGTCCTTCATACGTTCTTGTACTATACTCCATCCTCTGCTACTTCTAGTTTAAAACATTGATTCTTTGTTTAAAACGAGTAAATTGTAAATTGATAAAATGTATCAATTTAGCTAAGAATCTTGTATAACGTTACCATGTCTCCTCTATTCCTCGTATTTTATATGAAGTGGAGGTTTTCTTCTCTCTTCCCACCAATCAACAACTTAACAATCTAACCTGACAATCTAATTTAACAATCTGAGCAAACCTAACAACCTAATTCATCAAACCTAACAACCTAATTCATCAAACCTAACAACCTAATTCATCAAACCTAACTTACCTTTGTGTTTACCTTGTGTTGGTTCCAGTGATCAATGTCCCCCGAGGCCCGGTCTCTGACCGAGCTTCCTGGTTAGTGGACTGGTCAACCAGGCTATTAAGACCTGACGGATCAAACCGAATATGGTTGTAAAACGATTGTGGGATCGTGTTCGAGGCAAAATGACACCCCCAGGCGGGGCAGTTCCACCCTAATAAGGACGACGCAAGGAGGTAAAAACCAAATACAGTATCAAAAAAATAATAACTCTTCAAACTATGTTTCTGCCTGCCCGGCTGTCATATTCCTCTCTAACATATAAAACACACAAAAGGGGTGATGGGATATGTGGGGAGGGAGGGATAGGAGAGGGAGGGATAGGGGAGGGAGGGATAGGGGAGGGGGGGATAGGGGAGTGAGGGATAGATGATGGGGGATAGGTGGAAGGGGAGAGGGAGGGATAGGGGAGGGGGGGATAGGGGAGGGGGGGATAGAGGATGGGGGATAGGTGGAAGGGGAGAGGGAGGGATAGGGGAGGGGGGGATAGGGGAGTGAGGGATAGAGGATGTAGGATAGATGGAAGGGGAGAGGGAGGGGAAGGGGAGAGGGAGGGGAAGGGGAGAGGGAGGGATAGGGGAGGGGGGGATAGGGGAGTGAGGAATAGAGGATGGGGGATAGGTGGAAGGGGAGAGGGAGGGATAGGGGAGGGGGGGATAGGGGAGTGAGGGATAGAGGATGGGGGATAGGTGGAAGGGGAGAGGATTGAGCCTCTTGGGATGGTACCCATCCGTCAAAATCTATCACTTGCTGTCACCCCCGGCAGCCTGCCCCTGTGCTTCTACAAGCTTATATATTTACCGGGTACATACGCCTCTCACAGCTGCCCTCGAGTGACGGTAAATAGCCTCCCTATGCTCTCCCTCACTCTCACTCACTCACACATTCACTCACAAAATGTCGTACACATCTGTCAAACGCCAACCATAAAGGAGAGGAGGTCGTAAGTACCAGGAGCCATCACATACAGTTGTATTCACCACACACATCTTAACCCTCCAAACCAGCTGATATCACAGCTGTTTAAAACCACATAACACATACTCCAACAGCCTGGTTGATCAGTCCAGCAACCAGGAGGCCTGGTCGACGACCGGGCCGCGGGGACGCTAAGCCCCGGAAGCACCTCAAGGTAACCTCAAGGTACCATGGCACCAGGAAAGCCAGCCACATACCAACAAACATATCAACACCAACATGTATATTTGTATATACATGTATTTGAAATATATGTATATTTTATCATCAATTAGCAGAGGTATAGTAATCCCCAGGGGAGCAGGGGCCAGGCAGATGGATGACTCTCATCCGGTCATCCATACACACGCCCAGAATGGCCGCATATTTTTTACAATTATTAAATTTGTGTCATCAATTACAGGCCTAGAATCAATCCGGTGAAATGCCCAACAGAATCGTTCACCCGAATGACCATTTAATCCCATAACCTGCAAAATAGTTTCATCGCTTATTCAACAAAAATAAAAATACCGATCGTCTGAATGACAGAGCCTTTGCAGAGTACAAATATTTCAGCCTTAACGTCCGTGTTTGACGTCTAAAAAGCCTTTTGGTTGCAAATGACCGAACTACTTGACTCAGTCTTCAGTGTGAATATGGTCTACACGTTTGGTCTGTTTTCATCACTACGGGAGGGAGCCGGTCGGCTGAGCGGACAGCACGCTGGACTTGTGATCCTGTGGACCTGGGTTCGATCCCAGGCGCCAGCGAGAAACAATGGGCAGAGTTTCTTTCACCCTATGCTCCCGTTACCTAGCAGTAAAATAGGTACCTGGGTGTTAGTCAGCTGTCACGGGCTGCTGCTTCCTGGGGGTGGAGGCCTGGTCGAGGACCGGGCCGCGGGGACACTAAAGCCCCGAAATCATCTCAAGATAACGGTAATATCGTATCCTTCCCCGCAACCCCCCCCCCCTCTCCCCTCGTTACCAATAGCCAATCCCTCCTATTCCTCTCCCCTATCCTGAAATTCCCCTTTCCCTCACTTCCACTCAGACAAAAAAAAATAATGATTGCAGGCAACAAGTCTGATACCTGGAACATACCTGAAGAGGGTATCTAGAGTTCTCCTACTCCCTGAGCCCAGCCTGAGGCCAGGCTCGACTTTGTGATAAAGAGTGCTGATATGAACAGGACTACAACCAGCAAGTTTGATATAAATAGGACCATCAAAAGTCCGACATTTATAGGACTTATAGGACTCGGCAACAAGCCCGAGAGTCGCTGGCACCGTAGCCCGTCATGTCAATTTGTCACTCCGTAAAAAAATGCAACCGTTTAGCCTGGAGCCGGTCGGCCGAGCGGACAGCACGCTGGACTTGTGATCCTGTGGTCCTGGGTTCGATCCCAGGCGCCGGCGAGAAACAATGGGCAGAGTTTCTTTCACCCTATGCCCTGTTACCTAGCAGTAAAATAGGTACCTGGGTGTTAGTCAGCTGTCACGGGCTGCTGCTTCCTGGGGGTGGAGGCCTGGTCGAGGACCGGGCCGCGGGGACACTAAAAAAGCCCCGAAATCATCTCAAGATAACCTCAAGATGGCCTAGCCAGCAACGTACAAACCCAAGCAACCCGCCCAACCTCTCGAGACTCATGCATAGTGTGACGATAATCTCCTTCAAGAGATTGAGCCTGCTCTTCCCTCCAAAATTACGTCTTCACAATTATATAAAAAGACTATGGAAGAAATGTCCAACAACGACAACACCACCAGCAAGGCTTGCCAGGGTGAGCAGAAACGTATGCAGCAGCCACCTGTTCGAACTCCAACCACCAAACTACCCGTTGATCGCTACGACTCCGCTGATTGGTCGCCGGTCTGGCTGCACCTGCACTCGCCCCCCAATACTACCTGATGTCTGGGGTCGCCCCAACATCAGTCCTCAGAATGTTCCGTGCTTTCGTAGCCAGCACTCCTCCCAGCTAGACGTTAGCGTGTACTGAGAGAGGTGGTGGCTTTAAGCCAATATTCCAGCACCTCCCACTTAACTTTTGTGTTGCACTTCTTATTATTTTGCCTTAACGTAACTTTTCATTGTGTCATTTAAGTATTCTTATTATTTTGATTCATTGATTTTATTATACATATTTGTTTGTGCATTATTTTCATGTTTTGATTTATTTAACGTAATTAAAATTTCATTGTTAAAGTTTACTTGTGTTTTGTGTGTCTTCTCCTTGCCTTACCACAGACGAAGTTCCAGTTTTTTCTATTTTTTTTTTATAACTATGTGACGAGGCCATACCCCTAGCCTTAAACAGCCGAACACCAACGCGTTACCGTCACAATAGAAAATCTCAATTTCACAGTTCTACCATTTTCAGCACCACGGCACAGTTCAAATGAATTGGTTTGATTGCGT
This sequence comes from Procambarus clarkii, assembly GCF_040958095.1. Lineage (NCBI taxonomy): Eukaryota > Metazoa > Arthropoda > Malacostraca > Decapoda > Cambaridae > Procambarus > Procambarus clarkii. Next base: position 17,579,722 of record NC_091234.1, on the reverse strand, counting down.
TAACAAAATGCGACGTGTTAGGAGGGCTCGCGCTGCCATTGGTCCACAGCTTCCTCCGTTCTGGCCTATCAAACTTCAATTACGTAATGGGTTGAGGAGTAGCGAAGCCCGGAACGACCAGGGAGGACTTCACAACTTGAAACTTTGTTTATTTTCTTATGGGGTCGTTCTGCCGCGGGGGAGACGGCAGCCACGGGGCTAGCTAGGGAGAGAGAGACGCCCATCTTGAGGTTATCTTGAGATGATTTCGGGGCTTTTAGTGTTCCCGCGGCCCGGTCCTCGACCAGGCCTCCACCCCCAGGAAGCAGCCCGTGACAGCTGACTAACACCCAGGTACCTATTTTACTGCTAGGTAACTGGGGCATAGGGTGAAAGAAACTCTGCCCATTGTTTCTCGCCGGCGCCTGGGATCGAACCCAGGACCACAGGATCACAAGCCCAGCGTGCTGTCCGCTCGGCCGACCGGCTCCCAACCCCACCATCTCGCCGCGCAATATTTACAACGTCTCGGAAGCTTCAACTCAAAACACATCGCTAGAATACATACATAACGCCAAAATCCACATGCCGTCAAGAGCCAAGGCTGGCACGAATCATCCTCCTCATCATCTGACGTTCTAGACAACATTCTTTTATCCTCTCGGAGAATGCCGACGCGAATATTAAGCTTGGTGTTTAAGAGGGCTTTGTGACGCCACATTTCCCGCGTATTCTGGACAATTTCACGAGCCTCAAGTTATCTTTTGTGCCGTGAGAATGGAGGAGAGTTAGTGCAGGCGCGAGACCATGAAGCCATCAGTGAACGATATGGAAGAAAATGCAGAATAGAACCAGTGACGAGCAGGGGTGCCATAGGCACAATCAGAGAACACTGTATAAACATCAGAGGTCCACGGTTGTTCAACATTCTCCCAGTGAGCCTAAGAAATATTGCCGAAACAACCGTGGACATCTTCAAGACGAAACTAGATTGTTTCTTCCAAGGAGTGCCGGACCAACCGGGCTGTAGTGGGTATGCGGGCCTGCGGCCCGCTCCAAGCAACAGCCTGGTGGTCCAAACTCTCACAAGTCAAGCCTGGCCTCAGGCAGGGCTTGGAGAGTAGAAGAACTCCCAGAACCCCATCAACCAGGTATATGTGGGCCTGCGGCCCGCTCCAAGCAACAGCCTAGTGGACCAAACTCTCACAAGTCAGGCCTGGCCTCGGGCCGGGCTTGGGGAGTAGAAGAACTCCCAGAACCCCATTCAAGCAGCTATCACAGGTGGCACTGGACGAGGAAAAGTTGAAATTACAAATCCGTACGTGGATGTATAAATATCTGATTGTAGACGATTGTGGCCTCGTGAAATATGCGCCTCAATCTACAATTCAGACCTGTCTTGTGTATGATCCACTGTCCTGTGTAATTACCTTGGTGTAGTTACAGGATGAGAGCTACGCTCGTGGTGTCCCGTCTTCCCAGCACTCTTTGTCATATAACGCTTTGAAACTACTGACTGTCTTGGCCTCCTCCACCTTCTCACCTAACTTGTTCCAACCGTCTACCACTCTGTTTACCACTACCACACAAGCAATAGTGTGTCAGGGAATGGGAGTATTTTCCTCACTGCAACACGACCTAATTGAATTACTCGGACAAACTTTTATTAATTTTGTCATTAAAGATGTTAATAATTATGAATGTATCTGGATGAAGGCAACTTTGACGGCTGACACTCTTAAATAATTCCCCGTATAAGATGAATATCATTCATTTACACATGAATGCTCATCACTCATCAAAGACACAACTGAAGCTTTTGTCAAGTGATTAACGTGAGCGGCCATAACCAATACTGAATAAGGAAATGTATATGTTTATCTCTCAGAATGTTTGGTAATATGTTTATTGTTTGTGATGTGTGTCTATGTATGGGAGCCGGTCGGCCGAGCGGACAGCACGCTGGACTTGTGATCCTGTGGTCCTGGGTTCGATCCCATGCGCCGGCGAGAAACAATGGGCAGAGTTTCTTTCACCCTATGCCCCTGTTACCTACCAGTAAATAGGTACCTGGGTGTTAGTCAGCTGTCACGGGCTGCTTCCTGGGGGTGGAGGCCTGGTCTAGGACCGGGCCGCGGGGACACTAAAAGCCCCGAAATCATCAAGATAACCTCAAGAATATGTATGTATAAACACGATGTACTGAACGGGGTGAGAATAACTTGAGCTACCTCATCCCTTTGTGTGTATTTTACCTCAATAAACTTATTTCAATTTCATACTGAATCATTTTTTGCCTAGATTCAAGACTGAGAAACCTGCCGTGAAGCTAAGTATGGAGGGATGACCAGTGGGGTCTTAGCCAGGTTATGGTCATAAACCTTGAGATGTTTTCGGGGATTAGCGTCCCCGCGGCCCGGTCGTCGACGTCGAGACCAAGTGTGGTCTCGACCAAGACCTAGTGTGTTAAACGACGCCCATCGTCTTCTCTCTCCTCCTTCAGACACACAAGCAATAGTATCGGGACTAACCAAAGTTAGCACCGTTTAAACTCCTCAAATCATACCAGAGCTCTACTATCAATGATGTTAATAGTAATGTAACTAATATTGAAGTTTGCAGCGATCGGAAGTCAAATCACCAGTTTTATACGAAAAAATTAACAGCACCCTCTAGGTGATGAAGGATGTGGATCACAGGTCATATTATATATATATATATATTGAAAAACTATCTAATTATTGAAAAAATTAGAGTGCTCAGAGCAGGCTACTTTAATGGCCTGAATGTCTATGTTTAATGGCCTGAATGTCTATGTTTAATGGCCTGAATGTCTAACAAATTTGTTAAGTTACTGTAGGAAGTGGCATATCAGCCAGGTTCTTAATGCTCGAGAGAGCTTGCGGGGCCACTTCAAGCAACAGTTTTCCGGCTCAAGTGATTTCAAACTTGGCTTCAAATCGGGTTTGAGAGAGTAGAATAAACGATCAAAAACTACAGTTGATCCCGTTAAAACGCAGTAAACACACCGAATAAATTTTCATTCACACGGGAACACACAAGCACGCACATCCGTGTGAATGAATTTTATTCAGCGTATTTACAGCATTTTGCCACATTTTAGGTAGAATGCCTTTCACCACATTCTCATTCACGCCGTTCCAATTATAGTTTACCAACAGTCATTTAAAACTCATCTGGGACAGCAATGTGGCGATGGGATTCCCTCAGAAGGACGTTAAACCGGCAAAGAGGGGAGTGCAAGCCAAGGTAAAGAGAGAGTAGAATGGAAGGAGGGGAAAAAACATAGAAGAGGGGGAGAGAGGATAAGTGAAGGATTATACAGACGAGTAGGGGGAAGGTCTTTGCCTTGGCTGAGGCCCTCAGTTCTGGCTCGTTGCACTTCAATCAGCCAGTTGGCGTTATCCAACTCCAGACAAGCGAGTCCCTTCGAGCAGGGAACAACCTGTGGTTCAGTGCCTATCGAGGCATTTGCTGTTTTGGGGTAATTAAGGGGATGCTGATTAGGACACCCACGAGGTGGCAGGGGCATGAATAAAAATTAATAGCTGTTAAAAGGCTTAAAAGGCTGTTAGTTACCATCGGCTTAAACATCACTCTACATCATAAAGGAGCTGGATAAGCTTTACACGTATTTCAAATAATAATTTAGAATATATCATAGGTCTTTAAAAGCCAGAGTATAAAGGTTCTCATAAACTAGTGTCTCTACTTGGTTCATTTTTTGGAGTGAAAGTGACCTTTGGTCGTGAATGTAACAGCAATTAAGGAATGTGTACCACACATACACATTGTAACCTACAGGCTCGGTACTACGGGTACACGTCACCCTACACGTCACCCGTCAACCCGTCACCCGTCTACACGTCACCACGTCACCCGTCAACCCGTCACCCGTCTTCATTACATACCACATAACCGTCACTCTCTCACAAGACGGAAAATCAAGAACATAGCAAGTAGTCAGATATTTGACTGTGTTCTCCAAGTCCTAACTTAGGATGGAGAACACCAATTGTTGAGCTCAGGCTCAGGGGCGCTGGCACCAGAGGTCTACGGCTCTTCAACCCCCTGCCAATACATGGAAGAAAAAGCACCAACAACAGTAGAAGCCATTAAGAATGAGAATTTATCAAATTTCCGCTAGAATTACCGGATCAGCTCGGCTGTGATGGCTGTTTTTTTTATTATTATTATTTTCTACCACAGACGTGGCCACACATTTACAATACTAACCAGCATATATACATTTTCTTCTGTCCTCCATGGACAGGGTTAGGTGATGGCTGTGTGGTCATTCTGCTATAGAAGCAGCTTCAACCAAGCAGGTTTCGACAATAATATGGAAATCATTTATAAGTAATCTTTAGGTGATATGTCTATTCCTTGCAACATATAAACATATTTCTGCTTCATAATTATTAGTAGTAGTAGAGGAGAGTTGAGTACTCACCACGTCAATCCTGGGCGTCGGACACTGGCTGAGTCGCGCGTCACTTGCGTCCAACTGGTCGCGGCCGGTTGGTCGCGAGACTGCGGCTGACGACGAGGCCGCAGCGACGCCTGCGACGGAGGGGCAGTGCGGCGCGTACCTGCATGCGGCGCCGCACCAGGCGCAGCGGTACCGCGGGTGCCGCGTGACGCAGAGGGAACAGTCATGGTGGCCGCGGTGGGCGCCCAACACGCCACACTTGTACAGCGTCAGAGGCCGCGCGTCCACCTGGTGGTCGCGGTTCCATACTAGCGTCACCCGCGCCTCGTACTCCCCTTCTGCTGACTCGTAGCGGTAGACGGTGGGTTCGCAGACGACCCGCTGCACCCGCCGGTGTGGCTGCTGCTGCTGGTGGCTGCTGCTGACGGTGGTGGCTGGACTGCTGCTGCTGCTGCTGCCTTCCTCCTCCTCAGCGGCGCCCATCACCCGCGCCCCAACAAGCATGGTGGCGCCCTCGATGCTCACCACACACTGGAAGCCCAGCTGACCCACTCGTGGTACCGGCAGGTTCTCCACCAGCAGCTGCAGCTCTGAGCGAGCCCCGTCAGCAGCCAGCAGGTGCGACTGCTCCGTCCAGAACCGCGGACAGAACCCCGAGCCGTGCGACGACAACTGCGCCGGGTTCTGAACATATAAAATAAAAAACAACAAAGTTACAGTAACAGCCTCATCAGAGTGGTTCACTATAAGGACACAAATATTAACAACAAAATGTTACAGCACTCGGCTGTATCAGTCGTGTGTTTATGGTGTGTAGCGACACACACACACACACACACCACACCACACACACACACACACACACACACACACACACACACACACACACACACACACACACACACACACACACACACCCCACGTTCGTAAGCAAGCAAGCACTGATCAAAGAACCTTGCTTACAGTACTTCAAAGATATTTTTTGTTCAAGTTAATTAAGCTTGCAATAAAGCCAGACTAAGCTAGAATAAGCCTACAGTATAATAAGCAAAGTGCTTTGCAATTACATTTTGTATGAAATCAAAATGGATATTATAAAAGTTAACAGCTACTGAGAAGCGTGTAGAAGCAGTGAGGGTAGTGGGAGTTAGTGGGGGTCAGCGGGGGTTAGTGGGGGGTCAGCGGGGGTTAGTGGGGGGTCAGCGGGGGTTAGTGGGGGGTCAGCGGGGGTTAGTGGGGGGTCAGCGGGGGTTAGCGGGGGTTAGTGGGGGGTCAGCGGAGGCTGGTGGGGGTCAGCGGAGGCTGGTGGGGGTCAGCGGAGGCTGGTGGGGGTCAGCGGAGGCTGGTGGGGGTCAGCGGAGGCTGGTGGGGGTCAGTCGAGGCTGGTGGGGGTCAGTCGAGGCTGATGGGGGTCAGTCGAGGCTGGTGGGGGTCAGTCGAGGCTGGTGGGGGTCAGTCGAGGCTGGTGGGGGTCAGTCGAGGCTGGTGGGGGTCAGTCGAGGCTGGTGGGGGTCAGTCGAGGCTGGTGGGGGTCAGTCGAGGCTGGTGGGGGTCAGTCGAGGCTGGTGGGGGTCAGTCGAGGCTGGTGGGGGTCAGTCGAGGCTGGTGGGGGTCAGTCGAGGCTGGTGGGGGTCAGTCGAGGCTGGTGGGGGTCAGTCGAGGCTGGTGGGGGGTCAGTCGAGGCTGGTGGGGGGTCAGTCGAGGCTGGTGGGGGGTCAGTCGAGGCTGGTGGGGGGTCAGTCGAGGCTGGTGGGGGGTCAGTCGAGGCTGGTGGGGGTCAGTCGAGGCTGGTGGGGGTCAGTCGACGCTGGTGGGGGTCAGTCGACGCTGGTGGGGGTCAGTCGACGCTGGTGGGGGTCAGTCGACGCTGGTGGGGGTCAGTCGACGCTGGTGGGGGTCAGTCGACGCTGGTGGGGGTCAGTCGAGGTTGGTGGGGGTCAGTCGAGGCTGGTGCAAGAAAGGTTAATCGCGAAGCAGCATCTTCAACATTATTAGATCCGGCGCCAAAGACCTTGCCGCTGCCAGGCCACAAGACCCAGCAACAAATCCCCGCTAAGGACCGGTTGCTCTTAGGCGTCTCTGGCGTCACAACAACAAGGCAATTGGCGCCGTCCGTCACGAAGAATGGCGGCAAACCGCCCGAGCCATGCACATCACCCGGCTCACACACCTCTCTCAGCAGCTGCAGGATGCTTACATTTTCCCCAGACACGACGTTACCGCTGCAGGAGGAGGCGTTGTGCGTGCAGGTGTTCTCGTACACGCACCAGTTGCACGCCCAGTTGCTGCGGACGCAGCTGCTGCAGGTGCTGTGGCGGCCGCAGTCGTAGAAGGCGAAGTTGCGGGAGACGAAGTCCTTGTTGGTCTCGCTGGAGCGGACGGCCAGCGGCACGAGGACGTGGTCGTGGTGGATGGGGATGGATGGGCGGTGTGGGCGTGCGGGCGTGATGCAGGTGAGCCCCGAGGCCGTCACCAGGGCGTCCGCTGGGGGCGCTGACCCCCACACGCACTGGTATTTGGCGCCTGTTGGTAGTTCTGGCAGCGTCCGGATCGTCAACTGAACCTGCAAAGCGTAAATCAAATATTAGCTTTAATATAAACAGCAACTATATTATCCACATTACCCGATGAAAATGCCTTTTAATATATCCTTTGTACAGTGAATATAAACTCTAAGGGTGTTATTGTTGGCGCAGTCTGTGGCGCAGTCTGGCGCAGTCTGTGGCGCAGTCTGTGGCGGAGTCTGTGGCGGAGTCTGTCTGAAGGTGGTAGCAGCCCTACACCACACTCCCACGGGCCTCTCATCCATTCTTCACACTGCCTACTCGCCCCATTTCACACTCCCCCTCCTCCCCGAAGACCACTTCACCGGGAAAGAAATAAGCCTGGCCCCTCGAAACCGATTTAGTGGGATGCATACACGCGCTGGGCCTCCGGCACAAATTTATCATGGATTCCGGCAGGCAGGAGGCCGCCATGTTTATGGGAGAGGGAGAAAGAATGGGGGAGAAAGAATGGGGGAGAGAGAATGAGAGAGAGAGAGAGAGAGAGAGAGAGAGAGAGAGAGAGAGAGAGAGAGAGAGAGAGAGTGTGAGTGTGAGTGTGAGTGTGAGTGTGAGTGTGAGTGTGAGTGTGAGTGTGAGTGTGAGTGTGTGTGTGTGTGTGTGTGTGTAGGGGGGTTAGGCTTACTATGCCCAGGTGAGGCCTATCATCTCCAGTAAACACATTCATCTTGAGACAATGCAAATAGAACAAAAGTGCTGTTAGGTAGGAAGGAGCGCGTCCTCAGACCTAATCCATTACCATGATAAACTACAACCACACTCAAAGCACCTAAACAGTCATCAAGATATTTGCGATGGTCTGAAAGCATATTACCGTTACAGTAATAGTCTTACATATAAACTGGCAAGTGAACCTTTGTCGTGAACAGATCATTCTCAAGTTATAACTTTATTGCAATATAAATCGTTAGTTTAAAATATATAAAGTGTATGCTGACCACATTTAAAGAATTTGGTTTTCTGTAAAGGGAATTCGTAGGCACTTTAATACCATCAAGTAGTTACTTGGATCAGGGGAAACAAACTTTTTAAAAGATCTTACTAAGAAAAGTTTCCACTTTCCCCTACTATCAGTCACTTAATTTCCCTCCCCCTCTTCACTTTCTCCCCTACACTTACATCCCCCTACTCTCCACCCCCTTTTACCTGCCCAACTACTTTGACTGGACGGTAGAAGCGACGGTCTCGCTTCACGCAAGTCTGCGTTCAATCCCCGACCGTCCATGTGATTGGCCACCATTCCTTACCGCCCGTCCCATCCCAAATCCTGATCCCTTCCCAGTGCTATATAGCCGTGATGGCTTGGTGCTTTCCCCCGATAGTCCCCCTTCCCTTCTCCCTTTTACCTCAATTTTCCCCAAATACAACAGTGATATATTCCTCAGCTGCGGCGTCCCCTACAGCCCCTGTTAGAGAGATTGGAGGCGTCCTGGCCAAATGATGTGTTAAAATGCAGGGAGGGGGGGAGGGTTGATGAACGAGCGCGCCGAGGGGCGAGCACGCACGCCTGCACCCCACCAAATTAATCAGGCCTACGTGCTTCTTTCCTCTCAAGGTATATGTGGGCTTACCGGGGCGCTAGGCCTATTGCCTTGCACCAGCCTCCTTGCACCGGGGAGTCATGCTTGCAGATCCTGGTGTCAGAACCTGGGGCCAGATTCTCGCAAGCACTTACGAATCTGTACATCTTTTTTCAATCTTTGACTGCTTTGTTTACAATTATTAAACAGTTAATGAGTTCCGAAGCACCAGGAGGCTGTTTATAACAATAACAACAGTTGATTGGCAAGTTTTCATGCTTGTAAACTGTTTAATAAACGTAACCAAAGCCGTCAAACAGTTTACAAGCATGAAAACTTGCCAATCAACTGTTGTTATTGTTATAAACAGCCTCCTGGTGCTTCCGAGCTCATTAACTGTTTAATAATTGTAAACAAAGCCGCCAAAGATTGAGAAAAGATGTACAGGCTCGTAAGTGCTTGCGAGAATCTGGCCCCAGCACTGGAGTCATGATTCTTGGTGGGCATCGGGCAGTCATATCCAGAGTGTCATGTTTGGCACCTGGCACTCTTGTTTGGGGAAGGGGAGTTAGGGTATCTGAGAGTCTCTCATGCCAGAAGGTAAGGGATCAGGGAGGGATACCTGGTTGATGGGGTTCTGGGAGTTCTTCTACTTCCCAAGCCCGGCCAGAGGCCAGGCTTGACTTGTGAGAGTTTGGTCCACCAGGCTGTTGCTTGGAGCGGCCCGCAGGCCCACATACCCACTACTAGAGTCTAAAATATATTAGGCAACCATGTCTAAGGGGGATCAGAGAGCCACGGTAACCTTGTCATGGTTCCGAGAATCAACGTCCCCGCGGCCCGGTCTCTGACCAGGCCTCAGTGGTTGGTGGTCTGGTGAACCAGACTGTTGGATACAGCTGCTCGCAGCCTGACTATGAACCACAGCCTGGTTGATCAAGTATCCTTTTGGAGAGCGAGGACTGACTAGCGCCAGGACAAGTGAAGAGTCTACAGGTTAAGTTAATTACCTGAAAGAAACTACTTAAGTCTTTAGTTTACCTAAGTAAGTAGCGGACAGCGCCTCTAGTTACTAGGGGCTTACAACCCCTGGTAGTAACTACTCCCCCTGGTAGTAACACACAATCCCCGGGTACAGGAGACAATCAGGAACACTCTACAACGCAACAATCATCACTGGCGACCAATATTGCGACCTTTCCAATCAGACTCACGACAGCCATCCAGCTTGAATGAGCTGCACTTTTAAACAAAAATAATCAAGTCCTTAAAAATCTTGGCGTAATATCAATACATTTCAATTTACATATTTACAAATAAATATACCCCCTTCCCCAGAAAAAAAATTGTACCTATCCCCCTTTCCTCCATTCTTCGCTCGTTCGTGAAATATTCAAAGACGATAAATTTCAAATTTCTCCACTTTCTCGATTAGATTGATTAGCTGTGGGTCGTGAAGAGCACAACCCACCCTCCCGGCGAACGTTCAACTCTGGCCCTTGTGTCGCCCTGATATAGGTATGCTCGAGGCACTGAAAAATGGCCCTGAGGTGCCGTTGTAGGAGGGAGAACGGTCGGTAACGTATGCAGGAAAACAATTTGGTCCCGGTGATTCAGATGCGTCTTTCAATAGGGTTCAGTTGCCGCGTCTACCTATTTAAGTCTTTCTTGTTGCCTAGACTTACTCGAAACTGGTTCAATGCTGGGACACCTCTACCTACACTGCCGTCGACCTCCCTCCCTCAATGATAATACACCCTGCTTCCCTCCCTCAAGCAGAACACACACCCTCTCCATCCCTCCCTCAAGCAGAACACACACCCTCTCCATCCCTCCCTCAAGCAGAACACACACCCTCTCCATCCCTCCCTCAAGCAGAACACACACCCTCTCCATCCCTCCCTCAAGCAGAACACACACCCTCTCCATCCCTCCCTCAAGCAGAACACACACCCTCTCCATCCCTCCCTCAAGCAGAACACACACCCTCTCCATCCCTCCCTCAAGCAGAACATACACCCTCTCTCTCCCTCCCTCAAGCAGAACACACCCTCTCTCTCCCTCCCTCAAGCAGAACACCCTCTCCCTCCCTCCCTCAATGACAACACACCCACGCTCCCTCTCTCCCTGCCTCTAAAACTGACTGAGAAATACCAGTTCTGGCACCATGACGGCTCTAGGTTATTTATGCCGAATAAACAAAAATACATAAAATATTTAAAAAAAAATGTGAAACAAGTAAATATAACATTAATAAAGGCAAATATTCCATATCCCACCAATCGGGAGAGCAAAGCCAGGATGAACGAGTAAATAACATTACCCAATGTTGTTGGTGATCTCTGCCTCCCCCCCCCACCCCCACACAGTGGGAGAACAGTGCCAATGAGTGCCACACACACACACACACACACACACACACACACACACACACACACACACACACACACCTGTTGATTGACGGTTTAGAGGCGGGACCAAAGAGGCAGAGCTCAACCCTCGCAAGCACAATTAGGTAAATTAGGTAAGTACACACACACACACACACACACACCTGTTGATTGACGGTTTAGAGGCGGGACCAAAGAGGCAGAGCTCAACCCTCGCAAGCACAATTAGGTAAATTAGGTAAGTACACACACACACACACAACCAGTAGTTTTAAAGTGTTATATGACAAAGAGTGCTGGGAAGACGGGACACCACGGGCGTAGCTCTCATCCTGTAACTACACTTAGGTAATTACATACACACACAGGCTGTCACTGTCGTGGCTACGACTACCCGTCACCTGGGGACCAGATTCACGAAGCAGTTACGCAAGTACTTACGAACGTGTACATCTTTCCTCAATCTTTGACGGCTTTGGTTATATTTATTAAACAGTTTACAAGCATAAAAACTTGCCAATCAACTGTTGTTATTGTTATAAACAGCCTCCTGGTGCTTCGGAGCTCATTAACTGTTTAATAATTGTCACAATCCATCCTCGACTCGAGTCCATTACATCCAGCGGTCGATCCCACAGACGTATTCATAAAGTTTTACATGCTGTTCATTCAAAACGGGAATTTTCTCAAATAGAAATTAACATTATAATTTTTAGCATATTATGCATATATAGGCATAGGTTAGGTTAGGTGTTCATGTTCTGTTGGCGATTAGTTGTATTTGTAGTACGTGAGTGAAGCATTCACAGCGTTGTGGTTCGAACAAAATTCGTCAGTGAAGCACTTGTTCCGGAAGTGTTCGGACGAAATCAGTTGCGAGTCGTGTGTAAACCGTTTTTCATTCACAAACGGGGTTTGGCGGGTGCATGGAATCACTTTTGGGTCTTTTGTTTGGAGGACGAGCTGAATTGTAAACAAAGCCGCTAAAGATTGAGAAAAGATGTACAGGTTCTTAAGTGCTTGCGTAACTGCTTCGTGAATCTGGCCCCAGGTACCCAAACAAACGTGATCTAAACACAAGTACACAGGATCCAGCCCGTCCTCCAAACAAAGATCCAAAAGTGATTCCATGCATCCACCAAACCCCCTGTTTATGAATGAAAAACGGTTTACACACGACTCAACTGATTTCGTTCGAACACTTCCGGAACAAGTGCTTCACTGACGAGTTTTGTTCGAACCACTTCGCTATAAATGCTTCACCCACGTACTACAAATGCAAATAATCGCCAACCGAACCTAAACACCTAACCTAATCTATCCTATGCCTACATATACACAATATGCTAATATATTATAATATTAATTTATATTTGAGAAAATTCTTGTTCTGAATGAACAGCATGTTAAAATTTATGAATGCGTCTGTGGGGGCGACCGCTGGATGCAATGGACTTGAGTCGAGGACGGGTTGACACAGGCACACACGACTCACAAATGAATTCTGTTACAGAAAGGTATTCGTCCTGTTATATCGAGATAGGAGTTGTAATACTAAAGACTAATATTCCCACTAAAAATGTTACAGGGAGAACGAGGGGTAACGACCATTAAGGTTGTTTAACCAGCGCGGCGTGGCTCGTCCGGTGGCGGGAATCCTGATGGCCAATTAGAGTCGCCGGACGAGGCATTGAGTACCTGGAGAAACTGGAGCAAATCAGTACTCTACCCACTTCCATTCCGTCGACACGTCGTCGTGTGGGTGGCCAGGATTACCACTACTGTCTGCTCCACTCTTTCCATCAATACGGACATTAGGATCTAGCTGCACATCAACGCCGTATGTAGTCTCTGAAATCTACCGACTCCATGACATGGTGAGAATATTTAGCCGCCAAAGGCGTTAGATAATTACTCCTGATTAAGTGTGCAGTATATTAAACCATCGTGAAGGATTAGTTGTCAGAGTTAAAAGAACTCTCTGCTTTAGAGTATTGGAACCAGTCAGAAGTAAATGGTTCTCAAGTAACATGAAATGATTGACGAGTGACTAGTTACATATATACACACATGTTAAGGACATAGTTAACCAGGCCACACACTAGAAGGTGAAAAGACGACGACGTTTCGGTCCGTCCTGGACCATTCTCAAGTCGAGAATGGTCCAGGACGGACCGAAACGTCGTCGTCCCTTCACCTTCTAGTGTGTGGTCTGGTCAATTTACTTTAGCCACGTTATTGTGACTCATCGCCTGCATGTAACTATACATATATGTACCTACGTGTCTGGTAATAGATTAATATATCAGCGATACATTCTTTACCTAAATTATTAGTTCATGACCTTAGTCAGGACTCGGCCGAGTAACGTGTGTCGCACTTGACGATGGGTCAGGGTGGGGGGGGGGGGGGACGACACCTGACTAACCCAGAGGAAACTACATTACGATACTTTAAAGTAAAATATAAGCAAAACCAGAGTACCAAACTTATTTAAATGAGTTGGGATCGAACTGTCGTTTCAACAGACGCAAACGACACAGAGACCCATTAAACAGGATAGAAATGTCCAATGGGAAGGACAATACTGCCCGCCTTAATGGGACAGAACTGTCACACTTGGATACCTTATCAACTCTCTCAAATACTCCCTTATTTATTATCTTAAATACTTCCCGAATATCTTCCTCCGAGAATACTTCCCGATTGTCGCCTGGTAATATCTCCCTAACTCCTCCAACGTCGCCTTCAAACATCCATCATCGTCTACACTTACTCAATTTTCTTGGTTTCTATATCATGTCTTCTTGGAGTAAACAAAGTGCTTTTCTTGTTGATAATAAATTCAATCACACAACTTCATTGGTGTATTACATACAACTATTTCCCTAGCTTTAAAGTTCTGCTCCGGAAGACACACAAAGCAAAGGGGATGAGGCTCTGCGGCCCGTCAGAACCCACAGTGGCTCCTGAATGCTCATGGCGACTGCAGTTTCACCTTACAAGGCTATAAAAACAACTTTGGAGTCGCCACCTGAGCCTCAGACCACCACTAAACCTCAGCCCATTAATCTTAATTGCCCCATTCCTCAAATACATCAGCATGACGAAGGTAAATATAAAATAAATGCCGGTATGCAAATGTGAGGATGGGGGACGAGAAGGAGGGAGGGGGGGGGGGGAGGTCCTCCCCAACCCACCTCCATATTCACCAAGTGACGCGATCTCCTGTCTCTCATCTGTTGATAAATATTAAAATGAGATACGTTTCTAGTTCCAGGAAGCAGCAGCAGCAGCTGTGTCGGGATTCAACACTTGCGAAAACTGTCACTCTGACCAGAGGAAATGCTTAGCAAGGCTGTCTTACCTTGGAGAGATCACGCTATTCTGACTGTCAAACTTCACAAGAGGTTTGTGGCCGAGTTAGTTCTCGGCTGGTGATTGGTGGTGCTCACCTATCAGAGACTTTAGGGTGGTAAGATTAAGTTCTTTATCCCTCACCTGCTAGCCTAACCCGTTGGGCTCTCATTCAATTGTGATCGAATCTGGCCTCAATAGCTGTGCATGGAGGCAGCTTCCACGACTTATTCTTGCTGTTACTGGGGTGGTAGTGCTGTTACTGGGGTGGTAGTGGTGGTGCTGCTTCTGTTTGCTGCTAACAGTTTTGTGCTACTGATTATTGGTTATGATTTGTACCTTCAGTTAATAGTGAAGTAAAAGTTGATGTTACTGCTCCATATTTATTATTATTAACTGCTGCTGGAGACAGTAGACTGGTGCCCCTCTGCACCTCCCCCGCCTTCCCTAAGGAGTTCAACCTATCACCTTGCACCATCCTCTCGCTTTCTTCAGCCATTTGCTTAGACGGAGGGCTAATATTTAATCACCTATTTTTTTTTAATGGCTAGGTCCTCCCCCTCCGGTCCCCTTCTCACACCTAACCACCGTCTCTCCCTCCACTATTATACTTTTAAGGGTCGTAGGGAAGAATCTCCCTTCATCTCCCTGGCTCCCTACCGCCCTCCCTTCCTGGTTAATTGCTGTCTTCTCCCATTCACTTTCCTTAATAAAAAGTATCTTCTCCCCCTCCCCCCTTCCCCTTCACATTCTTTGAATTCTTAATTCGCCTCTTGTCTGGGGTGTAAGATATGGATTCCATACGATTTAGTGTCTTCGCCTTCCCCCCCACCCTAGCACCTGTTCACCTGGTCCCCAGCTGCGCCTCCACCAGGTGGGGTGGTAAGGGTGGAGAGAGCCGCGTTTGGTGTAAGTAGAGGTGGTGGTGGTGAGCAAGGAAAGAACTTACTGACTCCCAACGACCTGAAAGTACTAGTATAAAAAGCTATGATTTGTTCAGATCTGAAACCTGTATCTATGGACAGCACAAAACGTCCACTAGACTGTGCGACACAGTGGTTGCAAGGATCAGGTTGGGTTACCGTTACCTGTGGCTACAGGTGACGGGTCTCCCAATCCTGAGCACTCCAGTTGCAAACTCTGTGAGCAGGAACTACGGCATGATCTCCTGCACTACATCACTGAATGCCCAGTTATTAGACCTTTCAGACCAGTTGGCATGAGGTACCTGGAGCTTTGCAATTACTTTATTCACTCTCGTGTTCTTGAAGATATCCTCACAGTATACCCAAAATTTGCCAGTGCAGGCTATTAAACACATGGCTCTGTATGACTAACCATCCTGCGAGATGGGGGACTTGTATTACCACTGCTACCTTATTCAATCTTGTGTTGATGATATCCTCAAAATGCATCCGGAGTCTGCCAGTGCAGACTGCTTATCACATGCCTCTGTATGACTAACCATCCTGTGTGATGGGGATTGTTTAGCATCATGTAGTTAGCTTTTTTGACACTGTACTCCTTCATATAGTCTAGGGCAGCTGCACTAATGCAGATGTACCTCATTGTTAATAAAAAAAATGGTTGGAGGGAAGTAATATTTGAGGGACAGACGAGGCCAGCAAGACGTGGCCCTGACAGACCAGACGAGGCCAGCAAGACGTGACTCTTGGCCTTGACAGGCCAGACGAGGCCAGCAAGACGTGACTCTTGGCCCTGACAGGCCAGACGAGGCCAGCAAGACGTGACTCTTGGCCCTGACAGGCCAGACGAGGCCAGCAAGACGTGACTCTTGGCCTTGACAAACCAGACGAGGCCAGCAAGACGTGACTCTTGGCCTTGACAAACCAGACGAGGCCAGCAAGACGTGACTCTTGGCCCTGACAGGCCAGCAAGACGTGACTCTTGGCCCTGACAGGCCAGCAAGACGTGACTCTTGGCCCTGACAAACCAGACGAGGCCAGCAAGACGTGACTCTTGGCCTTGACAGGCCAGCAAGACGTGACTCTTGGCCCTGACAGACCAGACGAGGCCAGCAAGACGTGACTCTTGGCCTTGACAAACCAGACGAGGCCAGCAAGACGTGACTCTTGGCCTTGACAGGCCAGCATCCCGTGTCTGGTGTTGGAGATCGTCGGCCACAACACCGCCCCGCTGGAGACGGCTCGTAAATAACACAATGCCTCCCCCGCACGCCTGCTCACATTCCACGGAAGTTTTTACCGGCAATAACTCTTGGGAGATTGATGTGGCCACCAGAGTAACCTATATACCACGTCTGGCAAGTGATGTGCGCGCCACGGTACTGTCCCTGGCGCCTGGGATGGTCGTAAGTCCTAAATCTCAACCGTGGGCGAGTCTGCGATGTCGTACGCTGATGCGTTAGGAGGAAAGGGAACTATCAGGAGAAGGCGCCAAGCGATTACGACTATATAGCACTTGGAAGGGGGCCAGGATAAAGATTTGGGATGGGACGGGGGGAAGGAATGGTGTCCAACCACTTGTGGACGGTTGGGGATTGAACGCCGACCTGCATGAAGCGAGACCGTTGCTCTACCGTCCAGCCCAAGTGGTTACAGGGAAGAGGAGAGACACCTGGTGTCGTTAAATGTGGTGGAGGCTGACTCCATACACAGTTTCAAATGTAGATATGATAAGAGCCCAATAGGTTCGTGAACCTGTACCTCAGTTGATTGACAGTTGAGAGGTGGAACCAAAGAGCCAGAGCTCAACCCCCGCAAGTACAACTAGGTAAGTACAAGAGTGATTGATGAAGATTAAGCAACCCAAGAGGTGGCACGGGCATGAATAGCCCGTACTTGAAAACAAAAATTGTTTTAGATTTACCTACTATGAACCTCTCCACCTCTCACATGTTAAACATCACAGACCCGCTCCAAGCAAGAGCCTGTTGGACCAAGCTCTCAGGCAGGCATTCAGGCAGCCGTCTGTCAAGTAGAACTACCCCCAGAACCCCATCAAGCAGGTATCGTATCTTCCCCATCAAGCAGGTATCGTATCTTCCCCATCAAGCAGGTATCGTATCTTCCCCATCAAGCAGGTATCGTATCTTCCCCATCAAGCAGGTATCGTATCTTCCCCATCAAGCAGGTATCGTATCTTCCCCATCAAGCAGGTATCGTATCTTTATCTACTGTGTGACTGTCACCAAGAACCATTTACGGTCCATTTGTCCGATTCTTCCATTTCTGCAACTACGATAAAGCTCTGTTTCCCCTTAGTCTTCCCTCCCCCCCCCCCTCTTCGTTCAACTCCGACCACCCACTGCCCGACCATCCACCACCACCCTCTCCACTGTCACTCAAGCGGCCGCGCGCCCCATCAATCACCGCTGGTTAAGGCGTCGTGTCAGACAGCCACGAATACACACATTATCTAACCGTATTCAGGCACCTCAAAGATGGATGAGCGGGCGTGTCCAAACTAAGTCTGGCCCTCAGGAAACACTACCGCAGCTACACACACACTTTCAGTAGACTTATATAGTGGTAAAGTCATCCCCATGTTGGGGGTAGTGGGGTGAAGTTCCCCCCCTTTCCCCCCCCCCCACTTCACACCATGACAAAATCTAAAAAAAACTGCATCTAGCAAACTGCACGGAGCCGGTCGGCCGAGCGGACAGCACACTGGACTTGTGATCCTGTGGTCCTGGGTTCGATCCCGGGCGCCGGCGAGAAACAATGGGCAGAGTTTCTTTCACCCTATGCCCCTGTTACCTAGCAGTAAAATAGGTACCTGGGTGTTAGTCAGCTGTCACGGGCTGCTTCCTGGGGGTGGAAGGCCTGGTCGAGGACCGGGCCGCGGGGACACTAAAGCCCCGAAATCATCTCAAGGTAATCTCAAGATCTCAAGATAGAATTGCGCAAGGGTGATGAAACTTAACCAGTTGACAAGAAGAAAATGAGTGAAATACAGAGGTTACCTTGAGATAATTATGGGGCTTAGTGTCCCCGCGGCCCGGTCCTCGACCAGGCCTCCTTTTTGTTACACATCCCCAGGAAGCAGCCCGTAGCAGCTGTCTAACTCCCAGGTACCTATTTACTGCTAGGTGAATAGGCGCATTAGTGGTGAAAGAAACTCTGCCCATTTGTTTCCGTCTCCTGAACTCCGTATTCAGTTCCGGGATTCCGTAGTCCTGAACCCGAAACTTCAGGACTACGAATCCCGAACGCTGCACACTTAGCTGTCAGGCCCTACCTGACAGTATGTAACAGTCAGTTTGTTTTCAGTGAACCCTTGAACAGCTGGGGCGCCTGACAGCTGGGTGGACAGCGCTTCGGATTCGTAGCCCTGAGGTTCCGGGTTCGATCCCCGGTGGAGGTGGAAACAAATGGGCAAAAAGCTTTTCACCCAGATGCCCCTGTTACCTAGCAGTAAATAGGTACCTGGGAGTTAGACAGCTGCTACGAGCTGCTTCCTGGGGATGTGTAACAAAAAGGAGGCCTGGTCGAGGACCGGGCCGCGGGGACGACGAGCCCCGAAATCATCGCATTATAAGGTAGATTCTGGTGTTATCACTGACATACTTGAAACAGCAGAGACCTCGCCACTCAGCAATGGTGGTAGTCAACCAGTTGCAAATATACACCAGTGGCTATATCATTACATTATACACCAGTGGCTATATCATCACATTATACACCAGTGGCTATATCATCACATTATACACCAGTGGCTATATCATCACATTATAAAAAACCTTTGAAAAAAGTGAGATAAGAACCAAGATACTACTTACACACACACACACACACACACACACACACACACACACACACACACTTGTAGACACATTTTGTCCTCGAAAGTCAAGTCTTGAACAAAAGTACATCAAGCATTTCTGTATACGCTTACGGTCGGGGATTGAACGAGCCTAGGAACAGAAGGGGGGGGGGGCGAGGCTAGAAACAGAGGGGGGGGGGGCGAGCCTAGGAACAGAGGGGGCGAGCCTAGAAACAATAACAACTTTAGAAACACTCACCGTAGCCATCTGGTCAATGGGTAGTCTGTCCGGCAATATCATCTCGAAGTCGATACACTGTTGGCCGGAGCCGAAGCTCAACCAGCGCGGGGAGGAGAAGGTCGCCTTCTGGCACGCCAGCTGCACCGTACACCTGCAGGAGACAAGCACCTCACCTCAGTACTCCAATATGGAAAATAGTGGGATCGAAGTTCAGTAAAACTTCTGATTTCAACTCTTTTTACCATGTCGTAGCTCAGTCGATTAATCTGGGATGATCTCGGACGTAGGTTCGAATCCTCGTCACGGCCCTTGTGGATTTGTTTATGTTTATAATGTATGGAACGATCTGACATTTATGATGTTACCTCACAAGAGGTTACAATCTTTGATTTATCATGGAGACCCATTATGTGGGCAGTGGCAGGAATGGATTCAGCTACTCGGAACAAGTTCCAAGTAGCACGGGCTATGGTGAGCTCGTAACTTACCTGGCACAGGAGCGGGGCTCTGGGTAAGAGCCAAGCCATTACGACTATATAGCACTTGGAAGGGGGGTCAGGATAAGGATTTGGGATGGGACGAGAGGAAAGGAATGGTGCCCAACCAATTGGACGGTCGGGGATTGAACGCCGACATGCATGTAGCGAGACCGTCGCTCTACCGTCCAGCCCAAGTGGTTGAGAACGAAGTCATGAATGAACACACATACAGTACGGAACTTAAAGACTCCATGACGGCACTGCAAGAAAAGATTGATCATTTGGAAGTCAGGGGTAATGAGAGAGCGCCAAACCCTGCAAACATATCTGGGTACACAGAGCCAAAGCTCGATCCTGCAGGCACAAATATGCGAGTACAGGCCCGTGTAAGCACGCCCATGCGACGACTGATACCGACCAACTTGTCTACTTTCGCACGACAAAACAAAACTAAATTTTCAGAAGGAAGAACTACCACTACTAAAGAGTGGCTGCAGGAGTTCGTGGAACCAGCGTGGAACCCCTCACATCACGAAGCACATTAGGAAGAATCACAACCCACAATTGAAACTCCAGTGTATGTGCGTCGGGAGCCCATTCGAAATGGGAGGTCACTTCCCCCATCTTTCCATCAGCTAACAGTGCCACAGGAGGGAAGAAGGGGTAAGACTTAGCCAGGAGGAAGGGTAAGACTTAGCCAGGAGGAAGGGTAAGACTTAGCCAGGGGGAAGGGAAAGACTTAGCCAGGGGGAAGGGAAAGACTTAGCCAGGGGGAAGGGAAAGACTTCGCCAGGGGGAAGGGAAAGACTTCGCCAGGGGGAAGGGAAAGACTTCGCCAGGGGGAAGGGAAAGACTTCGCCAGGGGGAAGGGAAAGACTTCGCCAGGGGGAAGGGAAAGACTTCGCCAGGGGGAAGGGAAAGACTTAGCCAGGGGGAAGGGAAAGACTTAGCCAGGGGGAAGGGAAAGACTTAGCCAGGGGGAAGGGAAAGACTTAGCCAGGGGGAAGGGAAAGACTTAGCCAGGGGGAAGGGAAAGACTTAGCCAGGGGGAAGGGAAAGACTTAGCCAGGGGGAAGGGAAAGACTTAGCCAGGGGGAAGGGAAAGACTTAGCCAGGGGGAAGGGAAAGACTTAGCCAGGGGGAAGGGAAAGACTTAGCCAGGGGGAAGGGAAAGACTTAGCCAGGGGGAAGGGAAAGACTTAGCCAGGGGGAAGGGAAAGACTTAGCCAGGGGGAAGGGAAAGACTTAGCCAGGGGGAAGGGAAAGACTTAGCCAGGGGGAAGGGAAAGACTTAGCCAGGGGGAAGGGAAATAAGGAGGCTTGCAAGTCCAGGTTAAGGTGTCACTACATGAAGATTAAAGGGCTGGAGACACTTGGAGACTGTATAACACTGAGAGACTGGAGGACATGTGGGAGAAGGGGTCCTCACCCCTTCTCCCACAGGCTTGGGAGAAGGGACTAGCGAGATCTAGGGAAGGGGTAGGGAAGGGGTAGGGAAGGGGTAGGGGAGGGGTAGGGAAGGGGTAGGGGAACAATATGTGGCCTAGCAGTAATGGCGCCCCATAAGCACTAATGACCCGATCTGCCCTAATTAAGCGTAAGCCTCAATTCTTGCCCTACCCATCCTCCCCGTCCCTGCCCTTCCACTCCCCCAGTCCCGTCCCCTACCCACTGCCCCTACCATCCTCCCTGCCCGCAACGCCTGGCCTGACAGGTAACAGATGGTTCGACAAATGGACTACAATTCCAGCCGGTCGACAGAACTACCGCTCATCACAGACACTACAACCACCCCCTGTCCACACCCCCCCCCACTCACACCACCAACCCCCTACCCATACCCCCCCCCCCCCACTTACACCACCAACCCTTGTTCATAACACAGAAATCACAATAGTGTGATGCATAAATGAACAAATCAAAAGTCGGTCGTAGCTCCGTCGATTAAGGCAGCGTCTAGGATGCTCCCGGACGCAGGTTCGAATCCTCGTCACGGTCCTTGTGGATTTGTTCATAAGTTCATAACTCCCACCATTTCCTCCCAGGATGACCCTCCTCCTTCCTCCCGAAGGAGGTCTCCAGAAGCACGCAGTACACACCCCTTAACGACCCTCAATTACACCCTTAAGGATGCAGGTGGTTAGGTGGTGACAGATGCGAGAGAGGCCTATAACCTCTCGCTCCATCTACAATACCAAACCCTGTTCCTCCTAGAGCCACAGAGACGTTAGAAAGAACTTTTTCAGTGTCAGTAGTTAACAAATGGAATGCATAAAGTAGTGATGTGGTGGAGGCTGACTCCATACACAGTTTCAAGTGTAGATATGATAAGAGCACAGTAGGCTCAGAAACCTATACACCAGTTGATTGACGGTTGAGAGGCGGGACCAAAAAGCCAGAGCTCAACCCCCGCAAGCACAACTAGGTGAGTACCCAGGGGCCTATGATTGCTGGCTTCGCTCCTCTCTAACGTGCCTGAGTAAGGAGGAGAGAAGGAAGGGGGAGGATAAGGAAGAGAAGGGGAGGAGGAAGAGAAGGGGAGGAGGAAGAGAAGGGGAGGAGGAAGAGAAGAGGAGGAGGAAGAGAAGGGGAGGAGGAAGAGAAGAGGAGGAGGAAGAGAAGAGGAGGAGGAAGAGAAGGGGAGGAGGAAGAGAAGGGGAGGAGGAAGAGGGGAGAAGGGGGGGGAGAAGTAAGTAAGTAATTATCAAAAGAAGGCACCAAACCGGGAAGGCTATGTAGCACCATCAAATACGCAAAATAATCAGAGGGCGCTAAATATCACCAAGGATGCCAATACGAGAACAAAAACGCATAAGGCGAACGATATCAAAAGTATCCGAGTCACCAAGAATTCTATCGAGGGATAGGTGACCGCGAGGGGCGGTCGGAAAGCAAGACACACGCTCGTCCTGGAAGTCAGGACATTCAAGAAGGACATGCACGACCGTAAGAGGGACAATGCAACTAGGACAATAAGGAGCAGGGCGGCGCTCCATCAAGTGACCATGGGTTAAGCGAGTATGGCCAATACGCAACCTCGCTAGAGCTGTTTTTTTTTTTAGGGGGGGGGAGAAGACAAATAAAGATGGGTAGAGAATTACGAGAGTGAATCAAGTCCAGGAAATTGCTAAACCGCCACACGTCTTATTGAAACAAAAGTAATCCCCACCTAAATCTACATCTATTTGTCAGTGTCGTTATTTGTGTAGCTAGATGTGTAGAGGGCGCCACCGTCGTCCTCCTGGTCCCCCCCAGCGGCTCCTTACTGTCACCACCTTGTTTCAGCATCCCCCATCTCCAGCGCGTCTAACAGCCTGGTTGATCAGTCGAGCAACCAGGAGGCCTGGTCGACGACCGGGCCACGGGGACACTAAGCCACGGACGCACCTCAATGTAAGGTAAGGTAGCATCCCTTCCCATCTCCAGCATCCCTTAAATATTAGGGGGACTCCCGGAATGCCTCCTGCCTTCTCATTCGGGGGGCAGTGGCGGGCGTCGGGCGCCGGACGAGTGACCGACAGTTAGGTGATGTAAATCTGAGACGCAACGCCGACAGCCGGCGGGGGTGGTCGAACAGCCTAGTGTGTATACACGACTTCCTGCACCTAACTTTACACCGGAAAGTTGGATGCCATCTGGATAGACTTGCCAGCCATAACCCTCCTCCCCCGCCACCCGCAACCATTGGGATCTGAAACCTGTTCCGGCGTGAGCATTATGACGACAGAGTCAGAGAAGACGGGCTCACCATAGCCCGTGCTACTTGGAACTTGTTCCAGGTAGCGAATCTTAAACAAAACAGACGACAGTAACGTCATGCATATCGTATACACCATGTATAAAAGTCGCTTTATCTCTTCTTTTCGTTAGGTTGAATTCGGTTTAACTACGCCCAACCACTTGGACTAGACGGTAGAGCGACGGTCTCGCTTCATGCAGGTCGGCGTTCAATCCCCGACCTTCGAAGTGGTTGGGCACCATTCCTTCCTCCCCGTCCCATCCCAAATCTACTCGCCCCTTGGGCCAAAATTAAAAAAATGTAAATGCTATACTCTGATCCACACGTATGTCGCAGAGGAAAGGGCTTCAAGGCCGCCGGTACACACTAAAATCATCTTGCGCTCATTCGGCCAGAACATGATCAGTATGGCCAGGCCATACTGATCAAGTTCTCAAGAGAGAACTTGACAAGCACCTCCAAGGGATACCTGATCAACCAGGTTGTGACTCATTCGTCAGGCTGCGAGCAGCCGCGTCCAACAGTCTTGTTGACCAGTCCTGGTTGAGGATCGGGCCATGGGGACGCTACGCCTCGAAATCATCTCTAAGATAACCTGAAGGTAAGTACTAGCATTACGGGCTATTCATACCCGTGCCACTCTTTGAGTGGCTTAATGTTCATCAATCAATCAAGCACTAGTTACTCATCCGTATTCCCGGCCACTGTTGTATCAACTCTCACTATCACTTGCACCATCTTCACTACCACTTACATCATCC
Source organism: Procambarus clarkii (assembly GCF_040958095.1). Taxonomy (NCBI): domain Eukaryota; kingdom Metazoa; phylum Arthropoda; class Malacostraca; order Decapoda; family Cambaridae; genus Procambarus; species Procambarus clarkii. The sequence goes on along the minus strand of NC_091234.1, from coordinate 17,555,493 downwards.
TCACTATCACCTACACCATCCTCACTATCACCTACTTTCTCCCCCCCCCCACCTCACTGTTATTCCTGTCTACGGGTAAAATCCTCAAGAATTTGGCCAGGGACACCTCGGCCCGTCCTCTCGTCGGGGGCTGGGCTTGGCCACCCATCTTCGAACCCCCAATATGCAATATTGACCAAGCGCCAGTCATATCCTGTCTTAGATTACGCCCTGCGCGACAGAGGGGATGGGCGCGGGGGGCAGAAAGACACTGGGAAGATGAGAGTAAAAGAAGGCAACTCTGACATCACTGGCGCCGCAGGAACGGGGTCACTGGCGCCACAAAGAACGGGGTCACTGGCGCCACAAGAACGATTAGCGCCGGTCAGAGAGGAATTGGTTTATCCCTAGAGGATAAAACCAATCTTAGTCTGTCTCTTATCCCTTGGCCAGAAGAGGAGCTTCACCAGCCAGAGCTAACTGCCGTCTTGGTCATCTAGAAAACATATAACGAGTCAGAACACCACGCCTGAGCCACACTTATTTCCCATAAAAAGTGCTTTTCACCCTCTAATTGCCAAACAGGAACTTCCATCGAAATTCGCCCGTAGTCCCAGTTTCCAGCTCCAGATTTGCAGAACACCAGCCCCAGAGGTGAAGCCCCCTTCCTCTCCGTCTATCCTTTCCATCCCTACCTCTATCCTTCACCACCAGAGACGGTCGCGCCAAATTGCCTTATGAGCACCCGATAATTTTTGAGGGAAGTGCCGGCGTCAGTCCCGACAAATATGGCCGACCTGATACAGGATAGGTTGATGGTGGCTGGGGGCAAGATTGCTTTTTTTTGTAAGGTGGAGGGAAGGATCGGTAAGAGGAGATTAAGCTGGAACTATAGGGCGAGGGGGAATGAAGCTCCGAGATTGCAGAGCTCTAGGACCAGTTTCTCTGTCTCCCATTTCCCTGGAATCCTCACGTGCGACACAGTAAGTTGTGGCGCTATCCAGGTCCCTAGAAATCGGGGGGGGGGGGGGAGGAGACACTGTCTGCTGCCAGACCAAAGCACCCCAGCAACCCCCACCCCTCACACCCCAGGATCACTCCCACCCCCCCAGCAACCACCATCCCTGTCCCCCTTCCCACACACACACACTAGCCATAGCTACAGAAATTGCCTTTATGAGTTTCCGATTGGTGGCGGCGCGGGGCTCAGCCCGGCGGCCGGATACCTCCACGATGACAAGTTGGGCTCCACTCCGGCCAACAAACCCGCCGCTTGTGGACACAAGACTCCGCTAAACTTAATAGAACTGCAGCCAACGCTGAGGAACGGGAGGAGGAGAGAAGCTGGAAGGATGGGGTGTGAGGCGTGTGGCAAGAGAACACTGAGAAAGGGATAGAAAGTGCAGAGAAGGTAAGAGTTAGAAGGACAACTGTGAAGGACAGATGGAAGGATAGAAGGATAGCAACTAGGACGAAATCAGCAGAAGTGGTAGTCACAGAGGAGGGTGGGGGAAAATAACAGCAGAGGGAGGGGAAAATTGCAGCAGTGAGAAGGGGAAAAGTAATTGCAGCGTGATGCTAAAACAGTCCCCATTCGCTGGATGGTCATGTAATCAGTAGCCTGAACTGCTAATGTCATTTTTATTAACACGTTTAGGTACGTCTGTAATTGTGCAGCGGCAGCAGCTGACGACATGAAGTCGTCAGTGTGTGTCAAGAACTAACTGCCCTAGACTGTGAGAAGGAGTAGAGTGTGTCAAGAATACCTACGTGATGTTAAACACTCATTCCCATCACGCAGGACGGTTACTGCACTGGCATTTTTTTTATTAATATATGCGGTACATCTGCATTAGTGCAGCTACCCTAGACTATATGAAGGAGTACAGTGTGTCAAAAAAGCTAACTAGGTGATGCTAAAAAATCCCCATCACACAGGATGGTTAGTCATACAGAGGCATGTGATAAGCGGTCTGCACTGGCAGACTCCGGATGCATTTTGAGGATATCATCAACACAAGATTGAATAAGGTAGCAGTGGTAATACAAGTCCCCATCTCGCAGGATGGTTAGTCATACAGAGCCATGTGTTTAATAGCCTGCACTGGCAAATTTTTGGTACACTGAGGATATCTTCAAGAATACGAGAGTGAATAAAGTAATTGCAAAGCTCCAGGTACCTCATGCCAACTGGTCTGAAAGGTCCAATAACTGGGCATTCAGTGATGTTGTGCGGGAGATCATGCCGCAGTTCCTGCTCACAGAGTTTGCAACTGGAGTGCTCAGGATTGGGAGACCCGTCACCTGCAGCCACCTGCCACAGGTAACGGTAACCTAACCTGATCCTGGCAACCACTGTGTCGCACAGTCTAGTGGACACATGAGGTACATCTGCATCTCTACGCTTACCTCCCTCCGTGTTTCACATATTCCAACTGATGCACTTGACCAAGTCCAAGTCTCTCTCACTTGGGCTGGACGGTAGAGCGACGGTCTCGCTTCATGCAGGTCGGCGTTCTATCCCTGATCGTCCAAGTGGTTGGGCACCATTCCTTCCCCTCGTCCCATCCCATATAGCACTTCCAAGAGCTATATAGTCGCAACGGCTTGGTGTTTTTCCCCCTAATAGGTCTTCATTTCCCCTCTCGTTTCAGGTGCTTACCTAACAGTGAAAACGAGGAAATGCGTTCTAGCTCCTTAGGCCCCGTCAACTAATCCTGTTGAACCCGTTACCTTGTAATTTAACCTTCCTGACGTCATATTTGTCGGTCAAATTTAGTTTTTAGTTTGTTACACAAATACTTTAGAAAGCTAGGGCAGTCATTATAACTAGCACCACCACTAGCCCCACCAGCACCACCACTAGCCCCACCAGCACCGCCACTAGCCCCACCAGCACCACCACTAGCCCCACCAACATTTACGGCGGGAGAGGAACGGATATTGGAGCATCGTGGATCAGAAAAATGCGTGTATGAAGGAGAGTTTGACTGGAGGTTGAGCTTCCAGATGAAACTCCTCCTTTGTGGTGGAGACTATTGGCACTTGTGGGCTTAACTCGCCACTCTTGGCCCCTCTAGTGCCAAGCGCCTCTAGTTCTTGGCCCCTCTAGTGCCAAGCGCCTCTAGATCTTGGCCCCTCTAGTGCCTGGCGCCTCTTAGCTTATGCTACTCCCATCTCTGCTCCCTCATCCGAATAATTTTACTCACCACTATTGTACGTTAAAAAAACATGTCTGAACCCCCTATCACACCCCATGATTCTTGAACTTGACACCCCCCATTGTACGTGGGTAATGACAGCTTGGCTCTCGCCCGGGTCAACAATCACTAAACACCTACAAAACCCCCCCATGATTCCCTGCAACAATCCCCATCATCACTAGCGCCAGCCGCCCGCAACCTTAACACGCAAACATCAAAAGGCACCCACCAGCCTTTTGCTCCACGGTAGAGCGAACTAGGACCTTAAAACACCGTAGAAGTAGTCTGTGCTACACTCCCCTGACTGGTGTATCTTTAAGACGACACGATACATTGCTAAAGGTACTGGTTGATACCTGGTTGATGGGGTTCTGGAAATTCTTCTGGTTGATACCTGGTTGATGGGGTTCTGGGAATTCTTCTGGTTGATGGGGTTCTGGGAGTTCTTCTTCTCCCCAAGCCCGGCCTGAGGCCAGGCTTGACTTTTGAGAGTTTGGTCCACCAGGCTGTTGCTTGGAGCGGCCCGCAGGCCCACATATACCTGGTTGATGGGGTTCTGGGAGTTCTTCTACTCCCCAAGCCCGGCCTGAGGCCAGGCTTGATTTGTGAGTTTGGTCCACCAGGCTGTTGCTTGCAGCGGCCCGCCTCTGTCAGCAGCAGCTCTACACAATCGTCAAAGCTGCAGTGGATTTGCGTAACCTGAAGTATGGATACTTGTGTAGCCTACCCTCTATTGGTCCCTTTGACGGGACCAAAGAGCCGAAGCTCAACCCTCCCACAAGCACAACTAGATGAGTGCAACCAAATAGCACTCACTCACTCACTGTGTGAGAGAGAGGAGTCTCTCCCTCCCTCCCCCTGCCTCTCCACCCATAAGCCTGTGCTTATGTCTATATTTTGAACAAGCTCGCCCTGCATTCTGTAGGCTTCATAAAAGGCAGATATGCTGATAAGGACAATGATCTGAGCATCGTAAGATAAGGAGGCGACAACTCGCAGCCACGACAGATACACATCCGCGAGCGACAGACAAAAGCCAGCGGGTTTATCGAGCATCAGGATAAAGTGCTTCTCGTGCCTGAGCCGGTTCTATTGTCGAACAATACAGTGTAACCTGCACCTCCGACACGGCTTCCTACCGATATCTCCCCTCGTTCCGGACCGGCTACCAGCCGATCAAGCAAGGCAACGCTTGTTAAAACGCAGACCGGTCACCACTTCCATTATGGCTCCGTCTATCACCTTAAAAGCAGTGCCCCCCGCGTCCCAGTACAGGGCAACAGTGGTCGTGTGCGCGAACATTTGGGAGTACAAGTTGTAAGTCCCCAGAAGGAAAGGAATAGAAATTGTCAGGAGAAACCACAAAGCTAGTATTACTATAGCACTTGAAGAGTTGCGAGGACAAGGAGCTGGGACACGAGGACAAGGAGCTGGGGCACGAGGACAAGGAGCTGGGGCACGAGGACAAGGAGCTGGGGCACGAGGACAAGGAGCTGGGGCACGAGGACAAGGAGCTGGGGCACGAGGACAAGGAGCTGGGATACGAGGACAAGGAGCTGGGACACGAGGACAAGGAGCTGGGGCACGAGGACAAGGAGCTGGGGCACGAGGACAAGGAGCTGGGGCACGAGGACAAGGAGCTGGGGCACGAGGACAAGGAGCTGGGGCACGAGGACAAGGAGCTGGGGCACGAGGACAAGGAGCTGGGGCACGAGGACAAGGAGCTGAGGGTACGAGGACAAGGAGCTGAGGGTACGAGGACAAGGAGCTGAGGGTACGAGGACAAGGAGCTGGGGCACAAGGACAAGGAGCTGGGGCACGAGGACAAGGAGCTGGGGCACGAGGACAAGGAGCTGAGGGTACGAGGACAAGGAGCTGAGGGTACGAGGACAAGGAGCTGGGGCACGAGGACAAGGAGCTGGGGCACGAGGACAAGGAGCTGGGGCACGAGGACAAGGAGCTGGGGCACGAGGACAGAGCTGGGATACAAGGGCAAGGAGCTGTGATACGAGGACAAGGAGCTGTGATACGAGGACAAGGAGCTGTGATACGAGGACAAGGAGCTCGAATACGAGTACGGTGTTAAGAAATGATGCCCAACCACTTAAGACAACCATATATTGAACGGCGACCCTGCGAAAAGCGAAGCCGCCACTCAAAGTGGTTGGATAAGTCACCCAAGAAATGGGAATCCGTCGACAAAGCAGTGACCCCCATCCAGAAGACTCCATAACATACCCATCGCCAGCCACAACAGACCATTAAACCATGGCTCGGTGTCAAGCGCCAATGTTTATGTTTTTTATTTATTGGGGAGCCGGTCGGCCGAGCGGACAGCACACGGGACTTGTGGTCCTGGGTTCGATCCCAGGCGCCGGCGAGAAACAAGGGGCAGAATTTCTTTCACCCTATGCCCCTGTTACCTAGCAGTAAAATAGGTACCTGGGTGTTAGTCAGCTGTCACAGGCTGCTTCCTGGGGATGGAGGCCTGGTCGAGGACCGGGCCGCGGGGACACTAAAGCCCCGAAATCATCTCAAGATAACCCTGAGTGCAATCCTACCTCTGAGGTGTCAGAAGATCATTTCAGCATACACTATGCAGGAGTTGCGTGACCTTGAGTGGTTGATGGTGACGGAGCCGGAGCCCAAGAGACCTTGCCCGACCCCGAGACGTGGCCTCGAACGCCGCCCCCAACAAAATGCTGATGACACAGCTGGGTACCGTCTTCTATTGAGATGCACTCAGCACACACGCCAAGGCTCCTCCCAGGGGCAGATGATGTAACAACATCCCACACTCCTCTGTAACTCCTAGGACACCAGACACACACAGACGGAGGGGGAGAGACAGAGACAGGGAGGGAGAGAGACACAGGGAGGGAGAGAGAGGGAGAGAGACACAGGGAGGGAGAGAGAGGGAGAGAGACACAGGGAGGGAGAGAGAGGGAGAGAGACACAGGGAGGGAGAGAGAGGGAGAGAGACACAGGGAGGGAGAGAGAGGGAGAGAGACACAGGGAGGGAGAGAGAGGGAGAGAGACACAGGGAGGGAGAGAGACAGAGAGAGAGAGAGAGAGAGAGAGAGAGAGAGAGAGAGAGAGAGAGAGAGAGAGAGAGAGAGAGAGAGAGAGAGAGAGAGAGAGAGAGAGAGAGAGAGAGAGAGAGAGAGAGAGAGAGAGAGAGAGAGAGAGAGAGAGAGAGAGAGAGAGAGAGAGAGAGAGAGAGAGAGAGAGAGAGAGAGAGAGAGAGAGAGAGAGAGAGAGAGAGAGAGAGAGAGAGAGAGAGAGAGAGAGAGAGAGAGAGAGAGAGAGAGAGAGAGAGAGAGAGAGAGAGAGAGAGAGAGAGAGAGAGAGAGAGAGAGAGAGAGAGAGAGAGAGAGAGAGAGAGAGAGAGAGAGAGAGAGAGAGAGAGAGAGAGAGAGAGAGAGAGAGAGAGAGAGAGAGAGAGAGAGAGAGAGAGAGAGAGAGAGAGAGAGAGAGAGAGAGAGAGAGAGAGAGAGAGAGAGAGAGAGAGAGAGAGAGAGAGAGAGAGAGAGAGAGAGAGAGAGAGAGAGAGAGAGAGAGAGAGAGAGAGAGAGAGAGAGAGAGAGAGAGAGAGAGAGAGAGAGAGAGAGAGAGAGAGAGAGAGAGAGAGAGAGAGAGAGAGAGAGAGAGAGAGAGAGAGAGAGAGAGAGAGAGAGAGAGAGAGAGAGAGAGAGAGAGAGAGAGAGAGAGAGAGAGAGAGAGAGAGAGAGAGAGAGAGAGAGAGAGAGAGAGAGAGAGAGAGAGAGAGAGAGAGAGAGAGAGAGAGAGAGAGAGAGAGAGAGAGAGAGAGAGAGAGAGAGAGAGAGAGAGAGAGAGAGAGAGAGAGAGAGAGAGAGAGAGAGAGAGAGAGAGAGAGAGAGAGAGAGAGAGAGAGAGAGAGAGAGAGAGAGACACACACACACACACACACTCTCCCAACTCCCAGCTTCTACACGTGGACCGACCGGCAGGATGAACAAGGACCAGCAATGCACCACCCCGCCATCTCCCTCTCCCTGGCATCCCACCCTTCATCATCCTGGAATCTCGACACCGTACTTCCGCCAGACTTTTTTTTTCAGGACACACTGGGCCATGTGCGTAATACACATCAGGCAGATGGTAATTGGCTTCCCAGGACACACAAGAGACAGCTTTGTTCACCCAAGGACTACGGTAAGTTGGGCTACAGTTAGCCAGAGACTATGGTAAGTTGGGCTACAGTTAGCCAGAGACTATGGTAAGTTGGGCTACAGTTAGCCAGAGACTACGGTAAGTTGGGCTACAGTTAGCCAGAGACTATGGTAAGTTGGGCTACAGTTAGCCAGAGACTACGGTAAGTTGGGCTACAGTTAGCCAGAGACTATGGTAAGTTGGGCTACAGTTAGCCAGAGACTATGGTAAGTTGGGCTACAGTTAGCCAGAGACTATGGTAAGTTGGGCTACAGTTAGCCAGAGACTATGGTAAGTTGGGCTACAGTTAGCCAGAGACTATGGTAAGTTGGGCTACAGTTAGCCAGAGACTATGGTAAGTTGGGCTACAGTTAGCCAGAGACTATGGTAAGTTGGGCTACAGTTAGCCAGAGACTATGGTAAGCCAGGCTACAGTTAGCCAGAGACTATGGTAAGCCAGGCTACAGTTAGCCAGAGACTATGGTAAGTTGGGCTACAGTTAGCCAGAGACTATGGTAAGCCAGGCTACAGTTAGCCAGAGACTATGGTAAGCCAGGCTACAGTTAGCCAGAGACTATGGTAAGCCAGGCTACAGTTAGCCAGAGACTATGGTAAGCCAGGCTACAGTTAGCCAGAGACTATGGTAAGCCAGGCTACAGTTAGCCAGGGACTATGATTGACTGTTGCCCCGTGAGGCGGTTAGGTTACTGTGCACCATACCCATCCTGTGAGCAGTAGCACTCACAGGATGATTTCAAGCAATTCAAGACCTACTTGAATTATTACCCAGATTAGACAATATTGCATATTAGGGGGCTATTCATGCCCGTGCCACCTCTCTGGTGGCTTAATCCTCGAAATGTATAAAGTATATGTATAAAGCTTGCTGACTTACGGGCTCGCCATAGCCCGTGCTACTTGGAACTTGTTTCGAGTAGCTGAATCTATAACAGCAGCAGCTTGCTGACTCGTGGGCCAAGACCTTTCGTGAGATCACACACTAGAAGGTGAAGGGACGACGACGTTTCGGTCCGTCCTGGACCATTCTCAAGTCGTCGTCCCTTCCCCTTCTAGTATGTGGTCTGGTCAACATACTTTAGCCACGTTATTGTGACTCATCGCCTGTACCTTCCTTGAGGTTACCTTGAGGTGTTTTCGGGGCTTAGCGTCCCCGCGGCCCGGTCGTCGACCAGGCTTCCTGGTTGCTAGACTGGTCAACCAGGTTCCTGGTTCCTCTCCGTACCGCCGTCAGCAGCTGGTCGCTGAGTGCATGCTGACTCAGTGGAGTGCATGGGTGCATGGGTCACCGCAGCGATGAGATCATGAGGTGGGCGGTATGAAGCCATGAGGGGCATTACCACTAATTAGGAGTGTGAGGGAATAGTTACAAGAACACATCAAGCTAATGGGTAGAAAGGGGGGGGGGGTATCATTACCGTGCGGGCGCGGTGTCTATAGCCTGTGGCATCGTGGATGACATCCTTCCATGATTTAATATGCCACGTCCCCTCTTTTCTCTGGATATTTCCGTCATTGTATCAAGGGGGCAGAGCACCCGCAATATGTAAGTAGGTCTGTAGGTCCTACTGTAGGTAGGCTACAGTAGGTCTGTAGGTCCTACTGTAGGTAGGCTACAGTAGGTCTGTAGGTCCTACTGTAGGTAGGCTACAGTAGGTCTGTAGGTCCTACTGTAGCATTCAAGAAATTAAATCAGCTGTGGTGTACAGGGACTGACCGCGCCATCACACCATTATTCCCTGGCCAGCGATCTGTCAGGGAGGAGTGTGTCAGTCGCGCATGTTCTTGCTGTCTAACCTCTTGTTCTGTGTGGATGATGTGGGCAGGAACAGTGTCAGACTCATCCTGGCGCCGGGAAAGCCGCTCCCTTACTCATCCTAGTCCCCGGGAAGCCGCTCCCTTACTCATCCTAGTCCCCGGGAAGCCGCTCCCTTACTCATCCTAGTCCCCGGGAAGCCGCCCCCTTACTCATCCTAGTCCCCGGGAAGCCGCCCCCTTACTCATCCTAGTCCCCGGGAAGCCGCCCCCTTACTCATCCTAGTCCCCGGGAAGCCGCCCCCTTACTCATCCTAGTCCCCGGGAAGCCGCCCCCTTACTCATCCTAGTCCCCGGGAAGCCGCTCCCTTACTCATCCTAGTCCCCGGGAAGCCGCTCCCTTACTCATCCTAGTCCCCGGGAAGTCGCCCCCTTACTCATCCTAGTCCCCGGGAAGCCGCTCCCTTACTCATCCTAGTCCCCGGGAAGCCGCTCCCTTACTCATCCTAGTCCCCGGGAAGCCGCTCCCTTACTCATCCTAGTCCCCGGGAAGCCGCCCCCTTACTCATCCTAGTCCCCGGGAAGCCGCTCCCTTACTCATCCTAGTCCCCGGGAAGCCGCTCCCTTACTCATCCTAGTCCCCGGGAAGCCGCTCCCTTACTCATCCTAGTCCCCGGGAAGCCGCTCCCTTACTCATCCTAGTCCCCGGGAAGCAGCCCCCTTACTCATCCTAGTCCCCGGGAAGCCGCTCCTTACTCATCCTAGTCCCCGGGAAGCCGCTCCCTTACTCATCCTAGTCCCCGGGAAGCCGCTCCTTACTCATCCTGGCGCCACTATCTACGGCTTACAACACCCACTATCCCCAGCGTTGCATAGAATTAATTTCTCCAAAAAATATCACCTTGATGGCACTAAGGTGCCTCGCATGTGACATTTCAGAACGAAGCAACAGAGCCATTTCCTGCTACCTGTGTAACCCTACCTACCTGCTTGGTTAGCAAGGCAGGTCTAACCAATTCAGTTTGCCCTGAAACTGAATCTTCGAGCCTGGCCCCAAGCCCGGGCTCGGTTGATACCTGGTTGATGGGGTTCTGGGAGTTCTTCTACTCCCCAAGCCCGGCCCGAGGCCAGGCTTGACTTGTGAGAGTTTGGTCCACCAGGCTGTTGCTTGGAGCGGCCCGAGGCCAGGCTTGACTAGTGAGAGCTTGGTCCACTAGGCTGTTGCTTGGAGCGGCCCGAGGCCAGGCTTGACTAGTGAGAGCTTGGTCCACTAGGCTGTTGCTTGGAGCGGCCCAAGTACAAGGGGAGTACAAGAACTGAAACCCTCTCCAGGTATGACCCGAAAAGCCATATAGACCACGCTATCAGCAAAAATCTGCCCAGCTGATCCTTCGACATCTCTCTCTCGTCCATCTTCCCGGCAGACCCCACAATCCTCACGAAATAAACAACACTGAAACTGCAGACTGCTCGAGCAGACAAATGTTGCAGACGCGAGTGCCTAGCAATCCTATCGTGGCAGCGGCGGCAGACTCGCATGCATAAATCAACACGCAGGATGGGACAACGCCCTAGCCGATAGTGGTGACCCGGTCAGTGCTGGTAGCCGGGGCCTGCACTAGCGGCGTGGACCTGCACTAGCGGCGTGGACCTGCACTAGCGGCGTGGACCTGCACTAGCGGCGTGGGTGCCAGGGGGCACACCTTCCCTAACACCAGCTTCACACACACCTGGGCCGGCAGCCGCAGTATGAGATTCGATATATCGCGAGTGTTTGTTGAGACAACACGGGTGACTTGCATTGTGGGCACCCCCACTGACAGTGATGAGTGGGGGGGCACGGCATGCCACCCCCACACAATGGGGGGCCACGGCATGCCACCCCCACACAATGGGGGGCACGGCATGCCACCCCCACACAATGGGGGCCACGGCATGCCACCCCCACACAATGGGGGGCACGGCATGCCACCCCGACACAATGGGGGGCACGGCATGCCACCCCCACACAATGGGGGGCACGCACGGCCTGCCCCTCCTCCCTCCTGGTGGCAACCCACAACACTCCCTCTGTCGCCCTTGTAAACACACGTTAATGACACTAAAAGATAGACATAAGTGTGTAGTTATGTATATAGGTTAGATTAGCCTTTCAAAGCACTACAATCACCTTCTGTGGTTGATTGTTAAATAAATCACCGAATTATATGTTCAACAAATCTCTAACCCTGTCCATGGAGGACAGAAGAAAATGTATATATATGTGATTAGCATTGTAAATGTGTGGCCACGTTTGTGGTAGAAAAATAATAAATAATAACCTTTCTTCCTGCGCCACTCACCGCTACAAGAGCAGTTGAGGCGCAGCGGCACCATCTCTAGGGTACCCTAATCTCAATCAATCCAATCGAGTGTCGCACCAGCAGTCGGGCTGGTGCCGCAACCCGTTCTCGCAAATTCGTAAAGTCAATATTGACTTATTAACTACGTGCATAGGTGATATACTAAACATAATAGATACCCTTAAAAAGATTCATAGAAAACACCGACCTTACCTAACCTTGTTAGTATCTTAAGCTAAGCATCTTATTGCTTCGTAATTACAATTATTACTTAACCTATACCTATTATAGGTTAGGTAATAATTGTAATTACGCAGCAATAAGATGCTTATCTTAACATACTAAGTAGGTTAGGTAAGGTCGGTGTTTTCTATGAATCTTTTTAAGGGTATCTATTATGTTAAGTATGTCACCTATGCACATATTTAATAAGTCAATATTGACTTATTAAATTTGCGAGAACGGGTTGGGTGCCTCGAAGTACCTATTGGCCATCCAGCAGCTAATTGACGCACCAAATACCGTAGCAACATATGGCTAACAACCCAGACCCATCAACTATCCCATCTTGAGATGCTTCCGGGACGGTGGCCCAAATCCCACTGTCCCGGAGGCTTCGAGATCGGCAGCTTCACGGGAGACAAGGAGGTACACAACTGACCTCTCCAACACGGACTACATCACACATGAGGACAAGTCAGAGTCACCCAGATCAAAGATGTTACTGGTTAACACAGACAAGGCGGCGACTGAATTCACAAAACTGTCGCAATCTCGTAGGTGGGCTGCCGGGTAGTGGGTGGGCGGTGGTGACCTTGTAGGTGGGCTGCCGGGTAGTGGGTGGGCGGTGGTGACCTTGTAGGTGGGCTGCCGGGTAGTGGGTGGGCGGTGGTGACCTTGTAGGTGGGCTGCCGGGTAGTGGGTGGGCGGTGGTGACCTTGTAGGTGGGCTGCCGGGTAGTGGGTGGGCGGTGGTGACCTTGTAGGTGGGCTGCCGGGTAGTGGGTGGGCGGTGGTGACCTTGTAGGTGGGCTGCCGGGTAGTGGGTGGGCGGTGGTGACCTTGTAGGTGGGCTGCCGGGTAGTGGGTGGGCGGTGGTGACCTTGTAGGTGGGCTGCCGGGTAGTGGGTGGGCGGTGGTGACCTTGTAGGTGGGCTGCCGGGTAGTGGGTGGGGGGTGGTGACCTTGTAGGTGGGCTGCCGGGTAGTGGGTGGGCGGTGGTGACCTTGTAGGTGGGCTGCCGGGTAGTGGGTGGGCGGTGTGGCCTCGTAGGTGGGCGGTGAGGTAGTGGACCCGCCGCACACAGCACTTACCGGCGGATGTGTTAAGTGTCAGTGTGTGGGTGGGGGAGGGAGGGTAGGGTGTGTTAGCGATGCCATAATCAAGGTATTTACAAAATACATTGTGTAGCCCTTTTCTTTCCCAAGTTCAACAGTTGCTTTCATCTGTGCTTTAACGCTGCCTCTCTCCGCTATACGGAGAAGACGGAGTGAGGGTGTGAAAGAAAAATGCGAAAGAGGACAGAAAGGAAAAAAGAATGAAAAGGTGGGGGGAGATTTGAGTGAATACTCTTATATTTGTGCTTGCAGGATCGAGCGTTGGCTCTTGGATCCCGCCTTTCTAGCCCTCGGTTGTTGAAAGCAATGACTCCTGTCCTACTTCTGCATCATACCTAGTTTTAAAGCTATATATAATGTCTGCTTCCACAATGTGCTCCTTCAGTTCATTCCATTTCCCCACTACTCTCACGCTAAAAGAAACCTTTTTATCTCTATGATACCATACTATGGTACTCGGCATACCCATACTATGGTATTCAGTATGGGGGTAACATTTGCTTATCCAACAAAAACACAGATGGGACAGGAGTGGGAATTGTAAAATATAGAATAGAAGGGTCAGAGGTGGGATGGGACAGAGGTGGGATGGGACAGAGGTGGGGGTGGGTCTGACGAGGGGGAGAGAGGAGGACCAGGCAGCAGTGAGGGGAGACTGAAAGGAGTGAAAGGAGAGACCAAGAGAGGGGAGGATGAAGAGGAATGAGGGGAAAACTAACAGCGTTAGCCAGAATGAATCATAACAGAGTGAGTGATTACACTCTGAACGGCACGAGTGTGTAGAACGATGTGTGGGGGGGGAGAGGCCAGAGTGATTTTTTTTAAAGAGTTGTCAATGAGAACGCGGAGAGGGGGAGGAACCGAGCAGAAAAGCGCTTGTGTCGACGAAATACAATAAGAGAATAGAATGATTGAAGGGAGGACAATAGTGACGTTAAGTCGTTGTTACTGTTTAAGATTCGCTACTTGGAACAAAAAGTTTCAAGTAGCACGGGCTATGGTGAGCCCGTGTATGGGAGGTGTTGAGTGTAGTGGTCACGACTCTTCGTACTGGATGGTAATGGCATTTGCGTTTCAAAGGACTATTGAGAAACCTTCAGGATCCATTGATGTTCACTGTTATCTCTGTTACAACCTAAACTGTTCAATGGGGTTATTCTGTGCATTCGGCCATATCTGCTAGTCAAGCGAGGTGTGGGTGCGGGCTTTAGTTCCTGGGCCCCCACCTCTTGAACGGTAGGATTGGTTTAGGCCAAAACTCGCGACTATTTCACTGATCATAACTACTTTCACATTTAAATTTGTAAAATGAGAAGGACTCCACTACGCATCTTTAACTTAAACTTCCAAGACATTGAATAAATGCTTTCTTAAATTCGTCCGGCTCTTCAGAGTCTCAAATTTCCAATGTTCGATTTTATCTGCAAACATTGACAGGAAGGAGTCTTGTGTCTTCTCGGGTCATTTACATATATTAGGTGGAGTCTGGGCCCCAGACGTGAGCAGCCAGGGAATACACCTCTCAAACTACTTCACTGTGAATTCTCAGTCACTCATTTTCTCTCTCATACTCTCTTACATTCTCTCTTTCTCTCACACATTCTCTCTCTCTCATCCTCATTCTCTCATTCTAGAGAGACATTTAAACCCAAGGATAAGCTCAGAGTCCTGCTAGACACAGTCAAGTGACGGAACGGCTACTATTAGCAGCAACAGGATCAACAGATACAACAGATGCAACAAATGCACACACACAAGCAACAGAAGGGTCCAAGCTGTAAACACAATGACCTGACCTCAGATACGTGCCCTCAATGCCTCACGAGCGAGTCGTGCAGGTCGAACTGCGAACAGCGTCGTCTAACAGCCGGCTTAACGAAGCCACGAGGCCTACTCGGTGGGCAGCAATCAGAAGGAGAATAGATCCTCTGAAGCGACTCAAGGATGACCTCAAGATGGCCCCTGGTCCAAGCAATAGATCCTCTGAAGCGACTCAAGGATGACCTCAAGATGGCCCCTGGTCCAAGCAATAGATCCTCTGAAGCGACTCAAGGATGACCTCAAGATGGCCCCTGGTCCAAGCAATAGATCCTCTGAAGCGACTCAAGGATAGCCTCAAGATGGCCCCTGGTCCAAGCAATAGATCCTCTGAAGCGACTCAAGGATGACCTCAAGATGGCCCTGGTCCAAGCAATAGATCCTCTGAAGCGACTCAAGGATGACCTCAAGATGGCCCCTGGTCCAAGCAATAGATCCTCTGAAGCGACTCAAGGATAGCCTCAAGATGGCTCTGGTCCGAGCAGGTTCCGAGCCGGTTGTGATCAGGCCGAGCCTCTCGGCACCATTAATCAGGAGCCACTTTGTGCATTAGTATGACTTTCTCGCATCTGGCTTAACATGATATATTGGCTGGGCCAACATTTACTCCCGGCAAGCCAACGTTGGCTATCACGCCGAGGTTATCAAATAATCCTTTTGTGGCTGGGAGGTGGTAACGCTTTGGCCACCAACCCGGCGCCCGTCTACCACCCCTGTCTACCACCCCCGTCTACCACCCCTTTCCCATCAACTGCAACTTGGCAAGAGTCGAGACGGTGGCCATACACTGTCTAATGTCTCCTCAACCCTCGTCAATTACTGTACATCCATTGCTGTGCCTTGCCCCGCTCCTGTGCCAGGTAAGTTACGGGCTCACCATAGCCCGTGCTACTTGCCCCGCTCCTGTGCCAGGTAAGTTACGGGCTCACCATAGCCCGTGCTACTTGCCCCGCTCCTGTGCCAGGTAAGTCCACTACGGGCTCACCATAGCCCGTGCTACTTGCCCCGCTCCTGTGCCAGATAAGTCCACTACGGGCTCACCGTAGCCCGTGCTACTTGCCCCGCTCTTGTGCCAGATAAGTCCACTACGGGCTCACCATAGCCCGTGCTACTTGCCCCGCTCCTGTGCCTGGTAAGTCCACTACGGGCTCACCATAGCCCGTGCTACTTGCCCCGCTCCT
Source organism: Procambarus clarkii (assembly GCF_040958095.1). Classification (NCBI taxonomy): domain Eukaryota; kingdom Metazoa; phylum Arthropoda; class Malacostraca; order Decapoda; family Cambaridae; genus Procambarus; species Procambarus clarkii. The sequence continues at coordinate 17,539,688 of NC_091234.1, read as the reverse complement.
GTGCCAGGTAAGTCCACTACGGGCTCACCATAGCCCGTGCTACTTGCCCCGCTCCTGTGCCAGGTAAGTCCACTACGGGCTCACCATAGCCCGTGCTACTTGCCCCGCTCCTGTGCCAGGTAAGTTACGGGCTCACCATAGCCCGTGCTACTTGCCCCGCTCCTGTGCCAGGTAAGTTACGGGCTCACCATAGCCCGTGCTACTTGCCCCGCTCCTGTGCCAGGTAAGTCCACTACGGGCTCACCATAGCCCGTGCTACTTGCCCCGCTCCTGTGCCAGATAAGTCCACTACGGGCTCACCGTAGCCCGTGCTACTTGCCCCGCTCTTGTGCCAGATAAGTCCACTACGGGCTCACCATAGCCCGTGCTACTTGCCCCGCTCCTGTGCCTGGTAAGTCCACTACGGGCTCACCATAGCCCGTGCTACTTGCCCCGCTCCTGTGCCAGGTAAGTCCACTACGGGCTCACCATAGCCCGTGCTACTTGCCCCGCTCCTGTGCCAGGTAAGTCCACTACGGGCTCACCATAGCCCGTGCTACTTGCCCCGCTCCTGTGCCAGGTAAGTCCACTACGGGCTCACCATAGCCCATGCTACTTGCCCCGCTCCTGTGCCAGGTAAGTCCACTACGGGCTCACCATAGCCCGTGCTACTTGCCCCGCTCCTGTGCCAGGTAAGTCCACTACGGGCTCACCATAGCCCGTGCTACTTGGAACTTGTTCCCGAGTAGCTGAATCTATAACAACCACCATTGCTGTGATAACTTCTCCCATACGAACAAATCCACAAGGGCCGTGACGAGGATTCGAACCTGCGTCCCAGACACTGCCTTAATCAACTGAGCTACGACAGGGTAAAAGGGTTGAAACCGAAGTTCTTGTGGATTTGTTCATTTGATGCATCACGTTAGTGTGATCTCTGTGTTCTCCCATACCTTGTCCCAGAACAAAATAGGCTCCGTCAAATCTCATTCGACACCCTAACAGAGGGTATTTACTCCCTAAATACAGGATACCATTCCCCCCTCCCCATTACAAGCTCCCCAGAGATAATCCCCCCATACACACCACCCACCACCTCTTCACCTCCAGGGGGGCCAGATTCACGAAAGAACTTACGCAAGCACTTACGAACCTGTACATCTTTTCTCAAACTTTGGCGGCTTTGTTTACAATTATTAAACAGTTAATGAGCTCCGAAGCACCAGGAGGCTGTTTATAACAGTTGAATGGGAAGTTTTCATGCTTGTAAACCGTTTTATAAATGAAATCAAAGCCGTCAAAGATTAAGGAAAGATGTACACGTTCGTAAGTGCTTGCGTAAGTGCTTCCGTGAATCTGGCCCCAAGGCTATTGCTCCTGAACCCAACGATTCAAAGCATGTCACTAAATCTCTTCCTGAAAATTTACATTATATGAAGAACTTGGCTACTGAGACAACAGCTTCACGGGTTATTCATGCCCGTGCCACCTCTTGGATGGCTTAATCTTCCATCAATCAATCGATAACAGCCGTCACACCACACGGGAGACATCTCCCGTCACGCAGGGTGCAGTTGCGCCTCCACAGATCTCCAGTATCATCTATTGATACTGGTAATGGCTCAAAAGGCCCACCACTTACGGGCTATTCATGCCCGTGCCACCTTTTGGCTGGCTTAATCTTCATCAATCAATCGTCACACCACGATCAGGGAGGCCAGGAGCTAAGGCTCATGCACGCGAAATGTTTCTCATGGCGAAAAGAAATTGAGTGAGGCGATATATACTCACCTAGTCGTGCTTGCGAAGGTCGAGCTCTGGCTCTTTGGTCCCGCCTCTCAACTGTCAATCAACTGGTAGAATGGAATGTGAGGGGAGGGGGGGTAATGATGGTCCCCCTCCCCCCCCCCTAAAATAACGAGGTGAAAGAAGCAAGATTATGGTCTTGAAAAGAGCAAATGAAATTATGAACGAAAGCAAAATGTCAGGAATTTTAGCATTACGAGGAAATGAGAGAAAGAAAACGGCAAATATGAGAAAGAATGAGGACGCAGGATGAGACATAACGAGGCATAAATGAGCCGAGGGAAGAACAATGGACATGAGGTAATGAGATGACAAGGTCACTCATGACCAGGAGATGAGGGGGGGGGGGGTGGTGGATAGGGAGAGGGGAGCCGGTCGGCCGAGCGGACAGCACGCTAGACTTGTGATCCTGTGGTCCCGGGTTCGATCCCAGGAGCCGACGAGAAACAATGGGGCAGTTTCTTTCACCCTATGCCCCTGTTACCTAGCAGTAAAATAAGTACCTGGGTGTTAGTCAGCTGTCACGGGCTGTTTCCTGGGGGTGGAGGCCTGGTCGAGGACCGGGCCGCGGGGACACTAAAGCCCCGAAATCATCTCAAGATAACCTCAAGAAGAAGGGGGGGACGAGCACGACCATAGGGGGTAACCTATCACGAAGGGTTCAACAGCTAGGGCAAGCCGGAAGGTAAGGATGGCAATTGAACCCGGACCATGAAATAAGTGACTCCGGACGCCCCCAGGCCAGAAACTACAGCAGGGCCAGAGAGCGCCCCTCCTGGCCCAGGATTCACAAAATATTTACGCAACAAGTTACGAAACCCGTACATCAGTCCTCAAACATGGTGGCTTTGTTCACATTTAAGGGATAGGGACCTGCTGCTTAGGTAACAGCTTCTCCCTCGTATCAACCTACCCTGGCTTTGCGCCCTGGAGAGGCCACTCCAGACCGATAACCAGAGCGGAACTCCATAGTCTCCTATGACAAAGTTGACGAGCTTCCAAACCTCACAACCCAAGGTCATTATTGCTATAAACCTCGTTGTGCTTCGAAGCTCGAACTGATTAATAGGTGTAAACAACGCCATCACGAGCAAAGATCAACATGTTTCGTAAGCGCTTGATGAATCCTTTCCCTGGCCGACTGGTGCTGGGAGCGTCCGGCCCAGGAGATGACTAAGGGCCCCGTCGACAGGGGACCACTCACCAGTTCCAGACCCAGGCTACAAGATATCCATTTTTGCATATTGAGGCGCGCGGGTATCTCAGACGACGATCTGGTGAAGAATGACCAAGCTGCACCAGGGGACAGCCTCATACATCAAGGTGGCGCTTGCCTGCGCCGGGAACTGCCACCTCTCCCTCTCCTGACTCCTGACCTCACGCCTGGTCCACGACCGGGCCGCGGGGACGCTAAGCCCCGGAAGCACCTCAAGGTAACCTCAAGGTAAGGTAACCCTCCCCCCACCTTGCTCTTCCTCGGCTCTATGGTCAGCCCGGCCTCCTAAGGTTTGCCAACGTCAAGAAAACGGTCAATTTAAAGTGGTCTCTCCTAACCTGCCAGAGGACCCAAAACAGAAAACGGGACAGGACGTTGCTTTCTCCCGCCTTAATCACAACGTGCTTAAGCCGAGGAGCTTCCAATCATAAAAACCCCCAATCATAAAAAACCCCAATCATAAAAAACCCCAATCATAAAACCATTAATGTCTCGGCTATGCACCTTTACACCTGTGACTCTTGAAGAGAGACTACCGTACCGTCCCCAAGGGTACAACCCTTGAGGGAAAAGGTCTACCCATGGATGACTATCCCCCAGCTCACAAAACACGGCTCCGAGAGAACCTCTATAGCCAATCCCCCATCCTTTCCAATCCTTATGGACATCAAAGCTAAAGCTATAGCGAAGTCCTGCATACGCTGCTTACCCAAACATTTGCCTGCAGTGGGAAACTTCCTCACCATCCACATCTACTTCGCCACTGGTGTCGGCGACAAAGTAGATGTGAATGGTAAGGAAGTTTCCTTACTGCCACAAGTTACAGCGAGGCTGAGGGACGATGTAGGAGGCAACTAACGCAGGGATCCCGCCGACCACGCCCGTTCTCATTATAATAATTAAATGGCGCGTGCTAAGATTTGGGTGCAACTGTAGCACTGGGGAGCCGCCTCGGGGACCCCAGCCCAGGAATAATTAATTGGTGGGGAGGAAGGGGAGGCTAGGCCCTGGTGGGGAGGCTAGGCCCTGGTGGGAAGGCTAGGCCCTGGTGGGAAGGCTAGGCCCTGGTGGGAAGGCTAGGCCCTGGTGGGAAGGAAGGAAGGAGAGGCTAGGCCCTGGTGGGAAGGCTAGGCCCTGGTGGGAAGGCTAGGCCCTGGTGGGAAGGCTAGGCCCTGGTGGGAAGGCTAGGCCCTGGTGGGAAGGCTAGGCCCTGGTGGGAAGGAAGGAGAGGCTAGGCCCTGGTGGGAAGAAAGCCGTCTCCCCAAACAATACCCAACTCATATATTAAGCAATCTTCCCCACCACGTGAAGTCTTCCGAGAGGATGACTGTCCTAGAAAGAACACCGTACGTTGAACGTACAATTCAGCAACGTGATGCTAACATAAGTACACGAACATACGTGTATGTACGTGTACGTACCACAAGAGCCTCCATGCAGAAGTGCACGGTCCGTCCATCGGGTCGACACCCAGCGGCCAACAATGATGCATTACTAACCTCAAGTGATCATGAATGATCAATAATGCCACATGAATGATTAATAACGCCAACTGAACAATAATCAGGGTTAAGGGCGGCTACCACCAGCGCAGCGAGGGGGCGACACCCATTATCTTGAGGTTATCTTGAGATGATTTCGGGGTTTTAGTGTCCCCGCGGCCCGGTCCTCGACCAGGCCTCCACCCCCAGGAAGCAGCCCGTGACAGCTGACTAACTCCCAGGTACCTACTTACTGCTAGGTAACAGGGGCATAGGGTGAAAGAAACTCTGCCCAATGTTTCTCGCCGGCGCCTGGGATCGAACCCAGGACCACAGGATCACAAGTCCAGCGTGCTGTCCGCTCGGCCGACCGGCTCCATTACTATTCCCATTGTCTCAAGACTGGGTACTAGGGGACCAGGTGAGCTTACTAAGTGTTCACCATTCATCACCAGTCTATGAGGCCAGTACTACCTCCTCTCAGCCTTCCTGGTCACCCAACCTCACTACCAGTTGCCTCTTGGATTCAACCTAAGAAGCAACCTGGATTGCCTCTGATTCAACCTGCTTGATGGGGTTCTGGGAGTAGTTCTACTTCCAAACTACTTCCTCTACAACCTAAGCAGCAACTTGGGTTGACTTCATTCAACCTTGATTGCAACCGGTTGCCTCTTGATTCAATCTTAGGTTGAATGAAGATACCAGGGTAGAGTTCAAGACTTGAATTCTGGCCCCAATTCCAGAATTCCCGAAGCATTTACACAATTATTTACGAAACCTATACATCTTTCCAACAATCATGGAGACATTTATTAAACCTTTACGTGGTTCGAAACTTCACAGAGCAAGGTGGTTGTTGTTATTATAAACAACCCCGTAGAGTCTTTGGGAGCGCATAAACTGTCCTAAAATGTAAACAAAGCCGCCATGATTATCTTGAGATGATTTCGGGGCTTTAGTGTCCCCGCGGCCCGGTCCTCGACCAGGCCTCCACCCCCCAGGAAGCAGCCCGTGACAGCTGGCTAACACCTAGCTACCTATTTTTACTGCTAGGTAACAGGGGCATAGGGTGAAAGAAACTCTGCCCATTGTTTCTCGCCGGCGCCCGGGATCGAACCCGGGACCACAGGATCACAACTCCAGTGTGCTGCCCGCTCGGCCGACCGGCTCCCTGATTACGAAAAGATGAACAGGTTTCGCAATTGCGTGAATACCTTCCTGGCCATAGTTAATAAACTTTTTGTTAAGTGTCTGACCGTTCAGCTCCGAGGGAGTAATGCGCGATATCTGCTACCTTTTCTGATGAATCAGAGCTCATCAAAGGTGGCTACTGGTATTCATCAATCAGATTCATTAAATTTAACAGGTTCTCATTAATCTATGATAATCGATCCCTCAGGAGCGTCACTCATCCATCCTGATTATGTGATTGGCTCTAGCCACGTCCAACCCGTTCTCGCACTTTCGTATAGTCAATATTGACTTATTAAATATGTGCATATGTGACATACTAAACATACTAGTTTACCTTGAAAAGCTTCATAGAAAACACCGACCTTACCTAACTTTCTTAGTATGTTAGGATGAGCATCTTATTGCTTCGTAATTACAATTATTACTTAACCTAAACCTATAAGTAGTTATAAATAAGGTTAACCTATACCTATAAGTTAATATATACCTATACCTATAATAGGTTAAGTAATAATTGTAATTACGAAGCAATATGATGCTTATCTTAACATACTAAGAAGGTTAGGTAAGGTCGGTGTTTTATATGAAGCTTTTCAAGGTAAACTAGTATGTTTAGCATGTCACATATGCACATATTTAATAAGTCAATATTGACTATACGAAAGTGCGAGAACGGGTTGCCACGTCCAGACCCTTTCATCCAACACATTTCTACCGATCCCTCATCCGTAAACATCGGATCATCTCCTTCATTGACACCAGTTCGCATCCCGCGACCACCTATAATGATCTTTAGCATAAACCTTCCTCAAAATATTTTCGTCAACCTCTTCCAGCCAATCACAAGATCTCCACTTGCGGCATCCATCTTACTTACCCCTCTCTCTCCTGCGGCTTTCTTCGTCTTGGAGAGGCGGCGGCAAGACTAAGCAGGGTCGTGCGAGAAGTGAAGTGGTGGGGCTCGTCCATCCCCTTGTTATCCTAGCATCTTGGGGGGGGGGGGAGTCGTGTAGCGACCAGGGACCAGATTCACGAAAGCACTTACGCGAGCACTTACGAACGTGTACATCTTTTCTCAATCTTTGGCGGCTTTGTTTACAATTATTAAACAGTTAATGAGCTCCGAAGCACCAGGAGGCTGTTTATAACAATAACAACACTTGAATTGGAAGTTTTCATGCTTGTAAACTGTTTAATAAATGTAACCAAAGCCGTCAAAGATTGAGGAAAGATGTACACGTTCGTAAGTGCTTGCGTAAGTGCTTTCATGAATCTGGCCCCAGGAGGCCAACAGCCGTCGCACTAACCACCAAACTCTCACTCGCTTTCATGAGAAACTCATAAACTCACCCATAAACCTGTACACAAGCCACTCCCACGTCACCTCTCGTCGCTGATAAGGACTACTCTAAAAGGAGGGAGAGTTTGGGGGACTCTTCACGGGAGACATCTCCCGTCACGCAGGGTGCAGTCGCACCTCCACACATCTCCAGTATCATCTATTGATACTGGAAATGGCTCAAAAGGGCCACCACTTATGGGCTATTCATGTCCAAGCCACCTTTTGGGTGGCTTAATCTTCTCTCTCTCTCTCTTTCTTTGGGGGACTCGATTGGGGAAGGATTGGGGGATTTCCCTCTGGCTAGTTAGGATATATGTTTAGATTAAAACATTGATTGTAACCATGATATATATGTGCTTCAGCCTACAGTTTAGACCTATTGTCTTATGTATGACCCTCTGTCCTGCGTGACAGTGAATACCAGCATTATCCTCAATTTAATAAGACTATCAAAATCCTCAGATTAGGCAAAATTGTAATTAATTTTGTCAATAAAGATGTTAATAATAATAATAATATGTTCAGAAACGACATGATCCCGGATTGGGCTAAAGAGCTTAATTTCTTCACAAGGTGAGTGGCGCTGCCCAATAAACTCGCCCCTCGGGGCAAAATTTAAGAGCTTAAGTCTGAAATATTATCGAGGTGAAGGTGACTGAAGGAATGCTAGAGTAAGGGAAGCGAATCACCGATGACGGGTAGTTTTAGGGGACAGAAGATGTGGTCCCTGTGTGCTGACGACCCCAGTACCTTCATCAATCATGTGGCTACAAGCCAGCCCTGGTCGCTGAGGGCTGGACGGGGAGGGGTTCGACCCCCACCCGCTCCTACCTATGCCCCGCTCCTCCTCCCACACCTCCCGCCTAGCTGACCAACCTATGCTACAAAGAACGTCGCTTTTCGTTCGTATGCGTTACATAAGGCCAAAAATTCATCGTACTAGAAAATGAAAGCGGCTCGTGAAAGTACTGTCCCGTTTTCTGTTTTGGGTCCTCTGGCAGGTTAGGAGAGGACACTTTAAATTGACCGTTTTCTTTACATTAGGAAACCTTAGGAGGACGGACTGAAGTGCGGCCTCCCTAAGACCTGTACCCACCTAATTGTGCTTGCGGGGGTTGAGCTCTGGCTCTTTGGTCCCGCCTCTCAACTGTCAATCAACTGGTGTACAGGTTCCCGAGCCTACTGGGCTCCTAACAAATATATTAGAGCGGAATATAGTTAGTGGAATATATGTGATAGAGGAATAGAGATCAGAAGTCAGTACATTAGACAACCAACGGTTTGAAAAGCTGGTATATTTATGAGCCATATAGACGTCAGAAAGAACTTTTGTCAGTAGTTAACAAATGGAATGCATTAGGAAGTGATGTGGTGGAGGCTGACTCCATACACAAGTGTCATAGATATAATAAGAGCCCAATAGGCTCAGGAATCTGTACACCAGTTGACAGTTGAGAGGCGGGACTAAAGAACCGAAGCTCAACCTCCGCAAGCACAACTAGGCGAGTACACACACACACACACACACACACACACACACACACACACACACACAGGACAAGACAAAGCGAAGCGGGTATGGCAGGCAAGCAAGCGAGGCGGGTATGGCAGGCAGGCAGGCAGGCAAGCAAGCAAGCAAGGCGGGTATGGCAGGCAAGCAAGCAAGCGAGGCGGGTATGGCAGGCAAGCAAGCAAGGCGGGTATGGCAGGCAAGCAAGCAAGGCGGGTATGGCAGGCAAGCAAGCAAGGCGGGTATGGCAGGCAAGCAAGCAAGGCGGGTATGGCAGGCAAGCAAGCAAGGCGGGTATGGCAGGCAAGCAAGCAAGGCAGGTGTAACAGACAAGCAAGACCAGGCAGATAGTTACATCATTTGGGATCCCAGCTGAAGCGACTCCATTCGTCCCCTTTTTCCCAGATATCCACAAGCGTCTTACACCCGCCTCCAGGCCTCGTGGCTGCATTCTTGCCAACAAGCAATTGCTACCTCACGAATGAATAGCCAGTTTAATCCCCAGCCACCAATAAAATGACCCCCAGTCTTCCCTGGACATTAAACCATAGCCTTTAGTGACCTTTCCTTCCTCCCTGTACCTGGACTCTGACCTCTTCCACCGTCTCTTTTCACCGAGAGACACCAACTAAGCATACCTCTGCCTCCCTACTCCCCTTTGATTATTCTGACCAACACCATAGTATAAAGAGCCTGGAGAAACTGCTGAGTGCTCAGCGTAGCAAAAACAAAAAAAGGTTGGTTGCATGACTGTAGTCCGAGGCAAGGAGGCGGCCGCCTGGGTGGCGGCTCGGCTGACAACAGGTGCCGGGGAGTAATTATGTCTCAACCCCCAACACACACACACGCATTCTGTTCACTCTTTCTTTCACGCAACCTCAACAGCTTAACCCCACGTCGTTACCAACGACGTGGGGGTACACGAGCTCGTCTCGTGTCAGCGGACTAAAGTGTCGATAAACTTGGCCCGTACTGGCAACTCCAACAGCACGCCTTAGATGACACCGCCTGCCTATTACCTAATTGATTTTCATTTACCATTATCTATGAGCTAGGACTCCCAAGATGATAAGAGCCTCGGAACTCCAAGTTGCAGTGTAGTGCAACAGTGTGCACGAGGCGTCCCAAGCAAGCACCATGATTAGGCGGCCAGGAACACACTTCTTCCTGTGTTATCGTACAGGCAGCAGCAGCATCCTGTCCTACCAGGCTGGCCCAACCACCTTAGACTTCTTGCTTCATAGTTATTAGATTCAATCCACATTTTTTCGCCTGTGTGATGACTCTCGACCCTTAAGACAAAAGGCCGCAGGTGTCTCGTGTTACAGGCGTTGGGCCAATAAAAAAGAAATGGAGAGGATGATAGTGAAACAGAGCCCTTATTTAAGCTGGGGAAGGAGGTGCCCTCAGCACCTCCAGCAGATGTCATGGACGGACCTGACCAAGCCTTGCGCTCGCTCCCAAGACGTCTCCCAAGCAGCAAGAGAGGATAACTTCCTATCCTGGGATAACCTCGATTTGCAGTACATGTTGAGTATAAATGGTCGACACGTTTTCCCTACCAAGCCGGTGCTAATTCCATAAGCACCATGAAACCCGTCAGGAGTGTATCTTAAGGGCTCCTTGGACTCGAGCCCTGAAGTGCCTGGAGTGGCAGAGGTAACTGGCCTCCTGCCTCCCACTACAGTCTTCTTGACAGCCTAGCACAAATCATCTACCCACAGGGTGCGTCAACACGCCTACCTCTCTCATCAGTTAGGTTCAGAAACTAAAATGAACGATTTAAAATGAGATACATGCTGTAAATTAAAAATGCTAATTTTCCAAATATTTTTGGTTTTAGGGGTCGTATGTGTTAAAGATATTACTTCAAGTTTATGAGTGGGATTGGGTGGTTATAGATAGGAGCTGCCTCGTATGGGCCAATAGGCCTTCTGCAGTTACCTTTGTTCTTATGTTCAGATATAAATTAATTACAAAGGCAAGTGACGCAAATATAATTATCATTTTTAAACCCTATAAACAAATCATATATGCAACTAGAATAATGAAAAAGGTCAAAGCAAAATCCGGCCACATCATAAAAAAATACATCACTTTGGGCTTGCCTAAACAGCATGTAAGCAAATTCTACAGCGGCTCTGAACTTTCAATATGTATCAACGGATTACATACAGTCTGTCGTTCCAGGCTGGAACGTTTGGATGAGTTACAGCTGTATTCTGATACGAGTAGTGTGGGGTGTGGTGGTGGTAGTGGTGATAGGGTGTGGTGGTGATTGGTGGTGGGTGATTGGTGGTGGGTGAGTGGTGGTGGTGGGGAACATTATGCTGGGGTAAGCGTATGGTGGAGGGTAGGGTAGGGGGGCGAGAGGGAGAGAGCAGTAATTAACCCATCAAACACTCCCTCCGCATCTTCGTAATAGATATTTTCCTCATATGAGTGTGACAAAGCATTCAGCATGCTTCCCTCCCGAGTGTCCTTGACAGTAGCAGTCAGCATAGACAGCGGCCGTCAGCATAGAGGTTGAGGTCTGCTAGACTATGAGAAAGATTGAGTGGTCTAGACAGCATAGTGTTCAAACTCCTGTCGATGGCAGAAGTGTTCCCGTGGCAGCTAAAACCCACATTAGCATGCTCTGAATAGGATCCTATATAGGAGCATTTGGAGAATACATATGTATAGTGGAGGGGGGGGGGGGGGAGGGGGAAACAGAGATGGTGGGTGTCTGCCATCAGGGAAAAATTAAATTAAATGTTTCCTATCAACCACGCGTGCTTATCAGACAATCAGAGCAGGTACTTACCTGAGATAACTTAAGATCCGATAACAATTCACAACTCACCTGAAACAAAAGATAAAACCAATTAGATCAAACTGGTGATAAATTCTTAAGACAGAGTGATTAAGTGTTGTCAAGACAAAATATATAGAACTGTGTGAGAGTTACGAATGTGTTTACCTTTGGTTGATTCTTAGAGTGTCTACTCTGGTACCTAGACACGCAGCTAGGCACATGGCCAGGCACATGGCCAGGCACATGGCCAGGCACATGGCCAGGCACATGGCCAGGCACATGGCCAGGCACATGGCCAAGCACATGGCCAAGCACATGGCCAAGCACATGGCCAAGCACATGGCCAAGCACATGGCCAAGCTTCACTCATTACCGGCTGATGAACCTAACTGTCACTGCTACTCTCCTTCCCAGCTTTCCCTCAAAAATTATGAAGTTCGTTCAAATTCATTTCTGTGATACAAATACCAAAGGGTGGTAATACTGCGCCTCTGACTAGACAGTCTCTTCAAGATACATTTTTTAAGACATTCTAACGCATCTTCACGCGCTCTCAGTCACCCGTTACTCATGTATTACAGTCAATAGTGGCCACATCTTCAAGTATTACAGACAAGGACCCGGAAGACTTATAGAATGCAGGTCAATTGTGCCAGCTATCTTAAGGAACTTGCAAGAATAGGAGCACTTGTCGGGGATGAGGAGATCGAGGTCCTCGCTAGGTCTGCTGCTAACTGGATGCAGGCTACAGGAGTTGCCAAAATCCCCGAGTATCAGGTGAACAGAGACATCAGGTGAAAGGAAACCTATTCATTGTGTCATGCCCTGGGACTCATGCCCCCTGGGTCGAGAGCCGAGAACGCAGACCACTGTTGATACCTGGTTGATGGGGTTCTGGGAGTTGTTCTACTCCCCAAGCCCGGCCCGAGGCCAGGCTTGACTTGTGAGAGTTTGGTCCACCAGGCTGTTGCTTGGAGCGGCCCGAGGCAAGGCTTGACTTGTGAGAGTTTGGTCCACCAGGCTGTTGCTTGGAGCGGCCCGCAGGCCCACATACCCACCACAGCCCGCGTGCACTGTACTACAAGGTCCTTTTCTAAACAAGATCGCTCAAGGGCAAGCGTGGGAGAAGACTCAATATAACCTAAGAAGCGCACATTTCCTTCCCCATTAACAAGAATTATTCCCTCCCTCGCCACTTGGGCTGGACAGTAGAGCGACGGTCTTGCTTCATGCAGATCGGCGTTCAATCCCCGACCGTCCAAGTAGTTGGGCACCATTCCTTCCCCCGTCCCATCCCAAATCCTTATCCTGACCCCTTCCCAGTGCTATATAGTCGTAATGCCTTGGCGCTTTCCCTTGATAATTCCTTCCTTCCCTCCCCAATCTATTCCCCCAACTCCTATCCTCTTTCCGCCTCTCACACGGCCCCAGAAAATCCCCAGCATCCCCTTTCCCATATTGTCCCCAGTAGCAGGAGCTCACATGCCGGGGGATACTGGAGCAAATCGGTCAGAGACTGAGGGAACAGAGACGGTCCTTCCCTCCACCACGACAAACACCACCTCGAAGGATTACCGCAGAGCCTTGCAATTGGGCGGCAGATCCTCCCAGCTTTATACGGCGTGATGCCGGTTGCAGAGAAGCCGCTCCCCAGAGGTCCTCTGAGGAGGTCCTCCCCGGAAACCATGTTACATACGCCGGAAACTAGACAATATACGCCAAACACTCTACTCCATACACCGGATACTAGACAATATACGCCAGACACTACTCCATACGCCGGAAACTAGGCAATATACGCCAGACACTACTCCATACGCCGGAAACTAGACAATATACGCCAGACACACTACTCCATACGCCGGAAACTAGACAATATACGCCAAACACACTACTCCATACGCCGGAAACTAGACAATATACGCCAGACACACTACTCCATACGCCGGAAACTAGACAATATACGCCAAACACACTACTCCATACGCCGGAAACAAACACACTACCAAGGTAAACAACAGCCCGTCAACCTTCCCCCCCCCCTCCATCCTTCAATCACCATCAGCGCACAATCTCCCGTCTCCCGGGTATCAGACAACTCGGTAATTTGTTGAGGCGTAATCCGCCAGTCACAGATTCGGACTCATCTGCAATTCTAATACGATTGAACGCGCGTCCGGTTACGCTGCAACTTGGCTTCGCGAGTATCCTGAATATGGAATCTGACTACGAGCCATTGCTTCCTTGATCTCGTGTGGTGATAGAGAATTAGTCCGCCCAGTCGGTTCTCCCGCGAGGCGTGATAATGACGAGGGAGGAGGCTTGCAGCCTGAGCAAATATGTATCTATTTAGAGAAACACATCGTTTATCTGCAGCTCTTGTAAGAAGCAAAACACGTCATTCATTAGCAGCTAATGAGGATGTGGAGGTGGTGCTCCAATGGAGGATGTGGAGGTGGTGCTCCAATGGAGGATGTGGAGGTGGTGCTCCAATGGAGGATGTGGAGGTGGTGCCCCAATGGAGGATGTGGAGGTGGTGCCCCAATGGAGGATGTGGAGGTGGTGCTCCAATGGAGGATGTGGAGGTGGTGCTCCAATGGAGGATGTGGTGTGGGTGCAACTGAATATAGTCAGTGATGTGGGTGAAACTGGATGTAGATAGCAGATTGGGAAGCGGTCTGCCATCGTTATCCTGTTGCTATCCCCCAGGCTCGCGAGTCACACCTTCAAGCACCTCAAACAAATTAGATTAGCTGCTAATGAATGACGTGTTTTGCTTCTTACAAGAGCTGCAGATAAACGATGTGTTTCTCTAAATAGATACATATTTGCTCAGGTTGCAATTCTTTTGACCATGTCATAGGCTAGTTGTTTAGGGCGTGTGCTTGGGAGTACCCAGAGTATGGGTTCGAATCCTCACGGCTCCTACTGATTTTTTCGTGGCTGTCATTGTGCAACAATATTCCACCCTAGAGAGCAGTGTGTCTTGAAGAGCATCATGACTGGACATTGACGCCGTTTGAACGGACCTAGATCGTCAACACACGAGACCGTTGTTCTGTTAACGGAACAATGGAAGCTCACAATAAGGACATCAGACGTACCGAACTCGTACTGAACTCGGACCGACTAGGACCGAACTCGGACCGACCTAGTACCTTGAGTTACCAGTCTCTGTTCAACTCAACAGGAAGTCGATTTCAAGAAGACAGGGGTCTCTGTTGTCCAACAGTACCACAAAACTCACCCTTTAACAACGGAACAGTTAGTCTGTCTGCTATCTGCTGGCTTACAAGAGAGGGGTTCAAATTAAACTGAACAGCCAGTCCTTGGTACACACTAGAAGTTCCTCCGGCTAACTACATTTCTGGTGTTCACCTGAGTTCACCTCTGAGCGATTATCCATGTCACCTCATTAGACTTTGAACTATTTCTCCTTAATCACAACCTTATTGAGCCGGTCGGCCGAGTGGACAGCACTCTGGACTTGTGATCCTGTGGTCCTGGGTTCGATCCCAGGCGCCAGCGAGAAACAATGGGCAGAGTTTCTTTCACCCTATGCCCCTGTTACCTAGCAGTAAAATAGGTACCTGGGTGTTAGTCAGCTGTCACGGGCTGCTTCCTGGGGGTGGAGGCCTGGTCGAGGACCGGGCCGCGGGGACACTAAAAAGCCCCGAAATCATCTCAAGATAACCTTATAACAGCTATTAATAGCATATTTTTTACCATCAAATTGATCATTGAACATTGGTAATATTATAATTTTACTGATCGGAATGGTCACCGGGATGCGAACTAAACAATGCCGACGCAAATAAAATACTTCTCCGCAGTTCTTATTCAATATTTAATGATATTACGTGTAGGTATTTGAATGAAACAGCGAGCGTGGTCTTCGCTGATGGCCCTCGCTCTCAGCCCGACGTCTTGCTGTGAATACACAAAAACTCGCCTCGCCTTCCTCTATGCCTTGATGCCTGCTCGCTTATAATGTCCCAAGGAACGTTAGAAAAAAATAGGAAGAGGTTTATACAAAAAATGGCGGCAGCAAGACGGTTTTTCTAGCCCCTTTCTGAACCCAGCAAGGGATCACCTGGACCTGGGAGCCGGTCGGCCGAGCGGACAGCACACTGGACTTGTAATCCTGTCGTCCTGGTTTCGATCCCAGGCGCCGGCGAGAAACAATAGGCAAAGTTTCTTTCATCCTATGCCTCTGTTACCTAGCAGTAAAATAGGTACCTGGGTGTTAGTCAGCTGTCACGGGCTGCTTCCTGGGGGTGGAGGCCTGGCCGAAGACCGGGCCGCGGGGACACTAAAGCCCCGAAATCATCTCAAGATAACCTCAAGACCCCAAAATGAGCAAGGGATCACGTGGACCCCAAGACGAGTAAGGGATCACCTGAACCCCAAAATGAGCAAGGGCTCACGTGGACCCCAAGATGAGCAAGGGCTCCCCTGGACCCCAGTTATTTACCCCACACACGGACACACCCAACCCATTTTCCCTTCTCAAGATTAGCGCACAGCCTCCTGAAGGAGGCTACCCAACATGGGCTCCAGGGTCGGGATGCCCATAACCCTAGGCCCTCATGCCCGACCTTATGGTGCCCCGAGTGTGCCATTACTCCCCCCAGCGATTGACTGATAAGCTGCGGTTGGTTACTGATGATATTCATGAGGGCTACGGCCAATAAACTGACGATGATGCGGAGGAAAAGTTGCAATAACCTCGTTGATTGATGCCTCTTTCTCCACTGTGATTGCATGAAACTCTTGTAGACTGGAGTTGTAGACTGTAGGGAGCCGGTCGGCCGAGCGGACAGCACGCTGGACTTGTGATCCTGTGGTCCTGGGTTCGATCCCAGGCGCCGGCGAGAAACAATGGGCAGAGTTTCTTTCACCCTATGCCCCTGTTACCTAGCAGTAAAATAGGTACCTGGGTGTTAGTCAGCTGTCACGGGCTGCTTCCTGGGGGTGGAGGCCTGGTCGAGGACCGGGCCGCGGGGACACTAAAAGCCCCGAAATCATCTCAAGATAACCTCAAGAAGACTAGTGGAGGAGGAATTCCCAGAGATAACAGCTAGGC
This sequence comes from Procambarus clarkii, assembly GCF_040958095.1. NCBI lineage: Eukaryota > Metazoa > Arthropoda > Malacostraca > Decapoda > Cambaridae > Procambarus > Procambarus clarkii. The sequence continues at coordinate 17,523,277 of NC_091234.1, read as the reverse complement.
TTTCTTTTCACACTGCGATCGTTTGAGTGATGAGAGACGCGACCTTACCTGGAACCTACCTGGACAGGGTTTCATGAGTTCTACTCCCCGAGCCCGGTTTAAGACCAAGCTCGACTAGCTCTTGAACCCCCGCCTACAACCATTCCCGTGTCTGTTGCGGTCTAATTATTTTTAACGATCAAATTCAATGTCAAAACTTTGACATGGCTTCCACACCCACTATACTTTCAGTACCAGTAAAGGCTGTACGCACACCTCTTGTCATGGGGGTTGGCCACCTTGCCGCTCTGCTAGTACCGTTAACAGTACCGTTAGCAGCGTTACTGATCACTCTAGGGCCGTTAACGCAGCGACATTCATGCTGTCTGGGTCGCCATTAGGCAACTCATCGTAATTTACTAAATCATTGCGGACACGAGTCATCTGCCTGGGAGGAGGTGTGGATCTCTGGGACCTCCAATACACCTGGTGAATTACTGGACCTCAATACACCTGGTGGATTACTGGACCCCAGTACACCTGGTGAATTACTGGACCCCAATATACCTGGTGATTTACTGGACCCCAATACACCTGGTGATTTACTGGACCCCAATACACCTGGTGATTTACTGGACCCCAATACACCTGGTGAATGACTGTACCCAATCAGAGATCCCTGAACATCACGAATCATTCAATATCCTCCCAATAAGTATGAGAAATTATTGCCAGTAGAAGTCTTCAAGAAAACCTTGAGATTTCTACCAGATGTGCCGGCCCAACCGGGTTGTAGTGGATATGCTTGGAGCTCGCAGGCCGCTCCAAGCAACAGCCTGTTGGATCAATCCAATAGCTGCATGACAGTACATATCATACCCCCAGCATCCTATCATCCCACCTAACCTATGGAAGCCGATGCATTGAAAACATCAATGCATCTGCTATGCTAAATTTGTTTCCATATAAGTAGCATTTTCAGCCGATTGGTCGATTACGGGGAAAAATATGAAACACGAGTCAAGCAAGTGGACTCTGACTGACTAACAAGAGGACTCTACTCTCAGGAGCCGAGTAGAGTGCGTAACTAATCAGAGCCAGAGAGGCCATGATCCGGATCCAATCGTTACAAATCATAATTATAGATCCATAAAGGATATAGCGTACGGCATAAGAGCAGGTTAGCGGTGTCGACGCCCTCGGGTTCCTCCAGCCCGGCGCTTATAAGAAGCAGCAGAAGACCTGTACTGTAGAGGGTACCTCGGAGAGGGTGCCACAAGGAGGGTGCCACAAGGAGGGTGCCGAGGTCCAGCAGTACCCCAGTCCCTGGGCAGCAGAGAAAGGGGTCGCCACAAGCCCATATTACTGACCCAGAACATATTACTGTTCATCCAGGTATGTTCCAGGTATGAACACGACTATGGTGCAGTAGGCCGTACAGCCTACTGTCGAGGAGGCTGTACGGCCTAACTGACAGTAGGCCGTACAGCTACTGTCAGTTTCAACAGCAGCTCGCCCCCTACACTGCCTCGCTGAGCGCCACGACCCTAACGAGGATACAAGCATAGTAGCGGAAGCAAGTACATGGCATATCCCTGTCATCCAGCAGTGGTGGTCGACCAAGTAGGGGGCCAGCGTCAGGCACCAGAACGACCTCAACGGACGAGGTCGTCCATGTGAGACCAGAAACGCCACCTAAGTCAACCCCCAGCACTAGCCTAAAGCACCTAAGTCAACCCCCAGCACTAGCCTAAAGCACCTAAGTCAGCCCCTGCACTAGCCTAAAGCACCTAAGTCAGCCCCTGCACTAGCCTAAAGCACCTAAGTCAGCCCCTGCACTAGCCTAAAGCACCTAAGTCAGCCCCTGCACTAGCCTAAAGCACCTAAGTCAGCCCCTGCACTAGCCTAAAGCACCTAAGTCAGCCCCTGCACTAGCCTAAAGCACCTAAGTCAACCCCCAGCACTAGCCTAAAGCACCTAAGTCAACCCCCAGCACTAGCTTAAAGCACCTAAGTCAACCCCCAGCACTAGCTTAAAGCACCTAAGTCAACCCCCAGCACTAGCTTAAAGCACCTAAGTCAACCCCCAGCACTAGCCTAAGTCAACCCCCCTGCACTAGCCTAAGTCAACCCCCAGCACTAGCCTAAGTCAACCCCCAGCACTAGCCTAAGTCAACCCCCCAGCACTAGCCTAAGACAACCCCCAGCACTAGCCTAAGTCAACCCCCAGCACTAGCCTAAGTCAACCCCCAGCACTAGCCTAAGTCAACCCCCAGCACTAGCCTAAGTCAACCCCCAGCACAAGCCTAAGTCAACCCCCAGCACAAGCCTAAGTCAACCCCCAGCACTAGCCTAAGTCAACCCCCAGCACTAGCCTAAGTCAACCCCCAGCACTAGCCTAAGTCAACCCCCAGCACTAGCCTAAGTCAACCCCCAGCACTAGCCTAAGTCAACCCCCAGCACTAGCCTAAGTCAACCCCCCTGCACTAGCCTAAGTCAACCCCCCTGCACTAGCCTAAGTCAACCCCCCTGCACTAGCCTAAGTCAACCCCCCTGCACTAGCCTAAGTCAACCCCCCTGCACTAGCCTAAGTCAACCCCCAGCACTAGCCTAAGTCAACCCCCAGCACTAGCCTAAGTCAACCCCCAGCACTAGCCTAAGTCAACCCCCAGCACTAGCCTAAGTCAACCCCCAGCACTAGCCTAAGTCAACCCCCAGCACTAGCCTAAGTCAACCCCCAGCACTAGCCTAAGTCAACCCCCCTGCACTAGCCTAAGTCAACCCCCAGCACTAGCCTAAGTCAACCCCCAGCACTAGCCTAAAGCACCAGCCGTCACCATGTGTGGTAATGGCTGCCACGAGCCGGGCGCCTCACCCCTGCTGCCTGCCCAGAGTCACGCCACCAAGAAAATGTGCAAAAGTCGTAAATACTGGAGCAAAGCGGCGTATAATGAGAAGGGGGGGAGAGGGGGGAGGGTTAAAAACGTGGTGAGGCGTGGCACTGGGCCCCACCCCGCCACGCCCTGGTGCCAGCAGTCAGTGCCTACACACAGCCTCGCTAGTGGGTGCCAGCAAGCCCGGCACTAATGGGCCACGATAACACGCCTCTCTAGACACTATCGCCCCTGGCTATCAACACCCGCCTTCTCTCTACTCTCACCCAAGCGACGGACCACTTTAAAATATGTAGAGAGAACCAGCTCATCGTACATCACACCACAAGCAGCTCCCCCTGGCCAAACTTTGCAATTTATAAGTGGCAAGTTGGAGTTTACCTGTAACATCGGTTGATTATGTTGTAGAATGATTAGGTTGTTTTTGGCTGGGGATGATCGATGGTTACTTGGTAGTGGGCAGGTATTGGAGTACCAAAAGTATTCAAATTTGCTGACAACGTTGTTGATTCCTATTAAGTTGTTGAGCTTAAGAGGTATCTATTAAGTTGTTGAGCTTAAGAGGTATCTATTAAGTTGTTGAGCTTAAGAGGTATCTATTAAGTTGTTGAGCTTAAGAGGTATCTATTAAGTTGTTGAGCTTAAGAGGTATCTATTAAGTTGTTGAGCTTAAGAGGTATCTATTAAGTTGTTGAGCTTAAGAGGTATCTATTAAGTTGTTGAGCTTAAGAGGTATCTATTAAGTTGTTGAGCTTAAGAGGTATCTATTAAGTTGTTGAGCTTAAGAGGGTACTAGGTCATCCTATGTGTATGTCCATGGTGCCTAACTGGCGTCCAACATACCTGAGGTATACTTAGGGTATACCTGGAGTGGGTTCCGAGATATCTATTCCTCCCGATCCCGGCCTGAGAGATAACTTGATCTAAAAGGCTGTTGCTTGGAGCAGCTTCGCAAGCCGCATGCAGAGTGGGTATGCTCTACCTGGGGCATGCCTAGCAAGCCGTTGCTAGGCATGCCCCAGGTAGACAAGGGTAAGGTGCATTCAGGTGCTACGAGATCCACAGACTGTTACCTAAGGAGGGGGGGGGGGTGGGAGGTTCACCTACCTCCCTCTTTAAGAGGCGCTTCAACTGAGAACGACCCCTTACACAGCTGCTTACGAAAGGATTATGTATTTAAGATCATGAAGTAATGGTTCATTCTTCAAGACCTTAAGGAGTGCATACCTGGAGAGGGTTTCGAGTTTTATTAATATATATACATATATACATATATATATATATACATATATATATATATTAGACAAAGGTAAGTAGAGGCGTTTAGTCAAATGTACATCAGCAGATGTTGCAAACTCCCAGAGATACTTGTAGGCGAGCATTTCGTTCCAGTGGTGTATCTTCTCCCAGTCAACGGGATGAAGCGAATCAAGAATGCAAAACTTGCTAGATTTAAAAGTGGCGCAGAGAAGTAACAGTAGCGTATTAGGGGGATTATTTCCCCGCTGTGTGAAGTAGTGGACGTGTAGCAGTACCCCCCCGTCACACACACACACACACACACACACACACACACACACACACACACACACACACACACACACACACACACACACACACACACACACACACACACCCACCCTTAATCCCCCCTTCCCCCCCATCCTCCTCCCCCTCTCTCTAGTCTCCGAATCTAATATTCCACATTACCAGAGAGATGCCACTTTGACCCACCCTGCAGGGTGTTATAAGGGTGGTGCGGCACAACCAGGGAGCCTCTTCTCTTCCTTATGGGGTTAGGCAGCAAGAGGGTGCTGCTCTCTCTCTCTCTCTCTCTCTCTCTCTCCCGGCATACTTGCATCTCTCGAGCGCCAGCATTCAATATGCTAATCAGATTGATCTGAGGCCTTTGTATTCATAATGAGTGGCCGTCTTCGGGGCCGTGTTGAGGGCATTATTTACTAGCTGGGCACGTCAGGGCTGTGGGTTCTGGGTACTACTGGGTTCTATCTGCATGCGCCCTATACAATCAGGGCTTCTTGTAAGGCCTGCTGCTCCCTAACCCCGGCCCCCTCTACCCCTCAGCCTCCTCTCACTATCCCTAGCTTCGCCTATCCCCAGCTTCCACCCTCACCATATCCTGCTTCCCCTCACCCATGTGAGGGTGAGCACTCACTAGGAGGCCTCTCATCACCTTACCAGTCAAACCCCTCATCTCCGGAGACGCCCAAGGATACTTCACCTTGAAACAACATCCATCAACCCGTCCTCTCCATCTGCCAATCCGTAAAATATACGACTGTTTGCCTAACCTGACAGATACAAACCCGAGCAACCCACCAAACCTATCGAGGCCCATGCATAGAAAACGGCAATATTACGATGCTAGAATTTGTAGTAACATGGCGCGTTTGTGAAACAGATTGGGCGACTGCGTAAAAAATGCGACGTAGTACCATTATACAATCATGCTGCCAGATAGGGTATTTCTCCCAGAATAAGGGAACCCACAGCCCTAAGCCCATTGACGATGTGTATTGAATTTTGTAACTAGCTCATGAAGACTGTAACTTGCTTAGCTCAATGAATTGTGGGGTTCAGTCCCTGAGCCCATTATGTGCCTCTGTAACCCTGTCTACTACCGCCCACAAGATGGAGACCTTGGAAACACAAACCGAAACTATTTTCCGCTTGTTACAACTTGTAATAAAGTCGTTACTTCTTGACCAGACCACACACTAGAAGGTGAAGGGACGACGACGTTTCGGTCCGAGCCTGGACCATTCTCATTCTCTGAATCGACTTTAGAATGGTCCAGGACGGACCGAAACGTCGTCGTCGTCCCTTCACCTTCTAGTGTGTGGTCTGGTCAACTTACTTTAGCCACGTTATTGTGACTCATCGCCTGCATTGTTACATCTCGGCTTAACGTGTTTATGACGTATTAGAACGTTGTTACAACTTGCTATATTGGTTGTTATAACTGGTTAGGTGTTAAAACTTGTTCGAACGTTGTACCAACGTCGTAGTTTCGGTGTGTGTTTGGCGGGTATGGGGTGCATAATAAACGAACTAAACTAAACATAAGGAAGCCTCCACAGGTACTCGTCCACAGGTACGCCTCCACAGGTACCTGCTTGAGACGAGGCTCACAAGTGAGCCAGGTCACCCCACCTTTCCTCCTAGGCACGTGAGGAAGTGCTACTTTCCTCAATAGCAAATTGAGGAAAAGCAAACCTGCATTTCCAAACGTCCACTTGCAAATTGTTGAACGAATTATGAGCTCCAGAACACGAGTGAAAACAAGATTTGGAAAGCTGCTGGTACCTCATGCTGGCAGGTCTAAAGGGATCTAATCACTCATGATTGGACATATGTAGTGTGTTATATCATCTCACGGTTCCTGGTCACTAAGTTGACACGAGGAGTGCTCAGGACTGGCTGAGTCATTACCTATAGCCACCTGCCACAGGTAATGGACCAACCTTTGCAACCACGTGTCGCGCAGTCTGGTCGACTTTTCGCGCCAAAATACAAATATTTACATCTGCAGGTATGAGATGTAAACAAACGCGCCAAGACTCTCCAGGTTAGCATGTGGTTGTGACGGGGCCCAGCCACGCTGTCATTAGTATTCCTGACGAAGGTCTTTAAGACCTCGTTTGATTATTGCCGTCCAATCAGCCTTTTGCGGTGGTGGTGGTGGTGGTGCTGGTGGTGGCTGGTGGTGATCTTGAGGTTATCTTGAGATGATTTCTGGAGCTTTAGTGTCCCCGCGGCCCGGTCCTCGACCAGGTCTCCACCCCCAGGAAGCAGCCCGTGACAGCTGACTAACACCCAGGTACCTATTTTACTGCTAGATAACAGGAGTGGTGGTATAGTGTTTTTGCCACTTGTTTGCATCTTCCTCCTACATTGTCTTAAGAACTTCTACTCATCTCCCACTATCTTCACGGTAGTTCAACCCTTACAAAAAATACCGTGACCCAATTGGACCCTTGCGTCACGCCACACCCCTAGACCCCTGCGTCACGCCACACCCTAGACCCCTGCGTCACGCCACACCCCTAGACCTCTGCGTCACGCCACACCCTAGACCCCTGCGTCACGCCACACCCATAGACCCCTGCGTCACGCCACACCCCTAGACCCCTGCGTCACGCCACACCCCTAGACCCCTGCGTCACGCCACTCTGGCGGGAACCTTCCCCTTACTCGACAGCCTTAATAAACACACGAAATTAGCATAGAAGAACACTTCTCTCGTCATCAGCATCCAAAGAACTAATTTAATTTAAAGTCCTCAAGGACTCTACTCTTCAGACGCAGCTAGGCCTACTCCACTACTCCTTCAGGCAAATCCACGTGGAGGAGGTCTTTAAATCCACGTGGAGGTGGTCTTTAAATCCACGGAGGGGGTCTTTAAAATCCACATAGAGGGGGTCTTTAAAATCCACGTGGAGGGAGTCTTTAAATCCACGTGGAGGGAGTCTTTAAATCCACGTGGAGGGGGTCTTTAAATCCACGTGGAGGGGGTCTTTAAATCCACGTGGAGGAAGTCTTTAAATCCACGTGGAGGGGGTCTTTAAATCCACGTGGAGGGGGTCTTTAAATCCACGTGGAGGGGGTCTTTAAATCCACGTGGAGGGGGTCTTTAAATCCACGTGGAGGGGGTCTTTAAATCCACGTGGAGGGGGTCTTTAAATCCACGTGGAGGGGGTCTTTAAATCCACGTGGAGGAAGTCTTTAAATCCACGTGGAGGGGGTCTTTAAATCCACGTGGAGGGGGTCTTTAAATCCACGTGGAGGGGGTCTTTAAATCCACGTGGAGGGGGTCTTTAAATCCACGTGGAGGGAGTCTTTAAATCCACGTGGAGGGGGTCTTTAAATCCACGTGGAGGGGGTCTTTAAATCCACGTGGAGGGGGTCTTTAAATCCACGTGGAGGGGGTCTTTAAATCCACGTGGAGGGGGTCTTTAAATCCACGTGGAGGGGGTCTTTAAATCCACGTGTGATGCAGAAGTTCTATCCACACGACGATAGATTAAGAAAATATAATTTTATCAACCATTTCGCTCCGCGTTGAAATCAGCCTTTCTTTGTATTCTGCCAGCCCACCCACCCCTCCCTCTAGCCCACCCATCCCACTAGCCCACCCTTGCCATAGCTTGGTGGGCGGCTGGCACAGCTCCCCTACCATCCCGGCACTTTATGACTCAAATTTGCTCCCCCGCCAAAATGGTGAGCTTGGACAACGGTTCCTCCTCGCTAATATACCCATGGAAAACGACGCTCCCTCACTCGTTTTCTGTTCGTAAAAATTTAACGGCGGAGACTCTCACAATTCTTACAGTGGCAACTGACGCAAAATTGTTAGGGGGGAAGTAGTCTAACCCCTTGAAATTATACCGCTACCCAAAACGGATCCAGATGCCGCTATGTCAATACAGGAATACGTACAGAAACAGCCACACACTAGAAAAGTATACAGAAATATTTGGATAAAAGAGAAAGGAGTCAGTTTCCTGTGCGAATACAGCCTTCTCTTAAAGCATCAGCATGTTAATTGTACTGAGGATAGTAGTAGTAGGCATCCATCAGTCTCAGGAGACTATGGAGTTGCGCTCTGGTTGTGGCCTCACCAGGGCGCAAAGCCTGGGTAGGTCGATATGGAGGAGAAGCTGTTACCCATGCAGCGAGTCCCCCTCCCCCTCTCCACGGCACCGAAGATTTTCAATGGAAATGCAAACGCCTATCCTCAGTAACCACAACCATACTGCTACTACTTTCACACTGATACAAAGCTGTAAAACTATAACAAAAACACAATTTACATTTCTGGTTTACGTTGGTTTACATGGAAGGTTTACCGGCGTGGTGCCCTCTACACGCCGCCGCTGTCGTCCTCACATCTTGAGGTTATCTTGAGATGATTTCGGGGCTTTAGTGTCCCCGCGGCCCGGTCCTTGACCAGGCCGCCACCCCCAGGAAGCAGCCCGTGACATCTGACTAACACCCAGCTACCTATTTTACTGCTAGGTAACAGGGGCATAGGGTGAAAGAAACTGCCCATTGTTTCTCGCCGGCGCCTGGGATCGAACCCAGGACCACAGGATCACAAGTCCAGCGTGCTGTCCGCTCGGCCGACCGGCTCCCTCCGACCAACTTGTGCCACTGTGTTCAACTTAAGTCCCTCGCTACTATCACCCAAGCGGAATGTCAATTTCTCTCTCCCGTGTTGAAAATAGAAGTTTGGACGCCAGGGCTTGGGCTTGGCTAAATGGGACTTGCCGTTCACCAAGACCTAAGCAAAGGTTTACCTGGAGCTCGTTCCGAGGATCCATGTCACCCACGGCTCGGTTTCTTATCAGGCTTCCTAGCAGGCTGTCCTGTCAACCAGGCTGTTGGACGTCGCTGCATGTAAATTTTTGTAGTGTAAAGACTTGGCATCAGTCAGTAAAATTGTCCATGTGTAAACTAGGGTGCCATTTTCCAGGTGTAAACTAGGGTGCCATTTTCCAGGTGTAAACTAGGGTGCCATTTTCCAGGGGTAAAGTAGGGTGCCATTCTCTCGGCTGCGCTCCAGGAGTACAATTTGATGCTTTATCGAATGAATTCGAGAGTATTTTACCAGGCCTTGGATGGGGCAGTTAGTGCAGTTAGGTAGTTAGGCACAATATACAACCCGAGTGTGGCACTAGGGTCTTAAGTGCCATACCTGGTTGCTTGATGGGGTTCTGGGAGTTGTTCTACTCCAAGCCCGGCCCGAAGCCAGGCTTGACTTGTGAGAGTTTGGTCCACCAGGCTGTTGCTTGGAGCGGCCCGCAGGACCACATACCCACCACAGCCTGGTTCGTCCGGCACTCCTTGGAGGTAACTATCTAGTTTCCTCTTGAAGATGTCCACGGTTGTTCCGGCAATATTTCTTATGCTCGCTGGGAGGACGTTGAACAACCGCGGACCTCTGATGTTTATACAGTGTTCTATGTGCCTATGGCACCTCTGCTCTTCACTGGTTCTATTCTGCATTTTGTTCCATATCGTTCACTTAAGTGACAGGACGAACAACCCAGCGGGTTTTCTTCCTATTGGGGAGTGTTGTACATGCTGCTATGGCGGTGTGTCCACTCACAGGATGAGTGGCACTGCCCAATACTGTCACTATGGCGGTGTGTCCACTCACAGGGTGAGTGACGCCGCCCAATACTGTCACTATGGCGGTGTGTCCACTCACAGGATGAGTGGCGCTGCTCAATACTGTCACTATGGCGGTGTGTTCACTCACAGGATGAGTGGCACTGCCCAATACTGTCACTATGGCGGTGTGCCCACTCACAGGATGAGTAACGCTGCCCAATACTGTCACTATGGCGGTGTGTCCACTCACAGGATGAGTGGCGCTGCCCAATACTGTCACTATGGCGGTGTGCTCACTCACAGGATGAGTAACGCTGCCCAATACTGTCACTATGGCGGTGTGTCCACTCACAGGATGAGTGGCGCTGCTCAATACTGTCACTATGGCGGTGTGTCCACTCACAGGATGAGTGACGCTGCCCAATACTGTCACTATGGCGGTGTGTCCACTCACAGGATGAGTGACGCTGCCCAATACTGTCACTATGGCGGTGTGTCCACTCACAGGATGAGTGACGCTGCCCAATACTGTCACTATGGCGGTGTGTCCACTCACAGGATGAGTGACGCTGCCCAATACTGTCACTATGGCGGTGTGTCCACTCACAGGATGAGTGACGCTGCCCAATACTGTCACTATGGCGGTGTGTCCACTCACAGGATGAGTGGCGCTGCCCAATACTGTCACTATGGCGGTGTGTCCACTCACAGGATGAGTGGCGCTGCCCAATACTGTCACTATGGCGGTGTGTCCACTCACAGGATGAGTGGCGCTGCCCAATACTGTCACTATGGCGGTGTGTCCACTCACAGGATGAGTGACGCTGCCCAATACTGTCACTATGGCGGTGTGTCCACTCACAGGATGAGTGACGCTGCCCAATACTGTCACTATGGCGGTGTGTCCACTCACAGGATGAGTGGCGCTGCCCAATACTGTCACTATGGCGGTGTGTCCACTCACAGGATGAGTGGCGCTGCCCAATACTGTCACTATGGCGGTGTGTCCACTCACAGGATGAGTGGCGCTGCCCAATACTGTCACTATGGCGGTGTGTCCACTCACAGGATGAGTGGCGCTGCCCAATACTGTCACTATGGCGGTGTGTCCACTCACAGGATGAGTGGCGCTGCCCAATACTGTCACTATGGCGGTGTGTCCACTCACAGGATGAGTGGCGCTGCCCAATACTGTCACTATGGCGGTGTGTTCACTCACAGGATGAGTGGCGCTGCCCAATACTGTCACTATGGCGGTGTGTCCACTCACAGGATGAGTGGCGCTGCCCAATACTGTCACTATGGCGGTGTGTCTACTCACAGGATGAGTGACGCTGCCCAATACTGTCACTATGGCGGTGTGTCCACTCACAGGATGAGTGGCGCTGCCCAATAAACTCGCCCCTCGGGGCAAAATTTAAATTTAATCCAGTACGTTGTTATATTACTGAGCAGATTTGGTACTGGGCCCTCCAGTATTTTCCCCATGAGACAACATAGACTCTCCACGCAACAGTCAACAGACTCCCCAGCACCCAGCACCGCCAGTACACAGAGAGGTGTGTGGCAGGAGTGTACCCAGCAGGGGTGAACACCCACTTGTACATCCATCCCTCTGGTAAACACCCCCCCCCCCCTCTCCCCCCACACACAGCGCACGCTTGTTCTACACCACCAGATACACTCTCAACATACACAAACAACCTCCTCCAAACATGCGCAAAAAAAATTAAAAAAAACATGCATAAACATATCAGGTGACGAGCGCTCTGGCCATTCATCACTGCCTGCCCGTCCTCTCCAGCGGTCACAACGTCGCTAAAATGATGTATTAAATGCACCGAACCTAACCGATGGCTCACGAGTAGAAAACGCGACATTATATTATAGTACATTATTTTTAGGGGCGTTAGGGGATTTAGACAGTCAAAATACAGTATTCTAGAAGATGTATTGGCTCTGCGACTGGTACCTGGGTGTTAGTCAGCTGTCACGGGTTGCTTCCTGGGGGTGGAGGCCTGGTCGAGGACCGGGCCGCGGGGACACTAAAAAAGCCCCGAAATCATCAAGATAACCTCAAGATAACCCCCTAGTTGTGCTTGCGGAGGGGTTGAGCTCTGGCTCTTTGGTCCCGCCTCTCAACTGGTGTACAGGTTCCTGAGCCTATTGGGCTCTATCATATCTACACTTGAAACTGTATATGGAGTCAACCTCCACCACATCACTTCCTAATGCATTCCACCTGTTAACTACTCTGACTTGTCCTTGCAAGGAACTGACCAAGACCCGTCCAAATATTGAGAAATTCCTTTAGCATACTTTCTCGAGCTCTGAGGGCCTTGAGCGGGGGTGGCACTGGCTCTACATCCCCACGGGAGGCACTTCCAGGTCTCTCTCTCGGACCAAGAACGAGGAAAAGTCGGAATTAAAAAAAGTAACCATCTTAGCTTTTTACATTAAAAACTTTCTACACCCTTAAATTATATTATAATGCCGCTCCAGAACGTATTTCCGCAGTTTTTAGGCACTAATGAAAAACGAGGTGAAAACTTCGCTCTAGTACTGCTCAGTGTGGCATAGTTGACTCGTTATAAGAACATAAGAACATAAGAACAAAGGTAACTGCAGAAGGCCTATTGGCCCATACGAGGCAGCTCCTATTCTATAACCACCCAATCCCACTCACCCGCCTCGTTACCCAACCCACACGGGGGCGGCCTAGACACTGTACTGTTATCAACGGGTAGTTATTGGTAACGGAGTAGGGGGGACCCGTTGGTAACGGAGTGGGGGGGACCCGTTGGTAACGGAGTGGGGGGGACCCGTTGGTAACGGAGTGGGGGGGGGGACCCGTTGGTAACGGAGTGGAGGGGACCCGTTGGTAACGGAGTGGAGGGGACCCGTTGGTAACGGAGTGGGGGGGACCCGTTGGTAACGGAGTGGAGGGGACCCGTTGGTAACGGAGTGGGGGGACCCGTTGGTAACGGAGTGGGGGGGACCCGTTGCTAAGGGAGTGGGGGGGACCCGTTGCTAAGGGAGTGGGGGGGACCCGTTGCTAAGGGAGTGGGGGGGACCCGTTGCTAAGGGAGTGGGGGGGGGACCCGTTGGTAACGGAGTGGGGGGGGACCCGTTGGTAACGGAGTGGGGGGGAGCCGTTGGTAACGGAGTGGGGGGGGACCCGTTGGTAACGGAGTGGGGGGGGACCCGTTGGTAACGGAGTGGGGGGGGACCCGTTGGTAACGGAGTGGGGGGGGGACCCGTTGGTAACGGAGTGGGGGGGGGACCCGTTGGTAACGGAGTGGGGGGGGGACCCGTTGGTAACGGAGTGGGGGGGGACCCGTTGGTAACGGAGTGGGGGGGACCCGTTGGTAACGGAGTGGGGGACCCGTTGCTAAGGGAGTGGGGGGGGACCCGTTGGTAACGGAGTGGGGGGGACCCGTTGGTAACGGAGTGGGGGGGACCCGTTGGTAACGGAGTGGGGGGGGACCCGTTGGTAACGGAGTGGGGGGGGACCCGTTGGTAACGGAGTGGGGGGGGGACCCGTTGGTAACGGAGTGGGGGGGGGACCCGTTGGTAACGGAGTGGGGGGGGGACCCGTTGGTAACGGAGTGGGGGGGGACCCGTTGGTAACGGAGTGGGGGGGGGACCCGTTGGTAACGGAGTGGGGGGGGACCCGTTGGTAACGGAGTGGGGGGGGGGGACCCGTTGGTAACGGAGTGGGGGGGGGACCCGTTGGTAACGGAGTGGGGGGGGACCCGTTGGTAACGGAGTGGGGGGGGACCCGTTGGTAACGGAGTGGGGGGGGGACCCGTTGGTAACGGAGTGGGGGGGGACCCGTTGGTAACGGAGTGGGGGACCCATTGCTAAGGGAGTGGGACATATTGGACATATTGGTAAGTGGCAGAAAACAAGAACAAAAGTGGCAAACGCCCAACAGGTGCCACTTTGGGCTGGACGATAGAGCGACAGTCTCGCTTCTTGCAGGTCGGCGCTCAATCCCCGACCGTCCAAGTGGTTGGCCACCATTCCTTCCCTCCCCCGTCCCATCCCCAATCCTCATTCCTTCCCAGTGCTATATAGTCGTAATGGCTTGGCGCTTCTCCCGATAGTTCCCTTCCCGTCACCAACAAGGCACTTGACGGCCGACGAGTAATTTGGAATAAATTGGTCGACGCTAACCGGCCATTAGGGACAACCAGCTGCTCTCTGCCGCCACCTTTTCTCTGAATGGGAGATGTAGGAGAAGGAAAAGGGGTCCTGGTTGATACCTGGTTGATACCTGGTTGATGGGGTTCTGGGAGTTCTTCTACTCCCCAAGCCCGGCCCGAGGCCAGGCTCGACTTGTGAGAGTTTGGTCCACCAGGCTGTTGCTTGGAGCGGCCCGCAGGGCCACGTACCCACCACAGCCCGGCTGATCCGGAACTTCTCTTAGAAAACCGTCCAGTTTTCTCTTGAAGATGTCCACGGTTGTTCCGGCAATATTTCTTATGCTCGCTGGGAGGACGTTGAACAACCGCGGACCCCTGATGTTTATACAGTGCTCTCTGATTGTGCCTATGACACCTCTGCTCTTCACAGGTTCAATCTTGCATTTTCTTTCAGGAGATGGGGGGAGGAGACGAGGAGGTGACAGTCCCTACCAGAACATAGCGGGCAAAAGAAAGAAAGGGGGGTGAGAGAAAGGGAGGGGATGTAAAAGAAGGGGATGAGAGAGGAGGGGTGAAAGGGGAGGGGGGTGAAAGGGGAGGGGAGGAGGGGGGAGAAAGGGGAGGGGAGGAGGGGGGTGAAAGGGGAGGGGAGGAGGGGGGTGAAAGGGGAGGGGAGGAGGGGGGTGAGAGGAGAAAGGGGAGGGGAGGGGAGGGGGGGGGGCAGGCTTGTATCAAGGTCCCCCTATGCTCGAAACTAATAACCCCTCCCAAGCAAGCAAGCAATCCACACACCCGTTGCCCAACTCCCGGGTGAACCGAGGCATTAGGAGACAGAAAACGTGCCCAACCACTTACGTCCCGCCCGGAACACAACCTCTTTTATAACCCTGTTTAAATGCTAAATAAACGCTCGTTTTAGGCCTCTAAATAAACCGCGTACACACGCTGTGAATGCATCGCTTCGGACAGCTCAAAGAGTCAAGAGAGAGAGATTACTTGGCCACCCAGACCCGGCCCCAGAGCGAGGCGGGTCCGGGAACCAGACCCAACCAGCACGAGTCAAAAGCCTCAAACACGCGAACTTCAGCCTCTTGACAAGCAATTTTCCGTGGCTTATAAGAACACAGCCTTTAGTACTGGGTAATTACAAGCAAGACCCTATAATAGTATCGTAATTAGGGATCTGGAGAATCAGATCGTGTGCGTGCAGAGAGCCGCGCTCAGGAGGGAAATCAGGAGTATGAGCCACGATCCACTCAGGAGAATAATGACCGACAAATTGATGGCTTGCTTCGATAACATCTTGAGCCTGACCTCTTCGTGACATCCTCCTAATGAGGAACAGCGATGAAATGTGAGAATGTTACGGAGATAAAGAGAACTTAAGAGACTCGAAGATAAACTTAAAAGATACTTAAGACAGGGGAACTCATGGGGATACACATATAGTTAAAAAAAGCCATTAACGTGGATTACAACTTCAGGAAAAATGCTTAATTGTAATGTGATCGTGAGGAAATTTCAAGACGTCGAATGCTGGTGAAGTATGTGAATCGTTAGCAAGAAGATGCTGTCGATCCACCAGCTCGTCCTGGGAGTTACAGCAGCCACAAACAACCCCCCCCCCTCCCCCCTTCTCTATGTAGCATCTTAGTTCGCTCCACGAACGGGCTCACCATAGCCCGTGCTACTTGGAACTTTTTGTTCTGAGCAGCTGAATCTAAAAAAAACAACAAACGCTTCACGGATCCACCTTTTACTTTCCAACAAGGAGACTTGAGCCGTTCGTCACTGCAGAGCTGTCATTTAACACATCAATATATATTATTCTGACGTTCGAATTCACAAAATAGATTTGCAATCTGAGTAATTTTACAAGGTCTTATTGCACTGAGGATGCTGCTCATATTCACTGCCACAGATGACTGAGGATGCTGCTCATATTCACTGCCACAGATGACTGAGGATGCTGCTCATATTCACTGCCACAGATGACTGAGGATGCTGCTCATATTCACTGCCACAGATGACTGAGGATGCTGCTCATATTCACTGCCACAGATGACTGAGGATGCTGCTCATATTCACTGCCACAGAGGACAGTGAGGATGCTGCTCATATTCACTGCCACACAGGACAGTGAGGATGCTGCTCATATTCACTGCCACACAGGACAGTGAGGATGCTGCTCATATTCACTGCCACACAGGACAGTGAGGATGCTGCTCATATTCACTGCCACACAGGACAGTGAGGATGCTGCTCATATTCACTGCCACACAGGACAGTGAAAATGTTGTTCTTATTCACTGCCACAGATGATTGAGGATGCTGCTCATATTCACTGCCACACAGGACAGTGAGGATGGTGTTCATATTCACTGCCACAGATGACTGAGGATGCTGCTCATATTCACTGCCACACAGGACAGTGAGGATGGTGTTCATATTCACTGCCACAGATGACTGAGGATGCTGCTCATATTCACTGCCACACAGGACAGTGAAAATGTTGTTCTTATTCACTGCCACAGATGACTGAGGATGCTGCTCATATTCACTGCCACACAGGACAGTGAGGATGCTGTTCATATTCACTGCCACACAGGACAGTGAGGATGCTGCTCATATTCACTGCCACACAGGACAGTGAGGATGCTGCTCATATTCACTGCCACACAGGACAGTGAGGATGCTGCTCATATTCACTGCCACACAGGACAGTGAGGATGCTGCTCATATTCACTGCCACACAGGACTGAGGATGCTGTTCATATTCACTGCCACACAGGAGGACAGTGAAAATGTTGTTCATATTCACTGCCACACAGTACAAAGAATCATAAGACAAGGTCCAAATTGTATATGTAAACACATCAGTGCTTTCCCCAACACGACAAACCCTATTGGCCGAGGCCAGTCAACAGACAGCGACACAGCTGGCCACTCCACGCGGTCAAGCGTGGTCTTGATTACCACCGTTACGGGGTTTGGGCACGCCATAGGTACCTGGACCCGCCATAGCCCATGCCAACCTATTATTGGTTAAGCTTAGCCCTCTGTGGAAGTTTGAGAGAGAGCGAGAGGGAGCGAGAGGGCGAGAGAGAGAAGGAGGGGGGGGGGATGTTTGAGACATTAAGGAAGAAAAACACAAGAGTCAAGATAGGAGCCCACGTCGTGTGTCAACAATATTAGGCAGTAATGCCGTCACAAAGTAAGAGATGAGTCGCGTTGCTGGTGGAGCGTTCCCCCCTCCCAGCCCCCATTGCCCTCCACCCCCACCCCCCTCTCACATAAAAACCAACACTGACTGCTGAGACCAGGTGTAAACACCTTCGCCTTGGACCTTCTCGCTATTCTTGTTAACGAATTAAAAGTGTTGATTTTTATCAAAAAACTTGTGTACGAAGCCGGCGAGCGTGGTAATGTTCCAGTGTACGAAGCCGCGCCGGTGACGTCACTCGGCAGCTGGTGGAGGGAATCCACCAGCTTAACTGTTTCTCTCTCTCGTATCCAGCTGGCAGCCAGGGGCCAGATTCACGAAGCAGCTACACAAGTACTTGCGACCGTGTACATCTTTCCTCAATCTTTGACGGCTTTGGTTACATTTATTAAACAGTTTACAAGCATGAAAACTTGCCAATCAACTGTTGTTATTGTTATAAACAGCCTCCTGGTTCTTCCGAACTCATTAATTGTTTAATAATTGTAAACAAAGCCGCCAAAGATTGAGAGAAGATGTACAGGTTCGTAAGTGCTTCGTAAATCTGGCCCCTGGGCGCTAATTTTCACAGGTAGAGGTGGGTAGATAAGACGTTAAAGGGGGGGGGGGGTTAATCAGATAATGACCTGGTTGATATTTTCTACTTGGCGACCTGATCAACCAGACTATAGACGGACATTTATGCTTCCAGTATTTAACTGGATCGTCCAGCGACTATCAGAAATATTGCCGGAACAACCGTGGACATCTTCAAGGAGAAAACTGGACTTTTCTAAAAGAAGTTCCGGATCAACTGGGCTGTGGTGGGTATGTGGGCCTGCGGGCCGCTCCAAG
This sequence comes from Procambarus clarkii, assembly GCF_040958095.1. Taxonomy (NCBI): domain Eukaryota; kingdom Metazoa; phylum Arthropoda; class Malacostraca; order Decapoda; family Cambaridae; genus Procambarus; species Procambarus clarkii. The sequence continues at coordinate 17,505,063 of NC_091234.1, read as the reverse complement.
CAACAGCCTGGTGGACCAAACTCCCACAAGTCAAGCCTGGCCTCGGGCCGGGCTTGTGGAGTAGAACTCCCAGAACCCCATCAACCAGGTATCATTTAACTGTTAATTATATTGTCTATATCCCTAAATCTACACACAGGCCATGTGTGAATATCTTCATGGGAGGTTATCTTGAGATGATTTCGGGGCTTAGCGTCCCCGCGGCCCGGTCCTCGACCAGGCCTCCTTTCTGTTACACACCCCCAGGAAGCAGCCCGTAGCAGCTGTCTAACTCCCAGGTACCTATTTACTGCTATTTTAACCATTACTTTATTTACTTTACTTTAAACCTCACTTCGCTGGAAGACAGAAGAGTTAGGGGGGACATGATCACCACATTCAAGATTTTGAACAGAATTGATAGGGTAGATAAAGACACAAGGGGCACACGCACTAGGGGACACAGGTGCAAACTGAGCGCCCAAATGAGCCACAGAGATATTAGAAAGAACTTTTTTTAGTGTCAGAGTGGTTGACAAATGGAATGCATTAGGAAGTGATGTGGTGGAGGCTGACTCCATACACAGTTTCAAGTGTAGATATGATAGAGCCCAATAGGCTCAGGATCCTGTACACCAGTTGATTGACGGTTGAGAGGTGGGACCAAAGAGCCACAGCTCAACCCCCGCAAGCACAACTAGGCGAGTACACACACACACACAAATAGGTGAGTACACACACACACACACACGCGCACACGCACGCAGAAAAGGGATAGAGAAGCCGTGTAGAGGGTAGTGGCGACATAATGCAGGATGGATAAAGATGGGGAGAGGGAGAAAAGGTGTGAGGATAGTGAGAGAAAGTGAGGGAGGAGTGAGAGACAAGGAGGAGGGGGGGGGGGGTGAGGCGAGGGGGAGACACCTCACCTACAAGTTATGGCGCCTGAGCCATTACCAACACTCGCCCCTTGACACACAACATTGATTCACGCCTCTATCACTGCTCGCCCCTAAGCACCACATCGTTAAAACACACCCACTAGCCCCTGCTCTTCCCCCTACCACCACTACCACCACAACTACCCCACCTGCATATACCACTAGCCCCCCTCTGCTGCCCCTAGTAGCTCCTGGCGCTACTGTGCTAGTATCACTAATAGCATTGATGTCAAGACAACAACTTTTACACTTTGCATAATGCTGCCTTGTGCAGCATTCAAAGCACTTCATTAATAAGAGGACGCAGGCAAATCCCTGCAACCCAGAGCACCAGCGCCAATAATCTACAACTTTACGGCCACACACTTCCTGGCCAGCCGCTACACCCCTCCACATTACAACACTGCCCATGTTCAGACCCCACGGTAACCCACACGCTACAACACACGAGAGAGACAAGAGAGAGAGAGAGAGAGACCAAGAGAGAGAGAGAGAGAGACCAAGAGAGAGAGAGAGAGAGAGACCAAGAGAGAGAGAGAGAGAGACCAAGAGAGAGAGAGAGAGAGACCAAGAGAGAGAGAGAGAGAGAGAGAGAGAGAGAACAAGAAGTCAAACAGAAGTAATTGGATATAGAATATTCTCTGTGCGTACCTACTGCAGATATGCCACATCTGCAAAAGGTGCCAGCCTCATCAACCAGGAGGCTTGACCAGAGACCGGGCCCTGGCGTCACTGATCATCATGATCAACACAAGGTATACCTGGTATACCCTTGATATCAACCAGGTATCAAGGGTATACCAAGGTATACCCTTGATACCTGGTTGATACCTGCTTGATGGGGTTCTGGGAGTTCTTCTTCTCCCCAAGCCCGGCCCGAGGCCAGGCTTGACTTGTGAGAGTTTGGTCCACCAGGCTGTTGCTTGGAGCGACCCGAGGCCAGGCTTGACTTGTGAGTTTGGTCCACCAGGCTGTTGCTTGGAGCGGCCCGCAGACCCACATACCCACCACAGCCCGGTTGGTCCGGCACTCCTTGGAGGAATAAATCTACTTTCCTCTTGAAGATGTCCACGGTTGTTCCGGCAATATTTCTTATGCTTGCTGGGAGGCCATTGACATATTAAATAAATTTGGGGGAAAACAGACATCCTATACAACTTGTGGACGACGAGCCAACACGACAGAGCCAGTTGGGCCACAACACACACTCCCTTCACTCCCTCTCACAAGGGAGAGCGAGTACGGCCTCTCCCAGCAACCTGATCACCTTGTCAGCCCTCATCAGTCAGCGGCTCTCTATATAAGACAACCTGTCAAAGCCAACAAGTGACGAATATTAAAAGACTTTGCCACCCCCTGATCAAGTAGGTTGTGAGTCGGGCTGCGAGCAGCGGCGGCGGCGTCGTCTGTAACAGCCTGGTTGACCAGACCACCTATACCTATAATAGGTTAAGTAATAATTGTAATTACGAAGCAATAAGATGCTTATTTTAACATACTAAGAAGGTTAAGTAAGGTCGGTGTTTTCTATGTAGCTTTTCAAGGTAAATTAGTATGTTAAGTATGTCACTTATGCACGTATTTAATAAGTCAATATTGACTGTAAGAAAGTGCGAGAACGGGTTGCGCCGGGACATTCCTGGAATCAACAACTGGTAGAGGTTGGGAACGTTTCCTTTTACCTAATGCCTCTGTCCACCTAGCAGTAAACAGGCGCCAGGGAGTCGAGACAACTGCTGTGGGAAGGGGGGGGGGGGTTGCATCTTGGAGAAGGTCACCAATTCGACCTTGAGGAAACTTCGCTACAAGCCAAAAGTATATATAAATACACAGGCTTTCAGTCCCCAAACAACGGAAATTTCACCCAGCTTAACTCAAAGCCACATGATGCGGGGAGGAAGGGGGACGGGAGGAGGAGGGGGGAAAGGGAAGGGGGAGGAGGAGGGGGGAAAGGGAAGGGGGAAAGGGAAGGGGGAAAGGAGGAGGAAGGGGGAAGGGAGGAGGAAGGGGGAAGGGAGGAGGAAGGGGGAAAGGGAAGGGGGGGAGGAGGAGGGGGGAAAGGGAAGGGGGAAGGGAAGGGGGAAGGGGGAAAAGGGGAGGTTAGACGAGAACATTCCTAAGAACAAGGCCCTGGTTGTTTCACCCACTTGTGCAGTCAAATTAGTCAATCGGTTTCAGTTTCAGTCTCTCTCTCTCACCCACATACAGACACCAATTATCGCTAATGCAAAATTCCATAGATAGTAGGAAGACCAATAACAAGGGGCAATGACGGTGTGTCCACTCACAGGATGAGTGGCGCTGCCCAATACTGTCACTATGGCGGTGTGTCCACTCACAGGATGAGTGACGCTGCCCAATACTGTCACTATGGCGGTGTGTCCACTCACAGGATGAGTGACGCTGCCCAATACTGTCACTATGGCGGTGTGTCCACTCACAGGATGAGTGACGCTGCCCAATACTGTCACTATGGCGGTGTGTCCACTCACAGGATGAGTGACGCTGCCCAATACTGTCACTATGGCGGTGTGTCCACTCACAGGATGAGTGGCGCTGCCCAATACTGTCACTATGGCGGTGTGTCCACTCACAGGATGAGTGGCGCTGCCCAATACTGTCACTATGGCGGTGTGTCCACTCACAGGATGAGTGACGCTGCCCAATACTGTCACTATGGCGGTGTGTCCACTCACAGGATGAGTGACGCTGCCCAATACTGTCACTATGGCGGTGTGTCCACTCACAGGATGAGTGGCGCTGCCCAATACTGTCACTATGGCGGTGTGTCCACTCACAGGATGAGTGACGCTGCCCAATACTGTCACTATGGCGGTGTGTTCACTCACAGGATGAGTGACGCTGCCCAATACTGTCACTATGGCGGTGTGTCCACTCACAGGATGGGTGGCGCTGCCCAATACTGTCACTATGGCGGTGTGTCCACTCACAGGATGAGTGACGCTGCCCAATACTGTCACTATGGCGGTGTGGCCACTCACAGGATGAGTGGCGCTGCCCAATACTGTCACTATGGCGGTGTGTCCACTCACAGGATGAGTGACGCTGCCCAATACTGTCACTATGGCGGTGTGTCCACTCACAGGATGAGTGACGCTGCCCAATAAACTCTGCCCTCGGGGCAAAATGTAAATTCAAGGGCCAAGAGAGCGAGGGAGTCACGGCTTGCCAAAATAAACAAAACTCCAAGAATATTGAAGGTCAAATTAACCACACTGTGTCCAGGGAATCACTCCTGTGGAGTGAGAGAAATTGGTGGTTGTGGTGGTTGGGGGGGGGGGTGGAACTACCCCTCAACCTCCCTCAGAACACAACCAGATAGATGGTGGTAGTAGAGCAATCTCTCACCCCCTCCCCCTCCAATAGGGGTGGTAGGGAGGCATAACTCCCCCCAACCAAAATAACCCAAACAGGTTGTGATCGTAGTGAACTCCACCCTCTTCCCCGATTGATGAAGATTAAGCCACCCAAAAGGTGGCACGGGCATGAATAGCCCGTAAGTGGTGGCCCTTTTGAGCCATTACCAGTATCAAAAGATGATACTAGAGATCTGTGGAGGCGCAACTGCACCCTGCGTGACGGGAGATGTCTCCCGGACCAAATGGTGACCAAATGGTGACCAAATGGTGACCAAATGGTGAACCTCCCCTTCCCTGAAGAACACGTGAATATATGGGGGTACAGAACCTCCCCAACACCCCCCCTCACCTCCCCACAGAGAACAAGAACAGCGCTTGCGTCAATACCTTCCATGTTGAGAGTCTGAGGCGAGGATGAGCTTGAATTACGTCTTAATCTCTCAATAATAAACTTCACCGCAATTTCTCTACTTCGTTTTTCATCACACACGTGTATGAGTGTCTGGAGGAGATAAGGGGGAGGTATGAGGTAGTAGGGGCCGAGGTATGAGGCAGGAGGGGTCGCCTCATACCGCTAAAAACAAATTCAGCTGGATTGACAGTTGAGAATCAGGCTCAAAGAGTAGGGGCTCAACCCCCGCAAGCACAACTAGGTGAGTACTGATGGGGCTGGCCCCTCTGTGTGTGTCTCTCTCTCTCTGTCTCTCTGTCTGTCTCTCACGAAGAAAAAACAGCGATGAGGCAGGGAGGGAAAACGTGGAAGAAGAATTCAAAGCAAATACAGACAAAAGTAGGGAGTAACTGGACAAAAGTAGGGAGTAACTGGACAAAAGTAGGGAGTAACTGGACAAAAGTAGGGAGTAACTGGACAAAAGTAGGGAGTAACTGGACAAAAGTAGGGAGTAACTGGACAAAAGTAGGGAGTAACTGGACAAAAAGGGGAGTAGGAAGGGTGTAACAGCCAACCAAACTACGTACGAGTGAAAAGACACAATATGTACTTTACAACAGCATCAGCAGCAGCAGCAGCAGCAGCAGGAACTCCCCTTCCTTCCGCAGAGGGAAGGAATCATATTTTACCGTGGAAACTCCACCCAGACACACACTACCAACATTATCATACATATCTCCTCGTTGACACCCGCCCCCCCACTCACCCACCCCTTCCTCCAGTCACCCCTACCTCACCCCCCTTCCTCCTGTCACCCCTACCTCACCCCCCTTCCTCCAGTCACCCCTACCTCACCCCCCTTCCTCCAGTCACCCCTACCTCACCCCCCTTCCTCCTGTCACCCCTACCTCACCCCCCTTCCTCCAGTCACCCCTACCTCACCCCCCTTCCTCCAGTCACCCCTACCTCACCCCCCTTCCTCCTGTCACCCCTACCTCACCCCCCTTCCTCCTGTCACCCCTACCTCACCCCCCTACCTCACCCCAGTCACCACTCTGCCACCTGAGCCAGTCCCCACTCACAAGGCACTAGTACATCACCAGCCAATGCTGGAGGGGCGCTATACATCATCTTGGTTATCTTGAGGTTATCTTGAGATGATTTCGGGGCTTAGTGTCCCCGCGGCCCGGTCCTCGACCAGGCCTCCACCCCCAGGAAGCAGCCCGTGACAGCTGACTAACTCCCAGGTACCTATTTTACTGCTAGGTAACAGGTGAAAGAAACTCTGCCCATTGTTTCTCGCCGGCGCCCGGGATCGAACCCAGGACCACAGGATCACAAGTCCAGCGTGCTGTCCGCTCGGCCGACCGGCTCAGGCACCATTACAGCTTCCACCAACAGTGCCACCACCAGTGCCACCACTAGTGCCACCACCAGTGCCACCAACAGTGCCACCACCAGTGCCACCAACAGTGCCACCACCAGTGCCACCAACAGTGCCACCACCACTGCCACCACTAGTGCCACCAGTGCCACCACCAGTGCCACCAACAGTGCCACCACTAGTGCCACCAACAGTGCCACCACTAGTGCCACCAACAGTGCAACCAATAGTGCCACCACCAGTGCCACCCCTAGTGCCACCAACAGTGCCACCACCAGTGCCACCAACAGTGCCACCAACAGTGCCACCAACAGTGCCACCACTAGTGCCACCACCAGTGCCACCAACAGTGCCACTACCAGTGCCACCAACAGTGCCACCACTAGTGCCACCACCAGTGCCACCAACAGTGCCACCACCAGTGCCACCACCAGTGCCACCAACAGTGTCACCAACAGTGCCACCACTAGAGCCACCAACAGTGCCACCACTAGTGCCACCAGTGCCACCACCAGTGCCACCACTAGTGCCACCAACAGTGCCATACATATATATCATACATACATGCCATATACATACATATATCATACACTGGCTAAATCACACACACGGCTGTATTTCACCTCCACCTCACACACACACACACACACACACACACACACACACACACACACACACACACACACACACACACACTATTTGTACCTCTGGGATCTCGTAACTACACATGTACAGCCTCCTTTAAAGTGAGAGAAAGTAGCATGAAAGGACGTAAGTGGAAAAGAGTTAAGGCTCACTAGTCGAAGAAATACAAGGAAATACTCGTACCCTGTACCGGGGGGTGTCAACAAGTGAATGGACTGGAAGTACAAGTTGTAGAAGCCACCTCCATCCACAACTTTAAGGCCAGCTTCGACAGATAATTCTAACGTCAGAATCGCTGAATTACATTGTCACGGGTACAAGTAGACTAGTATACGAAGGTAACGAGCAAGACCTCATTCCCCATAGACACCGGGGAATAATAGCACAGATAGACCCTGATAGATAAGTACTGATAGACAAGTACTCTTAACAATGCGCACATTAGCACCACTGTTCACATCAGCCGTATAAACAATTCGGCATTAATTCTAGCTGGCAGCTCCTTCATCACTCCCAACATCATCACAGTTACTTAAACCCGACCGTATATCACTAAAAGGCAGCATGTCTGTCAGTAATATCGCATCCCAAGTCCAAGCTATCGGCACCCGCTTGGGAAAAGCAGTGACTGTCGGACCCCCCATCAGAGACGGATTAAATCAGCAGGTACCCCCAACTCCTCAGCCTCCCTAAAAGCATTTGCCTCGGCGATATAAGTCCTAATATCAGTGAATAAATCAATCAACCGGTTAATAACTGGGAGGTTCTACCTACATATTAGTGCGCGTGGGGGTTTGACCAGACCACACACTAGAAGGTGAAGGGACGACGACGTTTCGGTCCGTCCTGGACCATTCTCAAGTCGATTGTCAGGTTATCTTGAGGTTATCTTGAGATGATTGTTTTTTTATATATATATATATAGTGTCCCCGCGGCCCGGTCCTCGACCAGGCCTCCACCCCCAGGAAGCAGCCCGTGACAGCTGACTAACACCCAGGTACCTATTTTACTGCTAGGTAGCAGGGGCATAGGGTGAAAGAAACTCTGCCCATTGTTTCTCGCCGGCGCCTGAGATCGAACCCAGGACCACAGGATCACAAGTCCAGTGTGCTGTCCGCTCGGCCGACCGGCTCCCCTTATCCACGAGGAGGATTATCCACGTGGATTATATGTATCATAGAAGGCAGGAAGTCACGATGTATTTATTATTATTATTTAAGGCAAGCCATCCACACCACCACTTACGGGCTATTCATGCCCGTGCCACCTCTTGGGTGGCTTAATCTTCATCAATCACCAGGCTTGCAGTGGCATCGTTGTCACCTCTAACTGCTTGTTCCCATACCTACACCCTCTCTTGGCTGGAGTTCTGGGAGTAGTAGTTCTCCCCCAAGCCCGGCCCGAGGCCAGGCTTGACTTGTGAGAGTCAAGAGAGGCAGAGACTCAATCTAACAAACTTTTCTCTACTTCCTCTCTCTCTCTCTCCCTCTCTCCTCTCTCTCTCTACCCCACACGCCCCTCCGGTAAGCCGTAACCCAACCCGGAAAAACCATTAGTCACAACATGCAAACGACAGCCCCACACACACACTACACGCATGAGACCACACACACACACACACACACACACACACACACACACACACACACCATCGGCTATGCAAATAATGCACACTATGGACACTCAAGTGTAACTTAAATACTCAAAAGAGTCATAGGAGAATTGCCAAAAACAACTTCAGTGTTTTGTCTACTGAAAAGGTAAAATAACCAAGAGTGTTGGGCTGGAGGCGGCCCCCATACAAGGACTTTACTGCAGGTATAATAAAGACTTCGAATATAAGTACACCAACACACACAGACACTCCTGAGAGTGTGTCTACACCCCAAGCTCATCCTGGGGTTAGGCTCGTCTTTTCATAGTTTGATCTAGAAGGCTGTTGCTTGCACCGACCCGCAAGTTTACATATCCATTACAATCCCATACATTTACCAAATGTATGGGATTTCACAGCCTGGTGGACCAAACTCTCACAAGTCAAGCCTGGCCTCGGGCCGGGCTTGGGGAGTAGAAGAACTCCCAGAACCTCATCAACCAGGTATCAACCAGGGTTCAGAAATACATCAAGACCCACATATTAAATACGGTACATATATGGACACACACTTATAAAATTGATCCCACTAACGCAGCCAGTCTCACACAGAGCCCCCACACACAGCTGGACCCACAAAATAAATACATCCAGAAAACGGCCATTTAACATTAATCAAAAGCTCATAAACTTGTCAAGAAGCTGGCACTAAATCATAGCCGGCCCGCGGTGAAGGCTTGGCATGTCGGAGGCGCGGGTGAGGGCGTGGGGGCGTGGGGGCGTGGGGGCGTGGGTGGGGGGCGTGGGGGGCGTGGGGGCGTGGGTGAGGGCGTGGGGGCGTGGGTGGGGGCGTGGGGGTGTACTCAACTAGTTGTGCTTGCGGGGGTTGAGCTCTGGCTCTTTGGTCCCGCCTCTCAACTGTCAATCTACTGGTGTAGATAGAGAGGGGGTTGGCGGGTGCCTGGAATGAACTTTGCCATGTGTTTATGAGGACGGGCTGCTTGCTTTGCTAAATGAACAATGGGGTTTAATTCCTGAACCCATTATGTGCCTCTAACCCTTTCCACCACCGCCTACGGGTTGGGCATGGGGTTATCTTGAGGTTATCTTGAGTTAATTTCGGGGCTTTGTTTTTAGCGTCCCCGCGGCCCCGGTCCTCGACCAGGCCTCCACCCCCAGGAAGCAGCCCGTGACAGCTGACTAACACCCAGGTACCTATTTTACTGCTAGGTAACAGGGGCATAGGGTGAAAGAAACTCTGCCCATTGTTTCTCGCTGGAGCCCGGGATCGAACCAGGGACCACAGGATCACAAGTCCAGTGTGCTGGACCCCCGTTGAAAAGCAGAGGTGCAACAGGTACTCTGAGAGAGAACTCTTATCAACATCAGAGGCCCGAGACTGTTCAACACGCTTCCACTACACATAAGGGGCATAACTGGCCGACCCCTCACAGTGTTCAAGAGAGAACTATCAACATCAGAGGCCGAGACTGTTCAACACGCTTCCACTACACATAAGGGGCATAACTGGCCGACCCCTCACAGTGTTCAAGAAAGAACGGGATAAGCACCTCCAAAGGATACCTGATCAACCAGGCTGTGACTCATACGTCAGGCTGCGAGCAGCCGCGTCTAACAGCCTGGTTGATCAGTCCAGCAACCAGGAGGCCTGGTCGACGACCGGGCCGCGGGGACACTAAGCCCCGGAAGCACCTCAAGGTAACCTCAAGGTAAGGTGCTCTCCGCTCGGCCGACCGGCTCCCTCAGTACACAGTAAATGACTAAACTGGTCAAATCAGGTCATTGTTACGTATTAGAAACAAGGTAGGCCTCCAGCACCGACCCTTGCGGTACTCCACTCGTAACCTCTGATACCTCTTCCCTCGCTGTGTTCCACGTGACGGCCGCCAGCACTACACACAAGTCACCTTAGCCTCTCCACCCCAGCCCCAAACCCCGCCAGGACCCGGACCACAACCCCAACACAATGTATTAGAGACGCTACAAAGTTGCAAAGTGACCATACGGCTGAGACCTTCCCCCATGCCTCTCTCAATCTCCTCAAATCTCTTAAGAACATAATCGCGGCCAGAACATGGAGACTTCATCACGGGTGCGGATTAGTGGGAGGGCCGCGGTGGGTGACAGTGGCCGCCCTCCAGCCGAAGGGTGACGCAGTGGTCGCCGACATGATTCAGTAGCTGGGGGCCTACCCTTGGTCAGCTTATGACTCTGGCCGTCATGTGGGCCTGCGGGCCGCTCCAAGCAACAGCCTGGTGGACCAAACTCTCACACGTCAAGCCTGGCCTCGGGCCGGGCTTGGGGACTAGAAGAACTCCCAGAACCCCATCAACCACGTATCATCCAGGTACTCAAATAATTGTACTCAAATAATTGTACTCACCTAATTGTCCTTGCGGGGGTTGAGCTTTGGCTCTTTGGTCCCGCCTCTCAACTGTCAATCAACTGGTGTACAGATTCCTAAGCCTACTGGGCTCTATCATATCTACATTTGAAACTGTGTATGGAGTCGGCCTCCACCACATCACTGCCTAATGCATTCCATTTATTAACTATTCTGACACTGAACAAATTCTTTCTAACGTCTCTGTGGCTCATCTGGGTAATAAGGTATTAGCCGACGGGTGACAGTGGCTGCTCCCTGTGGCTGAAGAGTGGAAGAAGTATAACACCAGGCAACATGGGTTTAGGAATCGCAGAAGAGCCCATACAGCCATAACCTGATCTACGAGCATATAGCCAATGCAATGTCGAACAAATGATCCGTTTAATATAGTGCTTAGAGACGTTTCGAAAACTTTTGATGAAGTCTGGCACACAGGCCTAAAATACATCGGAGCTAGGCCTTACACAGATTCATTGCTACGCTCTGCAACCTTAGACATCAGCAGCTACTTGGGTGATATAATAGAACAGAAAGGTGGAGTACCACAAGGAAGCTGCCTCTCCCCCACTCTATTCAACATAACCCCAACATGGGAGACTACATCACATACGCTGATGATGTCACTCACATAATATGCCAACCAGGACCATCAAAGCCGCTACTAACCAACACGACCAAGGCAGCGATTGAATTCATAAACAAGCTTGAAAAGCAATTGCCAATTCACGGCACAATAACCACAAAATTGAAGCACATTTCAAGGCCAAGCTAGATGCCTCCTTGCTGTAGGGGCATCTGGCAGTCCTGCCATTCCCACTACACAGTGGAAGGTGAACTAGCAGACAGGGCGTTGCTCTCGAGATGTAATAATAGATCAATAAGAATAATGAGAGCGCGAGCAAGATGCTGGGGTCAGCATCTTCCAGGGGCCGAGATCATCTATCGATTGGATACCCAATGAGACATCCCTCCACCCACCGCTTGGTTCCTGCTTACCCGGCACTCCACACCCGCCTTTCTCAGCCCTGGTACCCCTGACCCACGTCCCCTTAGGTCCTCCACGCCCTCAGACGCCGCCCACCACCCCTCAGACGCCGCCCACCACCCCTCAGACGCCGCCCTCAACCCCTCAGACGCCGCCCTCAACCCCTCAGACGCCGCCCACCACCGTCTGAAGCCGCCCACCACCCCTCAGACGCCGCCCACCACCCCTCACACGCCGCCCACCACCCCTCAGACACCAACCCTTACCAACCATCAATTAGTACTTGACACTAAAACTGCATCTCCTGGAATGCAAGCGGAATCTATATGTGGAAAACATTACAGGAACCGATTCCAAATTTGCAAACTAAAATGATTTCTTTCGAGACCAAGAGGGTGGCAATGTGCAAAATAGCCCACTGTAAAAACAAAGGGGGGGGGGAGGCGGGCAGGACTTAAGTACACTCAGAGCTAACTGTAATTATAAGAACATAAGAACAAAGGTAACTGCAGAAGGCCTATTGGCCCATACGAGGCAGCTCCTATTTATAACCACCCAATCCCACTCATATACATGTCCAACCTGCGCTTGAAACAATCGAGGGACCCCACCTCCACCTTCAAATTATGAAGACTAAACACTTTTCATCGAAATATAAAGAATAAATTGTCAGTTCTCTAAAAACACCAACTCGAGAACATTGCAGCACTAACAACCTAACGGATCAGACCACCAACCAGTAAGAGAGACGGGCAGTTATCTTGAGGTTATCTTGAGATGATTTCGGGGCTTTTTTTTTTTAGTGTCCCCGCGGCCCGGTCCTCGACCAGGCCTCCATCCCCAGGAAGCAGCCCATGACAGCTGATTAACACCCAGGTACCTATTTTACTGCTAGGTAACAGGGGCATAGGGTGAAAGAAACTCTGCCCATTGTTTCTCGTCGGCGCCCGGGATCGAACCCAGGACCACAGGATCACAAGTCCAGCGTGCTGTCCGCTCGGCCGACCGGCTCAAGGTGTCTTCCCTGGCAGCGGGAAGACTCATTCCCGGAACCCACAAAAGGTAGGTAGGTAGGTAGGTAAATAGGTAGCCCATTTACCTTCATATTACCTTGAGGGGGATTCCGAGGATCAATGTCCCCCAGAAGCCCGGTTTCTGACTACGTCTCGAGGTTGGTGGTCTAGTCAACCAAACCCCCCCCCCCCCCCCTCGACGGGAGACATCTCCCGTCACGCAGGGTGCAGTCGCACCTCCACAGATCTCCAGTATCAGCTCTTGATACTGGTAATGGCTCAAAAGGGCCACCACTTGCGGGCTATTCTTGCCCGTGCCACCTTTTGGGTGGCTTAATCTTCAATCAATCAATCAATCAATCCCCCCCCCCATAACCTTCCCAACCTCAACCCTCATCACATTCACCCCCCTGCAAGCACAAGACGCCCCCCCTGGTTGATGGGGTTCTGGGAGTTGTTCTACTTCCCCAAGCCCGGCCCGAAGCCAGGCTTGACTTGTGAGAGTTTGTTCCACCAGGCTGAGTTTTGCTCCTCCCCTTCTACAAGCATTACACACCACATCCTACACACAATCTACATTATACACCCTTCCTTCATGTCCTTTAAACATCCCATCCACATCCTACATACATTACATATTTGATACACCACCACCATATTAAATTTTGATATGATAGAACCCAACAGGCTCAGTAATCTGTACTCCAGTGGATTGACAGTCGAGGCGGGACCAAAGAGCCAAAGCTCAACCCCCGCAACCACAACCAGGCGAGTAATTGTGGTAATTGTGCTATAGAGTACATCTAACTCCTCTGCCCCCTCCCCCTTAATAACCCTCCTTCCTTTCTGGCATTCTCAATTATTGAAGACTCCCTGAAAACAATTTCAATAAAGCCAAGAAGTTGCTATGATCTTCGTGTCGACATTCTGCCTTGGAGTTCCAAGAGGAGGCTGGAGTTGTCACTTGAACTTGTAGCAGGATCAGCCCCCCAGCAGTGTGGGAGAGAGGAACAGAGGCTGACACTGGTTGATACCTGGTTGATGGGGTTCTGGGAGTAATTCTACTCCCCAAGCCCGGCCCAAGGCCAGACTTGACTTGTGAGAGTTTGGTCCACCAGGCTGATGCTTGGAGCGGCCCGCAGGCCCACATATCCACACTCCAAGGGGTTCCAAGGGTGTGCTCCTTCAGGATGCGATGATGAAGGCTCCTCTAGCCTGACAATCGGTACTCGAGTGATGTCTAGTCGTGCGAGCACAACCCCGCGAGGACATACACAAAGGACAGCAGCCAAGCACCCAGGGACAATAGCACAAGCCAGAAGTTTCTCCAGAATATCCCGGTAATAATGCCGCGTCAAAAAATGTTCCAAAACGTGGCAGCAAACCGCGCGAGGCGCCATTCTTGGCGTTCCTGGAACTCTTCTGCACTTGAGTCGAGACCTCCGGCTGGAGACTAACAGCCGGGGCTGTGTCCCAGCGTTTATGTCTCTCTTGACGCAGCCAGTATTAATGCTGGCCACCACCACTCTACCACTATCAACACTAACCAATACCACCATCTTCCACTATCATCAACTATCACTACCACCTTACCACCGGAACCTGGCAAGGTTGGTGGGTAGTCCACACGTGTCCGTGTGGACTACTACTTGCCCCGAGGGGCGAGTTTATTGGGCAGCGTCACACATCCTGTGAGTGGTCACATCGCCATAGCAGCATGTACAACACTCCCCAATAGGAAGAAAACCCGCTGGGTTGTTCATCCTGTACTAGCCCAGAAGAAACATGCCGAGATGCCAGGCAAGATGCTTTGCAATAGATTAAGGAGTAACTGAGAAACATCAGACACACCGGACACACACAGGTGTGTATCCGGTGTGTCCTGTGTGTCCTGACTCCATACACAGTTTCAAGTGTAGATATGACAGAGCCCAATAGGCTCAGGAATCTGTACACCTGTTGATTGACGGTTGAGAGGCGGGACCAAAGAGCCAGAGCTCAACCCCCGCAAACACAACTAGGTGAGAACTAGGTGAGTACAGGGAGCCGATCGGCCGAGCGGACAGCACACTGGACTTGTGATCCTGTGGTCCTGGGTTCGATCCCAGGCGCCGGCGAGAAACAATTGGTAGTTTCTTTCACCCTATGCCCCTGTTACCTAGCAGTAAAATAGGTACCTGGGTGTTAGTCAGCTGTCACGGACTGCTTCCTGGGGGTGGAGGCCTGGTCGAGGACCGGGCCGCGGGGACACTAAAGCCCCGAAATCATCAAGATAACCTTAAGATATTTATTGAGACAAAGAAATACATCTCAAAATGATAAGAGTAACTTAGACTATTTCTACAACGTGGACATAATCCCCAGCAGAAGAAGGCTGGGTGGTGGTGGGCCTAATGCACAGCCCATGTTGGCCTTTGTCCCACTCCCTTGCCGCCACAACACCCTGGGCCTCTCCCGTAAGTGGTCCCACTTGCTCCTTGCCCCCTCTCACCCACACAACCGCACCCCCCCCCTCACCCGTCAACCCTTACCTGCCCCCTTGTTCCCTACACTCTCTTGCAACCCACACTCCCTTTGTTGGTCACTTGTGACAAGATTATTGATGTGTGTATTTGTGTGGGTGATTAGATATGTATATGTATACGTATATATATATGTACATGTATGTATGAGAAACAATGGGCAGAGTTTCTTTCACCCTATGCCCCTGTTACCTAGCAGTAAAATAGCAGCTGTCACGGGCTGCTTCCTGGGGGTGGAGGCCTGGTCGAGGACCGGGCCGCGGAGACACTAAAAAGGCCCGAAATTATCTCAAGATAACCCGTCATCCAATTCCACCCCCCCACCCCCCTCGCTCACATACACACGTCAAATGTGTTCATCAACACCCAACACGTGTCACCAACAGTCCTCACGTCTCACTTTCCCCGCTCACATTCCGCTATTATTCCTCTTCATTCACTTCATTTAACCTGTGCCATTTCATTCATTCTCCCGCTTCACTTCATTCCTTCTGCTTCATTCCCTTAGTTGAATATATTTTTCCTTCACATGTTTCGGCCGCAACTGGCCGAGCGCTCGACCCAGGACAGGACCAGAAAGCCTAGACTTCTACAACTTAACTTCTGAAGACCTGCCACGTCCAGCAGGCCTTCACAAAAGCCACCACATGGACCACACCCCCTCGTGTCCTATCCCCCTAAAAACCTATCCCGCTATGGACAGTGAATGACGAAGGGATGAGAGACATAATCGAGAGAGATGGAGGGATGGATAGTGGGGGGGGGAGGTTAGAGACTGTGAAGAGGATAGAGAAAGTGTTGAGAAGAGGGGGCATTTGTGGGGGGTAGAGGATAGCTAATCGGATAGAAGGAAGGACTGGGGAATAGGAGGGAAAGGGACAGGGGAGGACAGGAAGGAAACTGGTGTTGGCTGTGGGGAAGGGGGAAGAATGGGGGTGCCTGAAGCTGTTCAACCTAGTTCACTCCATCGTTATCGTGTAGGAAGACCCACACATCTATGGATTACCAAGTGTTTGGACCGAACTGTCGATTACATAGCCCAACACATTTATGCTTTTCTAGTGTATAATTACTCTGATAACTATAGTTTAGACCCTCGGGCCAACTTCACTAACACGACGGTATATACATACAGCTAACGCAATCGTCTGTAGAACTTCTCTACCTTCTCGTGGCTCAATATTATCATCGTGATGTCGACGGTAGATCCTTAACCCTCCCTACGGCGTCGACAAGTCACCATCTTCCACGGGTCGTAGTTCACAAGAGAGTGGATCATCTCGTCACAACTCCGCCATAAGGCTGGTCATACAACTAGGCCGTGTCGACAGGGAGGAAGAGTGTAGAGTACTGTCCTAACCAGGTTCTGACCTGAACCAATTGCCTCGCCCGGGGATTCTGATTGGCCAACAGACTTCCCGCCACCGGACGCGCCACGCCGCGTGGGTCGTTAACAACCTGTATGGTTGTTAAGTCGTTCCCCACGTAACATTTAGTAGGAAAGCAGTACTCTTAAGTACCACTACTTATACTCTGATGCGACGCAATAACACGATAAAAGAAACTTCCTTTAACACCAGTAAGGTCAGCAGACTTCCAAAGGCTACCTCCCCATTCCAAAGGCTACCCCCCCGTCTTCCAAAGGCTACCCCCTCTTCCAGAGGCTACCCCATCTTCCAAAGGCTACCCCCTCTTCCAGCGGCTACCCCCCTCTTCCAGCGGCTACCCCCCTCTTCCAGCGGCTACCCACCTCTTCCAGCGGCTACCCCCCTCTTCCAGCGGCTACCCCCCTCTTCCAGCGGCTACCCACCTCTTCCAGCGGCTACCCCCTCTTCCAGCGGCTACCCCCTCTTCCAGCGGCTACCCCCTCTTCCAGCGGCTACCCCCTCTTCCAGCGGCTACCCCCCTCTTCCAGCGGCTACCCCCCTCTTCCAGCGGCTACCCCCTCTTCCAGCGGCTACCCCCTCTTCCAGCGGCTACCCCCTCTTCCAGCGGCTACCCCCTCTTCCAGCGGCTCGCTACAAGCAGCTCTAATGAGAGTTTGCACCACCTGCTCATGTAGAACTGACTACACAAACTCTTTCAGCAGACATGCTCACTTACTATGCGTCACTGTGTAACTGAATGAGGAAAAAATCCCGAAATTCAGAAATTACCATCAATGGAGTTTAAGATGTGAGCACGTACTTGATCCATAATTATGTACTACGAGAACTCAAAGAGAAAGACAGAATGAGAGAGAGAAAGAGCGCGAGAGAAAGAGAAAGAGAAAAAGATCAAGAGAGAAAAAAACAGACAGACAGACAGACAGACAGAGACAGACAGACAGAGACAGACAGACAGAGACAGACAGACAGAGACAGACAGACAGAGACAGACAGACAGAGACAGACAGACAGAGACAGACAGACAGAGACAGACAGACAGAGACAGACAGACAGAGACAGACAGAGACAGACAGAGACAGACAGACAGAGACAGACTCGCCTGAGTCAAAGCACAACAGGCGCGGACAGCAAAATAAGTGCTTGCACCCAGCTCAGCATAGGACCAGATCTCTTAAATCTCATGAATATAAACCACTGTATTATAAGTGGTGGGAGGAGGTGGCGGCTGTGGCTGTCTGAGCTTTATGCAAAGTCTCCACAAAGACGACAGTACATCGGAGGGTCGAGAGGCCGCCCCTCAAGTTACGAGACAACGCAATCTTATCCTCAACTTAAGCTCCTGTGTTTAATTATCTGTCATGGCAGAAGGCAGGACACGGCTAAGCCACTCCTCCAAATTATCGCTACAGCGCCGACCCTCTCTAACCTGACCAATAAATTGTATAAAGCCATTACAGGTATTCCTGTGCTACAGCGGTGAGTTCTTGGTGGTGCTGGCTGGAGCTTGAAGCTCCAACGTATTTTCAACAAACTGTAAGCAGGAATCGTCGTATTTTCAACAAACTATGAACAGGAATCGTCGTATTTTCAACAAACTATGAACAGGAATCGTCGTATTTTCAACAAACTATGAACAGGAATCGTCGTATTTTCAACAAACTATGAACACGAATCGTCGTATTTTCAACAAACTGTAAACAGGAATCAACGTCTTTTCAACAAACTGTAAACAGGAATCGTCGTATTTTCAACAAACTGTAAACAGGAATCAACGTCTTTTCAACAAACTGTAAACAGGAATCGTCGTATTTTCAACAAACTGTAAACAGGAATCGTCGGATTTTCAACAAATTGTGAACAGGAATCGTCGTATTTTCAACAAACTGTAAACAGGAATCGTCGTATTTTCAACAAACTGTAAACAGGAATCGTCGTATTTTCAACAAACTGTAAACAGGAATCGTCGTATTTTCAACAAACTGTAAACAGGAATCGTCGTATTTTCAACAAACTGTAAACAGGAATCGTCGCATTTTCAACAAACTGTAAACAGGAATCGTCGTATTTTCAACAAACTGTAAACAGGAATCGTCGGATTTTCAACAAATTGTGAACAGGAATCGTCGTATTTTCAACAAACTGTAAACAGGAATCGTCGTATTTTCAACAAACTGTAAACAGGAATCGTCGCATTTTCAACAAACTGTAAACAGGAATCGTCGCATTTTCAACAAACTGTAAACAGGAATCGTCGGATTTTCAACAAACTGTAAACAGGAATCGTCGGATTTTCAACAAACTGGACAGAAATCGTCGCCGTCTTCACATTCACAGTCTGCTCCTTCAACACCCTCATCGTCTGGCGGTGGAAACTACGTGATCCCGCGACGAACGAACACAAACATCTTAAGGACCTGGCATTCGGCAGGCGCTACAGGCTGTCCAGAAGTATTTGCACTCGTCTCTGCGTCTTCCCACCTCCTTGTGCCTCCTCACATACCCGTCCTAGTATACAGAAAAGCGCGAGATCATCTGTCTTTCGCGCAGTAATCTGCTGGGTCGCGGCAAGCCACCCGTGCGCGAGCGTGTGCCCCGAAGTCCTCGGTCCTGTGACGTACTCTTCACGCGCCGATGGGAATGGAAGTGAAGGTTCAAACGAGGAAATGACAGCTGTAAAAACATGTGAAGGGATGAAGAGGTAGGTGTGAGATGGAATGGGAGATGGGATCTTGAAGGTGGAGGTAGAACACACACACACACACACACACACACACACACACACACACACACACACACACACACACACACACACACACACACACACACACACACACCAGTAGTTTCAAAGCGTTATATGACAAAGAGTGCTGGGAAGACGGGACACCACGAGCGTAGCTCTCATCCTGTAACTACACTTAGGTAATTACATGAGGCGCAGAGAGGGTGGTAGCAGGTTGGTGTTGTTATAGATTCAGCTACTCGGAACAAGTTCCAAGTAGCACGGGCTATGGTGAGCCCGTTATGGACTTACCTGGCACAGGAGCGGGGCTGTGTCCAGCAGGTCGTACGTGTGGATGTCTAAGAGAAAGGCAAGTGGGGTTCCCAAGGATACAACATGGCTTATCTGCTTGATACCTGCTTGATGGGGTTCTGGGAGTTGTTCTACTCCCCAAGCCCGGCCCGAGGCCAGGCTTGACTTGTGAGAGTTTGGTCCACCAGGCTGTTGCTTGGAGCGGCCCGCAGGCCCACATACCCACCACAGCCCGGTTGCTCCGGCACTCCTTGAAGAAAACAATCTAGTTTTCTCTTGAAGATGTCCACAGTTGTTCCAGCAATATTTCTTATGCTCGCTGGTAGGACGTTGAACAACCGCGGACCTCTGATGTTTATACAGTGTTCTCTGATTGTGCCTATGGCACCTCTGATCTTCACTGGTTCTATTCTGCATTTTCTTCCATATCGTTCACTCCAGTACGTTGATATTTTACTGTGTAGATTTGGGACTCCTGTCCACCTCAAGTCTTCACCCACCAGCGCCTCCCCACCGCCTACCGCACTCCATTCCTGTCCAATGCCACTCTATTCATCAAGTGTCCAAAGGCATCGATAAGGAAATTGATGGCGGTCCAATAATTCTCTCAGCCTTCCTCCCCTGCTGTCTGCTAGACGCCGCCAAGAGGCAGCCATTGTACTGGACAGTGCCAAAGTGTTACTCCATATTCTCCCTTAAAGACCCTTCCTTGGCACTGCTAAAATGCCTTCTCCCTGGCACTTGTTTGCTTGAAAAAGAGGCCGTCAGGGAGGCAATCAGACTTACGGCATTTAAGTTTGATTAAACGTGATCAGATGAGACGTAATGTCTGCAACAAGCCGTAAGTCTCATCTTAGAAAGTTTTTGATTTCCCACTATACCTGTTACTACTAATTGCAAGCAACATATTCCATTTATAAAGTAACATTGTAATTACTTGGTGTGTGTGTACACCTGTTCACTTTAGATAAGTGATGAGTTTAACAAAAAAACACTTACGTGGACACTTGTGAACACCTAACGAGATGAGAAGACAGACACGCACACACACACACACGGAATGCATTAGGCAGTGATGTGGTGGAGGCTGACTCCATACACAGTTTCAAGTGTAGATATGATAGAGCCCAATAGGCTCAGGAACCTGTACACCAGTTGATTGACGGTTAACAGGCAGGACCAAAGAGCCAGAGCTCAACCCCCGCAAGCACAAATAGATGAGTACACACACACACACACACACACACACACACACACACACACACACACACACACACACACACACACACACACACACACACACACACACACACACACAACTGAGCATTGTAAATCCCTGAGAAGAGTAAGGCAAGAGTGGGGCTTCGATAAACACCATGACGACCAAACACAGTGATGGAGGAGGTTTGAAGTTGATGAGTTGAGCAAAACACGGCGTTGGCAATCCACCGCTCGATGACCTCATGTGGGGGGGGGGAGAAGAAACAAGGATGCTGCACACACCATATATGGCCAGGATGAAGGCACGAGGAGGTACACAAAGGTACACAGGTACACAATGAGGGAGACACGTGAATGGTCGGCGTCTGTGATGTCTTGTAAGTGACCTGGAGAAGGTGCTGATCGGTCCCAACATTAGCAAGTACACGTATCCCTTGCAGACGAGAAGTACACCTATCCCTTGCAGACGAGAAGTACACCTATCCCTTGCAGACGAGAAGTCACCTTCTGTGGTTGAGTGTTCAATAAACCCTTGAAGTATATGTTTAACACATCTCTAACCCTGTCCATGGAGGACAGAAGAAAATGTATATATGCTGGTTAGCATTGTAAATGTCTGGCCACGTCTGTGGTAGAAAAAAAAAGCCCAAGTGAATCACCGGGATTGAAGCTTACAAAGATAAAAAAAATCCCTAAAGGTGTATCATGTTAGATAATAATCCCTGAATGTGTAGCAAGTTAGATAAAAATCCCTAAAGGTGTATATGTTATATGATAATCCTTAAAGATGTATCATGTTAGATAATAATCCCTGAAGGTTTATCAAATTAGATAATCCCTGAAGGTGTATCAAGTTAGATAAAAAAAATCCCTGAAGGTGTATCAAGTTAGATAAAAAAAATCCCTGAAGGTGTATCAAGTTAGATAAACTGACCTTTTCTCCAGTGAGCACCAGCCACAGTAGGGGTCCCGCGCCCCCAGACACGAGGAACAGTTGGTGTAGACGGCGCAGCTCTCAACCCGGTACTTGGTCACCTGCAAGACACAAAAACATTCATCACAAAATTGAAATAAGTTTATTGAGGTAAAATACACACAAAGGGATGAGGTAGCTCAAGCTATTCTCACCCCGTTCAGTACATCGTGTTAATACATACATAGACACACATCACAAGCAATAAACATATTACCAAACATTCTGAGAGATAAACGTATACATTTCCTCCTTTACACAAGTAGTATGGTATCAGACGTACACATATCTTGAGGTTATCTTGAGATGATTTCGGGGCTTTTAGTGTCCCCGCGGCCCGGTCTTCGACCAGGCCTCCACCCCCAGGAAGCAGCCCGTGACAGCTGACTAACACCCAGGTACCTATTTTACTGCTAGGTAACAGGGGCATAGGGTGAAAGAAACTCTGTCCATTGTTTCTCGCCGGCGCCTGGGATCGAACCCAGGACCACAGGATCACAAGTCTAGCGTGCTGTCCGCTCGGCCGACCGGCTCCCCTCCCTACATATATACTTTTGCGTTCATTACACAATGTTTATGGTCGTCCACCGTACCGACATTACCCCTCATGTGCGGGGCTCTGTCGATAACGTCTTGTCAAACAAAAAAGCGACAGTTTAGATACATATATCGCGGAGAGAGAGACGGTAAGGTGCACAAAGATAATATAAATGATATTCCAGAGTGCTAGTTATTAGCAGTCAGTCTTAGAAACGGGTCACTTGCCAGTGGCGGCTGCCATAACCTCACTACAGCTCAAATATACTCTGCGTTGCCACTGGCCTAGACACAAACCACATTTACCAGGGGCCAGATTCACGAAGCAGTTACGCAAGCACTTACGAACCTGTACATCTTTTCTCACTCTTTGGCGGCTTTGTTTATAATTATTAAACAGTTAATGAGCTCCGAAGCACCAGGAGGCTGTTTATAACAATAACAACAGTTGATTGGCAAGTTTTCATGCTTGTAAACTGTTTAATAATTGTAACCAAAGCCGTCAAATTTTGAGGAAAGATGTACACGTTCGTAAGTACTTGCGTTCGTAAGTACTCCAAGGACTCGTTCGAGGGAGCATAGGTCAACGGTAGCCTGGGGCCAGATTCACGAAGCAGTTACGTAAGCACTTACAAACCTGTATATCTTTCCTCAATCTTTAACGGCTTTGATTACATTTATTAAACAGTTTACAAGCATGAAAACTTGCCAATCAACTGTTGTTATTGTTATAAACAGCCTCCTGGTGCTTCGGAGCTCATTAACTGTTTAATAATTATAAACAAAGCCGCCAAAGAGTGAGAGAAGATGGACAGGTTCGTAAGTACTTGCCTAACTACTTCATGAATCTGGCCCCAGGACCCTAGCGGCCGTTGTGTGTAGGTGACAAGGACCAACCCCGGTGCTTGATGGTGGTCTTTATGTGACGAAGGCTCAGTAGCGTCGCCGCGGAAGCCGTAAAAACCCGCTAATGGCATAATGACTCAATTCGCGGTAACGAGCGGCCGCGTTAGTGTGCCCGGATGTTTCTGCACGGAAAATAAATACTCGGGAGATGGGAGTATTTATTATTATAAGTGAGCGAGGCGGAAGCAGCGGCGAGGCAAACGCAGCTCTCGTAAAGACTCTCCATTGAAAAAAAGCTTCACCGCAAATGGATTATAACAAATGTGTAGTGGTATGGGAGCGGCAGAGGCCAGGGGTCACGCAGATGAGTCCCGGAAACCACAAGGAGCAGCTGCTGCTGCTGCTGTGGCTGTGGCTGCTGCTGCTGCTGCTGCTGTGGCTGCTGCTCCGCCTGGTGGATGGCTGGCACCTGTGAGGCAGCAGCAGAAACTGGCCCATCAGTAATGCTACCGTGTCGTTACCACCCCTAGTTCTACCTCGTGACCGCAGACAGCACCCCAACCAGGTCACAACCGCAGACAGCACCCCAACCATGTCACAACCGCAGACAGCACCCCAACCATGTCACAACCGCAGACAGCACCCCAACCATGTCACAACCGCAGACAGCACCCCAACCATGTCACAACCGCAGACAGCACCCCAACCATGTCACAACCGCAGACAGCACCCCAACCATGTCACAACCGCAGACAGCACCCCAACCATGTCACAACCGCAGACAGCACCCCAACCATGTCACAACCGCAGACAGCACCCCAACCATGTCACAACCGCAGACAGCACCCCAACCATGTCACAACCGCAGACAGCACCCCAACCATGTCACAACCGCAGACAGCACCCCAACCATGTCACAACCGCAGACAGCACCCCAACCATGTCACAACCGCAGACAGCACCCCAACCATGTCACAACCGCAGACAGCACCCCAACCATGTCACAACCGCAGACAGCACCCCAACCATGTCACAACCGCAGACAGCACCCCAACCATGTCACAACCGCAGACAGCACCCCAACCATGTCACAACCGCAGACAGCACCCCAACCAGGTCACAACCGCAGACAGCACCCCAACCAGGTCACAACCGCAGACAGCACCCCAACCAGGTCACAACCGCAGACAGCAACCGCAGCTACAAGCACCACACTCCAACCCGTTCTCGCAAATTTAATAAGTCAATATTGACTTATTAAATATGTGCATAGGTGACATACTTAACATAATAGTTTCCCTTGAAAAGCTTCATAGAAAACACCAACCTTACCTAACCTACTTAGTATGTTAAGATAAGCATCTTGTTGCTTCGTAATTACAATTATTACCTAACCTATAATAGGTATAGGTTAAGTAATAATTGTAATTACGAAGCAATAAGATGCTTATCTTAAGATACTAACAAGGTTAGGTAAGGTCGGTGTTTTCTATGAATCTTTTTAAGGGTATCTATTATGTTTAGTATATCACCTATGCACGTAGTTAATAAGTCAATATTGACTTTACGAATTTGCGAGAACGGGTTGCACACTCACACCCTCTACTCTACCAAGGAAGAGTCAAAGTAGCAGTGTACAACCATCTTTTAATTCCCATTAATCCAAGATATACAATACTCCTTACATCTTACCAAGCCCCACACACCTTACCAAGCCACAATTACAGTTACCCTGTCATGTCACCTCGCACAAAGCGTGGGAAACAGGACACTGAAATTCCATCTGGTTGAGGGTGTAGCGTGGGGCCGGCTGGTTGGTACTAAGCCAGCCGGCCGGCCGGCTGGTAGCACCGCTGCGGTGAGAGCTGCTTGATAGTGAGCCAGCTGTGAGAGTTTGGTAGTTAGCCAACGGGGGACAGCTGTCTAATGGGCTTTGCAAGGTAGATAGCAGAGGGACAGTAACACATTTAGGTACATGTGTATTTATGCAGCTGCCCTAGACTATATGTAGGAGAGTACAGTGTGTGTCAAGAACTAGCTAGGTGATGTCTCAACATCCCCTTCACACAGGATGGTTAGGTCAGCCTGGTGGAGCCTGGTGGAGCCTGGTAGAGCCTGGTGGAGCCTGGCAATGCTTGGTGGAGCCTGGCAATGCCTGGTGGTACCTGGTGGAGCCTAGTAGAGCCTGATGGTGCCTGGTGGAGCCTGGTGGAGCCTGGCAATGCTTGGTGGAGCCTGGCAATGCCTGGTGGAGCCTGGTAGAGCCTGGTGGAGCCTGGCAATGCTTGGTGGAGCCTGGCAATGCCTGGTGGAGCCTAGTAGAGCCTGGTAGAGCCTGATAGAGCCTGGTGGAGCCTGATAGAGCCTGATGGCGAGTCAGCGGTTAGAACTTGGTATATCAATTACCACCATCTGGGCGTGACTCTCATCATCTGCAGGAAATGAATACTCTGGAGATCTGGACCTGAATGAGGTAGCCGAGGAGCGTAGTACCGTAACCCAGCTCACAATGGGCACATCATGGTGGCTGAACCACGTGGGCACGGGACTCGTCACGCGGCGAAATATTGATTAAGAATTATCTTAGGTCATACAGCGTATTAATGTGAAGAACCCAAGCGAACGAGACGTCTTAAACGTTCTTCAAGCGACACCAAACTTAGCAACGCCAAGAAAAGGAAAATTAAGATTGAATAATAATAATATAAAATAAATTCTTAATGTTCACATTTTAATAATTGCTAGACGGAATACAACTCGCCGGATACAAATGTATCAAATTTATTACCTTACAGATAATGATAAATCACTGCGTTGATTTACACACATTGGATTTACGTATTGTATTTTATTAACAAAAAAGTTTATTCGGTTTTGTAACAATTTTGGTGCGTCCCAACCCGGCCTCAGACCAAGTCCATTCCATCCAGTGGTCGACCCCACAGACGAATTCATAAATTTTTACATGCTGTTCATTCAAAGCGGGATTTTTTTTTTAAATATAAATTAATATTATAATGTATTAGCATATTGTGCATATATAGGCATAGGTTAGGTTAGGTGTTTAGGTTCTGTTGGCGATTATTTTTAGTACGTGGGTGAAGCATTTACAGCGTTGTGGGTCGAATAAAAGTCGTCAGCGAAGCACTTGTTCGAAAGGTGTTCGGACGTTATCTGTTGTGAATCGTGTGTAAACCGTTTTTCATCAATAATCGGGGGTTTAGCGGGTGCATGGAATGAACTTTGGCCTTTATTTATGAGGATGGGCTGGTAACTACTACTAAATGGTCCCGGGTTCGACTCCCAAACAGAACAAAATTACCAAAATATTTACAAGTCTACTGCAAAAATATTTTCTTTACATTATCCGCCAATATTCATTTAAATGAAAGATTTAAATGAAATTTAAATCTAAATAAATAAGATTTAAATCATATTCCATCAATATGATGGAATATGATTCCATCATATTGATTAACGTTCATATGGTCTCCAATTATTGAAAATCAGATATGCCAACAGGTGCTACAGATTGCACAGTTTTACCCGTGCCCTGCCTCAAGAGTTGTCCACCTCTTGCAGGCAGGTTCAATTGATATTCTGCGCGGAGCCACCAGTGGGGCTACATGTTATTCCTGCATGGTAATGTATTCTCTAACACATCTGCAGAGTGTAAATGTTCCTCTTAAGACAGCCAATGTGAGCAGTCCTCAATACTCGGCAACACACACCTCTATCTACCTTGTGTAGCTTCCGGGGATCAACAGCCCCGCGGCCCGGTTATATAGCTGCTTATAATGTTCAAGGACATCATAAAAAGGTGGTTTATCTATGAGAACATTTTGAGTTATGAGTTACAGCGAAGTCTTCATGATTTTTTCTAAGTGTCATAGGAAGGTCTGAAAGGAAGAACACCCCCCTTCTAAGGCAGTTCTCTAAATTGAGCAAACCCCTCCCCCCTCCACCCTTGTAAGGCAGGTCTAAATTGAGCAACCCCCCCCCCCACCTTTCTAAAGAAGGTCTCTAAATGTAGCAAACCCCTCCCCCCCCCACCCTTCTAAAGAAGGTCTCTAAATTGAGCAAACACCCCCCCCCCCCCACGCTTCTAAGGCAGGTCTCTAAATGGAGCAAACCCCCCACCCCCCACCCTTCTAAGGCAGGTCTCTAAATTGAGCAAACAACCCCCCCCCCACCCTTCTAAGGCAGGTCTCTAAATTGAGCAAACCCCCCACCCCAACGCTTCTAAGGCAGGTCTCTAAATTGAGCAAACCCCCCACCCCAACTTTCTAAGGAAGGTCTCTAAATTGAGCAAACCCCCCCCCCACCCTTCTAAGGCAGGTCTCTGAGGGCTTCCCTTTCCCCAACACACAACACAGGCTGGTGGTGGTGCCTGGAGCACGACAGGATATGAGGAGGCTGGGAAGTCGCAGATGAAGACATCATACGAAAGATGAGCAGTGCTTCATTACCATACACCTGGAGGCGTTCCTGGCGCCACCTTCCTGACCTCCGTCACCTGCCAGGTGGCGGAGGCTGCCGTCCGACCTCCGCCACATGACAGGTGGCGGAGGCTGCCGTCCGACCTCCGCCACATGCCAGGTGGCGGAGGCTGCCGTCCGACCTCCGCCACATGACAGGTGGCGGAGGCTGCCGTCCGACCTCCGCCACCTGGCAGCAAAAAAAATACCACAAATAAATCTTTCTTTAAATGAATAATTTCACAACAATCCCGCATGTGTTTTTATCTTTCAAAACGTATCAAATCCCCATGAATCCCGCAACCACAGACACGCACGACCTGGGGGTCGAACCCTTTACATTTGAGGTGAACTCCGTGAAAACGAATACGTAAATTCGGTAAACACCATCTTACAAACAGTTGTTTTACACTCGAATATGACGAAACATCTTGGACCAAGCAACAAAGGAATATGTTTCCCTCATACACCCACGACCAGACATTACCTATTCCCAGCCTTTTCGTTCATTATCTCAGGGCCTCGTTCAGTCACATCAATTACTTCATCATTTAATCAATCTCGGTATAAGGTTTCATTAGTGATTATTTGTCAGCTGTAGTGACCGAAGATTATATAAATTCTTTGGTTGTTGTTGGACAGCCAAATATAATTCTGAGGGCATCATTTTGCATTGTTCCCAGTCTGCGAATACTCTATCAGTCTTATACATTTCCTCCCAGACCAGCCATAGTCCCTCCCAGACCAGCCATAGTCCTCCCAGACCAGCCATAATCCCTCCCAGACCAGCCATAGTCCTCCCAGACCAGCCATAGTCCCCTCCCAGACCAGCCATAGTCCCTCCCTGACCAGCCATAGTCCTCCCTGACCAGCCATAGTCCTCCCAGACCAGCCATAATCCCTCCCAGACCAGCCATAGTCCTCCCAGACCAGCCATAGTCCCCTCCCAGACCAGCCATAGTCCCTCCCTGACCAGCCATAGTCCTCCCAGACCAGCCATAGTCTCACCCAGACCAGCCATAGTCCCTCCCAGACCAGCCATAGTCCCTCCCAGACCAGCCATAGCCCCTCCCAGACCAGCTCCACCATGCTGTCACCCAACATGTGTTATTACCATACTTCATCTCCTCCTACGCTAGTTTCTCAGGGTGCGCGGGAGCCAGCCTGCAGGAGTCAAGGTTAAAAATCACTTACGGGCTATTATCATACCAGCCTCGGGGCTACGGAAGCGCCCCAGGGCGGAGGGAGGGCATGGGCAGGTCCCAGCCTGGCCACGTCCCACCACCAGGGCGGAGGGAGGGCATGGACCAGCGTTCCACCTTGCCCCACCATCAACATTAAACAACTGGGACACTAATTACTATATGCTTTCTTGATTCTCTCTTCCCGACACTAACTTACCCCTCATGATCTCAACGCACATTACGCGGAAAATGCGTAAAGGGGAATCAGGAGCCAGGTAAAGTATCCTCAGAACTCGGGTAAAATAAACAAATCCACAAGGGCCGTGACGAGGATTCGAACCTGCGTCCGGGAGCATCCCAGGCACTGCCTTAATCGACTGAGCTACGACAGGGTTAAAAGGGTTGAAACCGAAATTCTACTCAACTTACTGGATCCCGTAGCCTCTCCGAGGCACAAACCAGGATTTTACACAACCCCCCCCCCCTGCACCCGAGCTATGTCAATAGTTCTCCCTCCCGTTCTCAGGTAAAATAAAGGCATAAAAATGGAAAAGATCGCGAGTGAATGGTTAAATAAAGGCTGATGGGAGAGCTTCAGCGAGCGATACCTGGTTGATGGGGTTCTGGGAGTTCTTCTACTCCCCAAGCCCGGCCCGAGGCCAGGCTTGACTTGTGAGAGTTTGGTCCACCAGGCTGTTGCTTGGAGCGGCCCGCAGGGCCACATTCCCACCACAGCCCGGCTGATCCGGAACTTCTCTTAGAAAACCGTCCAGTTTTCTGTTGAAGATGTCCACGGTTGTTCCGGCAATATTTCTTATAGTCGCTGGGAGGACGTTGAACAACCGCGGACCTCTGATGTTTATACAGTGCTCTCTGATTATGCCTATGGCACCTCTGCTCTTCACTGGTTCAGCGATAGAGACGATAAGCGCAAGTATCTAAACAGAACAGCCAGTGGAATGTGAGAAGAGGGTCAGAGGGCACAGGCCAGACTGGATTACATCCGTCACTAGCATGCAGATGAGCCTACCCCCGGAAGCTGCATCTCCCTCTACAGCGTCTCCTGGGTTACTAACGTGGTGGCCATCTCTACACCTTCTACCAGAGTATATATAAGAACTGTATTGGAGGGGACCTAAACATTCCCTGTAAGGCGTTACGTGTGGTTTCCTCCGAGGCTAAGGGTCTTCCAGACATTCTTCCAGCCCCTTCCCCTTCAAGGAAGGAAGGAAGACCCCTTTCTTCCAGTCTTTCAGCCCCTTCCCCTTCAAGGAAGGAACGAAGGCAGGCAAGGGCAGGCAGGCAGGCAAGGGCAGGCAGGCAGGCAGGCAAGGGCAGGCAGGCAGGCAGGCAAGGGCAGGCAGGCAGGCAGGCAGGCAAGGGCAGGCAGGCAGGCAGGCAGGCAAGGGCAGGCAGGCAGGCAGGCAAGGGCAGGCAGGCAGGCAAGGGCAGGCAGGCAGGCAAGGGCAGGCAGGCAGGCAGGCAAGGGCAGGCAGGCAGGCAAGGGCAGGCAGGCAGGCAGGCAAGGGCAGGCAGGCAGGCAAGGGCAGGCAGGCAGGCAGGCAGGCAGGCAAGGGTAGGCAGGCAAGGGCAGGCAGGCAAGGGCAGGCAGGCAAGGGCAGGCAGGCAGGCAAGGGCAGGCAGGCAGGCAGGCAAGGACAGGCAGGCAGGCAAGGACAGGCAGGCAGGCAAGGGCGGGCAGGCAGGCAGGCAGGCAGGCAAGGTCAGGCAGGCAGGCAAGGACAGGCAGGCAGGCAAGGACAGGCAGGCAGGCAAGGGCGGGCAGGCAGGCAGGCAGGCAGGCAAGGTCAGGCAAGGGCAGGCAGGCAAGGGCAGGCAGGCAAGGGCAGGCGGGCAAGGGCAGGCAGGCAAGGGCAGGCAGGCAAGGGCAGGCAGGCAAGGCAGGCAAGCCCATTCCTTCCAGTCAGAGGAATATAATTCTCCACTATTTGTATGCCTCCCTAAACAATATTTGTAATGCCAATATCAAATGTGCAGTTAACACAGAACAAGTCCCTTTTAAGACCACTCACTTGGACTGGTTAATACAACGTTAGCCTCGCTTCTTGCATGGTCGCCGCTCGATCCCGGATGGTCTAAGTGGTTGGGCACCGGTTCTTCCCTCCGTCCTCCTATCCTAGCGACTATCCTGCCCTCTTGGAAGTGCTACATAGTCGCGCAATCTTTATGGCTACTCCTGATAAATTACCTCACCTTCCCAGGCCAGGCAGACAAAGGGGCTTGACAATGGGACAATTAACACGCCTGATTTATTACATCACGTCAACATAAATGTATTATCTCGTTAAATCCATTCAAATGTATCACTCAGTATACATAAATTCCAAATATGTATTACAGCAGGGTTTTTTTACGGATGTGCAATTGAGTAATCAACCTGCAAGTTTTGTTAAAAAAAATAAAAACCAGTTCATGATCACTTTGATTACAAGTGTACTCACCTAGTTGTGCTTGCGGGGGTTGAGCTCTGGCTCTTTGGTCCCGCCTCTCAACCGTCAATCAACTGATGTACAGATTCCTGAGCCTCATAGGTAACACCTCAAGGCACACACACACACAGATCACACTAACGTGATGCATCAAATGAACAAGTCCACAAGGGCAGTGACGAGGATTCATTTACCTCAAGGTAACCTCAAAGTAGGCGGGGTATGTGACGCAGGGTGGGCAGTCAGGTGACGGTGGGTGGGCAGGGTGGGTTTTGTGGCCAGCGGTTCATCACACCGCTCCGTGACTGATGCCCTGATAACAATGATCATTTACTACACAAATCAGGATCCTGGGCAATCGCCCCACCGCCCCACCCCCCTCCAATTACACCCTCGCCTCCCAAAACACTGCCCTGCCAGCCTCTTAGTACCCAATTGAACCACGCTCACAGGCCAATGCATCTCGCTGCAGGAGACTTGAGTTAGTGGAAACCAAATCGATGTTGGATTAATAGCGTGAGCCAGGTTGATGGGGTCCAGTCACGGCTACGAGGGAAGACGTCTTCTGCTGCCTGTTCCATCCCAGTTAGGGCAGAAGGTGGACATCTTCAAGAGGAAACTAGATTGTTTCCTCCAAGGAGTGCCGGACCAACCGGGCTGTGGTGGGTATGTGGGCCTGCGGGCCGCTCCAAGCAACAGCCTGGTGGACCAAGCTCTCACTAGTCAAGCCTGGCATGCGGGCCGCTCCAAGCAACAGCCTGGTGGACCAAACTCTCACAAGTCAAGCCTGGCCTCGGGCCGCTCCAAGCAACAGCCTGGTGGACCAAACTCTCACAAGTCAAGCCTGGCCTCGGGCCGGGCTTGGGGAATAGAACAATTCCCAAAATCATCAACCAGGTAAGGTAATTATAGGGAGAGCGCGCTAAGCCATTATGACCATACAGAGTCGAGGCTGAAGACAATGAAAAAATCTTGTGGCCATAAGATACAAGTAGAGGAACTGTCTTTAGCAAAGCTTTTGAACTGACTCGAGAAATGACTCATTAAAAACTGAGTTATGTGGTATTGGAGGGGCTATTCTGAGTTGGATTCCATCTTGGTTATCTTGAGATGATTTCGGGGCTTTAGTGTCCCCGCGGCCCGGTCCTCGACCAGGCCTCCACTCCCAGGAAGCAGCCCGTGACAGCTGACTAACACCCAGGTACCTATTTACTGCTAGGTAACAGGTAAGGTAACTCGTTTGATAGATGGTTTTAACGGGTGATTAGGGTGGGAATGCCACACCTCCCAGCTGCCCTGGTCAGTTTCCGGGCCCCAGGGACCCGTGTCCAAATGACAGGCACCATAGTGCCACGGACCGTGACACTCCTCTTCACTGCTTCTCCTCACAGCTCGAGGTCCTCTCCTCCACTACCTTGGAGTCTCATCAACTACTTCATCTGGGCTGGCTTCGAAGTTCTCATCAACTTCTTTCCCAAAGACAAACTTGCAACCCATCGACACTCCAGTAAAAATGTTTCCCCTTTAACACATAAACAAAAATAATCACACAATATGTTTGCCTCAAACCTCTATCTGTTCTCTACATACAGTGAGAGTTTACTCCCCCGTTTTGGGCGGGTCCATACTCCACCTCGCCCGGCGGCGGTCCTCACTCGCTGGGAGGGTCTTCCTCCGTCAGGAGCCGGTCTCCCTCAGTTATCTGCCAGCGCTCAGAGGGGACGGACGTCGCTCCGTGTTCCTCCCTCTCCACTCTTCTTATTTCAGGCTTTCTGCCTTATTAAAATATGTCTAACTTATCAATAAACATTGCTACTGTCGCTGGGCACACGACCAACTACAAGCAATCACTATGAACTGGCGTATATCGTGCTTACCACAGATTGAATGGTCGAGGGCGCTCCCTCCCTCTGACGAAGCTTGATCAGGGCGCTTCCACGGCCCACAATAATGCCTCTGGGCGGTTTAATAATCTGCTCGTCGACCAGGACTTGAGAACACAACGTTCCCAGCTCGATTCTACAGCTGGCACATCTGCATACTTCTCTTCTCTTCGAGATATATCACTAGGGTTTCCCTTCTGGCGGAAGCTCAACGGAGCGCGGCTTTCCCCCTGCGATATCTGGCACTCAAGTGAGTCAAAGCCCTCCAGAAGCGAGCCTCACGCCTCCAGCAAAATGACCACATCTCCTAACCAGTCATTTATCTGTTTTCGTCTACACTGCCCATAATCTTAAATTGTTCATCATATCCAACCAGCTATTTTACATATGTGTTATCACCTCAATATTTGCTAGACCTTCTAATCAGGTCAGGCTTGCTGAATAACTCTCAAGGGGAGAGACTCGTTTCTCCTGTAGGCTGAGATCATAACACCAGCCCAGCCCAGCCCAGCCCAGCCCAGCCCAGCCCAGCCCAGGCAGGCAGGCAGGCAGGCAGGCAGGCAGGCAGGCAGGCAGGCAGGCAGGCAGGCAGGCAGGCAGGCAGGCAGGCAGGCAGGCAGGCAGGCAGGCAGGCAGGCAGGCAGGCAGGCAGGCAGGCAGGCAGGCAGCCCAGCCAGCCAGCTGCCCTTCCCTACACCACCACCACGCTGGTGCTTGGATCAAGAGCGTGGCGTACGACTAGCCTCGCCAGGCACTAACGAGGCAGCTAAGCAGCTCTGGGCGGCTCCACCCGCACCCAACAAACCCCTGCGCCAGGGGCCGCGTCAGCGGGACACTTGAAGCGTGTTACGCCCAGCCGGCCAGGCGCTGATGGGAATTAAGCATCATTATTTGCAAATGCAGTGCAGGAGTTGTGATTAGCGTGCATAATTGTGGTATCGGGGAACCATTTGGAACCGCGCTAATTGGTGTGGAGAAAGGCACAAAGAAGCCCAAGGGGGAGAGAGACAGACAGGCAGGCAGAGACTAAGGTCAGGTCCCAAATCTACACAATAAATTAAAGTATTGGAGGGAGAAGTATGGTTCGAAATGCAGGAGCGAAAGCTACGTCCAGGCTGGCCCCATACCCTCTCCAGGTATGCTCCAGTTATGCTCCAGTTATGCTCCAGCTATGGTCCAGCTATGGTCCAGTTATGGTCGAAGATGCAGAATAAGTTATTAAGGAGTAGATATGCGCCATATGACACAATCAGAGAGCACTGAACATCAGAGGTCCACGGCTGATCAATACCCTCCCAGCAGGCATTAGAAATATTGCCGGAACAAAGGTATAGATGTCTTCAAGAGGCACTTGGACCTGCGAGCTGCTCAAACCAACAACCTTTTAGATCAAGGTAAGCCCGAACCCAGAACGGGCTTGAGGGGCAGAAGGACTCTCCAAACAGACTACTTCAGGCAAATACAGAGAGGGGGGCGAGAGGAGAAAGAGGAGATGGGAATTTAGAAAGGAGGGAAGAGATACGAGGAAGAATGGAGGGAAACTTCACACCACAGTATTCCTTGCTACCAGCACCACCGTCCCAGCCATCACAACTACCACCACAACCACCACCACCACAGTCCCAGCCACCACAACTACCACCGTCCCAGCCACCACCACCACCATCATCGTCCCTGCCACCACCACAACTACCACCGTCCCAGCTACCACCACCATCGTCCCTGCCACCACAACAACTACCACCGTCCCAGCTACCACCACCATCGTCCCTGCCACCACCACAACTACCACCGTCCCAGCTACCACCACCATCGTCCCTGCCACCACAACTACCACCGTCCCTGCCACCACCAACAACGCCCTGCTCATTACCCAGAGGTTCTCTTATTCATGAGCCATATTAAAAACACCTCAGTCGCAACTGCATGCTAATTTGCCTATTAAGGAGATTACGGTCTATTGTTCTTTGGTGGGTGAGAGGGGGCACTTGAGCGAGGCAGCAAGCACAGGAGGAGTGGAGGAGGAGAGTGGGACTCTTACTCCACGCTCTCCTTCACACACCCTTGTCTCCTCAAACAACACAACGACCTTCAAAGAATCATCATAATGACAGCAACGTCACTCTTCAAACACTTCGTCAACAAAAGAAGCTCAATTGTTTACAAAACAATCAACAAGATGTCATCCTTCTATATATACACATCCCCACTAACAAACAATATATATAGACACTAGCACGCACGTACAAACACAATACAAACACGCACAATTTCGGTTGGGACGCGAACAAGGGGACACAGGTGGAAACTGAGAACCCAAATGAGCCACAGGGACGTTAGCAGCACAACTAGGCAAGCACAAGGTCCACAAGACTAATCCCCACTACCACCACTACCACCACCACCAACAACAAGGCCTCCCAGTAACACAAGCACCACTAACTCCCACCTGTAACACTGCTACCAGTACACACACACCCATAAACTAATACTAAACACAGAGCAACAGGTAGGTGCATTCCGCCCCCCATGAGAACAATGGGCTACCCTCCCCCCTGCAACCAGCAGTTCACAGTAAACATTATCAAGGTCCTTGTAAAGTATGTCCTCGGCAGCTGCTTGTAAGCCAACACCTTCCTCCAGCACCTCACAAATGCAGTATATTTTCTTCTCCTTGGATAGCACTTGAGTGACGCGTTCGGGAGACGGCAGCGCTTCACAAATCTTCCCAACACACTGAGGTCAATTGGAGATCGCCATAAATTCAACTGAACAGCTCTCTTTCATCAGCTCGTGGATCTCTCTCTCTCCTTCCACGATAAATGATCTTCATTCCTAAACCCGGAACCTCATGTCTCCTCTTGTCTCTTCTCCACTCACAACCATCCGACACAAGTGGAAATGGACCCAGCAAGACCACCAAGGGGGAAGGGGTAATGGGTAAGTAGGGAGGAGGGAAAGGGGGGTTGCAAGGGCCCACACTTGATTCCCCAGTGTTGTTCTGAGGAAGCCTCGTCAGCGCTGCAACAGAGAATTAAACAAAACTGGACGAGGCGCCGAGGAATGCAAGTTGTATCGCGACTCTTTCTTGGCTTATTATAAGGACACCCCGGAGCACTGGCCGAGGACGCCGGCGGCACCTATGAGGAAGCCAGCGAGACGGACAAACACACTTGTGACCACTACGGAAGCTGCTAATCTTCAAGACCAGTGTTGACGCTCCAGTAATTGGTGCAGACAGCGGTAAGATGGTAGGGCAAAATATCTCCCTCCTGCGCTAATGCGCCAACACTGCCGTGTCGTCAGCGGCGACGATAATGTCTCCTTGGCCAATTTGCACGCAACAGTCATTCATAAATTTGGCCAGTGCGCGCGGCGGCCGAGCCCTAACCAGCCCAGCTATCAACCGGTGGATGACACTACCAAGGCCACCAGCCCTCTATTCTACCAGCACCTCTCTCCTCTTTCCCAACCCCTCCAACCACCACCACTCTCTCAAATGAAAAAAGACAAGACAGCAAGCAGCATACATCAGCCGCAGCAGCAGTAAACCAAGCAACCCAAAAGGAGACGAGAGCGGTGTCAGCAACAGTGCTGAGTGCTGTACACTCACAGTGACAGCATCAGTCGCCCTGGAGTCAAGACGCCAGTCCAGCCAACATTACGCGCGCTCCGCGGAGTTCGTTGCTATTATCTGTTTTACTGGCAGCTGTCCGCACGAGAGAACACTTAGGACCAGGAGGCAAGAGGAGTCTCAAACTTCTGAGGATGGTCGCTGAGAGGTGGTGAGGGGGTTTAAGGGAGGGAAGAGGAGTGGGAAAGTCATCTCCTTGGTGCTGGTATATCTGGGAGACTGCATTACCTGCTGATGTAGACCAAATTTAAGTCCAAATGATCAAATATAAACTGTGTTGGCAAAATTATTCGCGCACCCTCCGTCACTATGTGATGGAGTGCGAAGAGATACCTGAATTTAAGAGACAAAAACCAAGCTAAGTTTGCTCTCTCTTGTCAGGGAGCTGCGAGTGTGTGAGAGGTTCTTAGGAAGCCTGTAAGGTGCTATGGAAGAAGGAGGGGGGGTGGGGGGTCATTCCTTCCCCCCCTCCTCCCCAACAACCTACCGAACACCCTTAAGGATACCTGATATCCGGAGAGTTTGTGTTCTGCCCTCTACAGGGTTTGTTTTGGTCAGACCTCTTGTTGGTTCCTCTACTTTGTGCGGCCTTTCCAAACATCATCTTCAGATGTCGAGAAACTCGAGAAAACATTAATTCCATCGCAAAACTCGAACTTGAAGCAGTTTAACAAGATTAATGTTGATCAATCAATGATTAATGTTTACCCATCTAAACCCAGTGTCATGTCATAGGGATTAACATTCATCCATCCATGAACTCATGTCATAGGGATTACATCCTTGTTGATACCTGGTTGATATATATTCATATATATACATCCTTGTATATATAACACATCCTTGTGTTTATTGGACCATTAAACAGTTGTCCAGTATGAACGGATAATTGTCACATTGTCCTACATAAATTGCATTCCATTTATTGTATTCCACTTTACACAAGGCAAATGAACATTTTTAACGTTACAGTAGATTCGGATAATTGTTACATTGTCCTTTTTATTGCTGCCGTCGGAGGGTGCTAGTTTATTGTGCACCCCATACTCATCCTGTGAGACGTGGTTTATTGTGCACCCCATACTCATCCTGTGAGACGTGGTTTAATGTGCACCCCATACTCATCCTGTGAGACGTGGTTTATTGTGCACCCCATACTCATCCTGTGAGCGGTGGTTTATTGTGCACCCCATACTCATCCTGTGAGACGTGGTTTATTGTGCACCACATACTCATCCTGTGAGCGGTGGTTTATTGTGCACCCCATACTCATCCTGTGAGCGGTGGTTTATTGTGCACCCCATACTCATCCTGTGAGTGGTGGTTTATTGTGCACCCCATACTCATCCTGTGAGCATCCTATAGCACATACATATACTATATTAGGCCTCAGATCGCATATATTAGGCATAGGTTAAGTTAGGTTTTGTTAAGAGACAAATACAAAACCTTTCCGAGGCCTCGGGGGTCGTGCCCCGGCCCTCGGGGGTCGTGCCCCGGCCCTCGGGGGTCGTGCCCCGGCCCTCGGGGGTCGTGCCCCGGCCCTCGGGGGTCGTGTAGTGACCCTGTTCTTCCAACCTTCACACATTCTCCCGAAGAAACTGAATGTTTGTATGCCGAGAATGATATCGTTTTCCTTTCTTCGTCATTGGACTAAAAGCCTCGGCCATAAGGTTCATCATCCTGTAAGGTTTCATGGCATGTCTCGCCTCTATCACCGGTTATTTTCGCTTCCTCTCCTCCGGCCACGTACATCACGGCTCATGTCACTGACTTGAGGACAGAAAGTGGCAGTTTCCCTCTGGACTTACGACCTTCTAAGCTTGAGGTTCTCACACTGACGAAATTTTGAGGCAAGATAGTGATGGCATAGACCAGAGGTTCCGATAGTGGTCTTTACAGTTATCTTGAGGTTATCTTGAGATGATTTCGGGGCTTTTTTAGTGTCCCCGCGGCCCGGTCCTCGAGCAGGCATCCACCCCCAGGAAGCAGCCCGTGACAGCTGACTAACACCCAGGTACCTATTTTACTGCTAGGTAACAGGGGCATAGGCTACATCCTGGACTTACACTCCTGCTAAGATGGAGAGGTACAGGTGAAGGAACACGTTTGGAAATGGGAAGGGAAGGAAACTATCAAGGGAAAGCGCCAAGCCATTACGACTCTTATAGCACTTGGAAGGGGTCAGGATAAGGATTTGGGATGGGACGGGGGGAAAGGAATGGTGCCCCAACCACTTGTGGATGGTCGGGGATTGAACGCCGACTTGCTTGAAGCGAGTCCGTCGCTCTACCGTCCAGCCCAAGTGGTTGGGCTTGGAAATGAGAAATATAGCATGCATTAGGATAGTGAGCGGGCTGTCCGCCTCGCTGACACATTGTTCAGCTTACTCTCGCAAGCACAACTAAGTGAGTACACAAATGTAGATGTGTGTGTTCAAATGTAGATATGATAGAGCCCAATAGGCTCAGGAATCTGTACACCAGTTGATTGACGGTTGAGAGGCGGGACCAAAGAGCCAGAGCTCAACCCCCGCAAGCACAATTAGGTGAGTACAATTAGGCGAGTACAATTAGGCGAGTACACACCCACACCTGGCAGATACACATCCTTGCTACCTATCCTGAAGGAGGAACCACGCTCCACGTAACCCCCGAGGTCGTGGAACGCCCTCCACAACCCAACCACTGTGACGCACACTCATCAACGCCAATGACACGCATTACAACCCCAGACTTGTGCACTGGTAACCACATCATTTTGAGCCCAACACACCTGTAATGACTCCATCTGGTCACCATTTGGTCCGGGAGACATCTCCCGTCACGTAGGGTGCAGTCGCACCTCCACAGATCTCCAGTATTAGCTCTTGATACTGGTAATGGCTCAAAAGGGCCACCACTTATGGGCTATTCATGCCGAAGCCACCTTTTGGGTGGCTTAATCTTCATCAATCAATCAATCCTGTAATGAAAGCTGCCAACGCCCCCCCCCCCCCCCGCTGGAGCAGACAAGACTGTGGCTACGGTACGATGGCCGGGAGACATCTTTATTGTTGTACACTTACTGGCTACACTAACACCTTCAGTGTCCTCTCCGCTAACTACACTTACACTTAACTACAACCCCAGATCCTCCTCAGACAAGAATCTCCCTCGTCACTGTGCAACACTTGACAACAATTCCGATTGATTGATCGATAAAGATTAAGCCACCTAAAAGGTGGCACGGGCATGAATAGCCCGTAAGTGGTGGCCCTTTTGAGCCATTACCAGTATCAAGAGCTGATACTGGAGATCTATGGAGGTGCGACTGCACCCTGCGTGACGGGAAATGTCTCCCGTGTGATGAGGATTGATTGATTGATTGATTGATAAAGATTAAGCCACCCAAGAGGTGGCACGGGCATGAATAGCCCGTAAGTGGTACAGTTTTTTTTTCTCAGTATTCTGAGAAAATTTTGAGAATTGAATTGAAATTTTGAGAACAATGCAAGTAATTATATCCATTGGCCTCACCTGATGCCAAGACCAAACTGAAAGCTGGCGACAAACTTGTACTGGACGGTATGGCGACCGTCTCGCTTCTTGCAGGTCGGCGTTCAATCCCCGACCGTCCAAATGGTTGGGCACTATTCCTCACCTCCGTCCCATCCTAAAATCCTTACTCTGATCCCTTCCAAGTGCTATATAGTCGTTATGGCTTGGTGACAAAACTTTGCATATTACTGAATAAGCACATCGTCATTATGTCTTGAGAACTGCTAGTTGAGGATGTCTCCTTACCATCACATGTGTCTCATTGATTGATGAAGATTAAGCCACCCAAAAGGTGGCACGGGCATGAATAGCCCGTAAGTGGTGGCCCTTTCGAGCCATTACCAGTATCATTAGATACTGGAGATCTGTGGAGGTGCGACTGCACCCTGCGGAGAGGTCGTGACCTCACACACACGTGTCTGTTTCATATGTAGTTTAATATGTAGAATTATCGCACACTCCACCCTCCACCACCACACTGCCCCCCTCCTCACCTACTGCTATTGGACGAGCCCTTAGGCATCACCAACACAAATTTTGTTATTATTTAAAATAAAATATTCCTATATACAAATGAGTAAATAACAAAAATAATTACAAATTAATCGTGAAAATAAGAAATTAAATAGTGTGACTGGACTTTTGTCGAGGGGGCGAGGCCCCCTGGTTGATACCTAGTTGAGCCCCCCGAAGGCTTCAGTCACGTCTGGGTCTGGGAGACCCCCTCCCATACCTTGGGGGGAGTTGACGGGGGGGGGGGAGGGGAAGAGTTGACGTGGGGGGGGGGGGGAGTGGAAGAGTTGAAGTTGGGGGGGGGGGGAATAGTTGACGTGGGGGGGGGGAATAGTTGACGTGGGGGGGGGAATAGTTGACGTGGGGGGGGGAATAGTTGACGTGGGGGGGGGAATAGTTGACGTGGGGGGGGGGAATAGTTGACGTGGGGGGGGGAAAGAGTTGACGTGGGGGGGGGGAAGAGTTGACGTGGGGAAGGGGAAGAGTTGACGTGGGGGGAAGAGTTGACGTGGGGGGGGGGTGACTCGGGGGTGGGAGGTTACTCGGGGGGGGGGGGACTCGGGGGGGGGGGGGGAGGGGAAGAGTTTGACGTGGGGGGGGGGGAGGGGAAGAGTTGACGTGGGGGGGGAGTGGAAGGAGTTTGACGTGGGGGGGGGGACATGGAAGACGTTGAAGTTGGGTGGGGGGGGAATAGTTGACGTGGGGGGGGGAATAGTTGACGTTGGGGGGGGGAATAGTTGACGTGGGGGGTTGGGGAAGAGTTGACGTGGGGGGAGGGGAAGAGTTGACGTGGGAAGGGGCAAGAGTTGACGTGGGAAGGGGACAGAGTTGACGTGGGGGAAGAGTTGACGTGGTGGGGGGGTGACCTCGGGGGGGGGGGAGGGTTTTAACATCGGGGGGGGGGGGTGACTCGGGGGGGGGGAGGTGACTCGGGGGGGGGAGCAAGTGAGTTTGAACAGAGTACAAAGGTGAAGCTTGTTTAACGGTGGGATGGCCGCCCTGTACAAACAATTAAGAGTCCGTCCCCGGGTGGAGCCTAGTATCCCAAGTGTGTTCACAGTGAGGCGAGACGAGGACCTCCTCTGATGCCTCCTGAAGGAGGCGTTGAAGGAGGTGACAGCCGGTGAAAACATAACAGCCAATCTCCACCAGGCTGTAACGACCATGTTTAAAGACCCGAGAAAGTATGCAGCCCCTTATCTTGAGGTTATCTTGAGATGATTTCGGGGCTTTAGTGTCCCCGCGGCCCGGTCCTCGACCAGGCCTCCACCCCCAGGAAGCAGCCCGTGACAGCTGACTAACACCCAGGTACCTATTTTACTGCTAGGTAACAGGGGCATAGGGTGAAAGAAACTGGTTGATACCTGGTTGATGGGGTTCTGGGAGTTGTTCTACTCCCCAAACTCTGCCCATTGTTTCTCGCCGACGCCCGGGATCGAACCCAGGACCACAAGCCCAGCATGCTGTCCGCTCGGCCGACCGGCTCCCTTACCTCACTTTTTTTTTAACAATCCCAACCTAACCTATCACGAGATTAGATCTCAACTGTTCTGATGGGGAGAGTAGCGATCAGTACTCAAGGCGGGACAGCACAAGTGATTTGAATAATATGATAATTGTCACGGAATCCTCTGGATCTGCAAAGGATGTCACGAAGTTAAATTGATATTTTGCCCCGAGGGTCGAGTTTATTGGGCAGCTGTGACGTTTGTTTGGCTATATTTGATATGGGATAAAGAAGTTACCAGTCTCCGTGGTGTAGTGGTAAGACACTTGCCTGGCGTTCCGCGAGCGCTATGTCATGCGTTCGTATCCTGGCCGGGGAGGATTTACTGGGCGCAATTCCTTAACTGTAGCCTCTGTTTAACGCAACAGTAAAATGTGTACTTGGATGAAAAAACGATTCTTCGCGGCAGGGGATCGTATTCCAGGGACCATAGGATTAAGGACTTGCCCGAAACGCTACGCGTACTAGTGGCTGTACAAGAATGTAATAACTCTTGAATATATCTATAAAAAAAAAAAAAAAAAAAAAAGTTCTCGCTTAAAAGCTGTGTGCTAGGACCTTGCGCTAGGATACAGAACTTTTCCCTATGATTGGACTGTCTTTGATTTGATTGAGTATTACTCTTTGAAGGCGATGAGTCACAATAACGTGGCTAAATTATGTTAATAATTAACCAGATCCCACACTAGAAGGTGAAGGGACGACGACGTTTCGGTCCGTCCTGGACCTTTCTCAAGTCGATTGTGTCCAATCGACTTGAGAATGGTCCAAGACGGACCGAAACGTCGTCGTCTCTCCATCTTCTGATGTATAGTCTGGTCATCAAGGTTTGGTTGATCAGGTATTCACTTCCTAATCACTTTCTAAAACCTTATATACGATTAAGATAATAGTGCGACCGGCCTGTACTTTTTAAACACATTTTGTTACGTTC
Source organism: Procambarus clarkii (assembly GCF_040958095.1). NCBI lineage: Eukaryota > Metazoa > Arthropoda > Malacostraca > Decapoda > Cambaridae > Procambarus > Procambarus clarkii. Next base: position 17,461,703 of record NC_091234.1, on the reverse strand, counting down.
CATGTGTAGTGGCAAAAAAGTCCCACAATGCATTATTCCAAGATGAACAGTCTACGGGCTTACCATAGCCCGTGCTACTTGGAACTTTTTGTTCCAGGTAGCGAATCTTAAACAGCAACCAAGATGAAACACAGACCAAAACCGACCCCCCCCCTTTACCTAATACACACAATCGTGTCAGCAAGGCGGACAACCCGCCTGCTATCATAACTCTGTACTGCTATCATAACTCTATTTCCAATTTCTACAACGTTTCCCCCACACGTATGGTATCTGGGCAGCGATATACCCTCTCTGCTCTGCCATTCCCTGCCCATCTCCGTACCTTTCTGTCTCTCGTCCCCATCATCAGATAAGTCTGCTTCAAACTCAAATGCAATATGCATCAATTGCATTTCTAAGAGAAGTGCCGGACCAACCGGGTTGTGGTAGGTATGTGGGCCTGCGGGCCGCTCCAAGCAACAGCCTGATGAACCAAACCCTCACAAGTCAAGCCTGGCCTCGGGCCGGGCTTGGGGAGTAGAACAACTCCCAGAACCCCATCAACCAGGTATCAACCAGGTATCAACCAGGTATTCATTCTACCAGATACTGAGGAGAGAGAGAACCATCTCTTCCTCCCGCTTAAATCTGTGTACTCAAGTACTGTGTACTGCGGCATTAACCCTTCCACTCCACCCAACGCCGAAAAAAACTGAGCCACTGCAGCCAGTCACAGGAGAAGCCATTGCACTGCCACAGCCGCATGCGGCTAGTCATAGAAGTACGTATAACCTGTAAGAGGAAGCCGCCTACTGCTGGAGTCGCCGCTGGCCGCCCACTGCTGGACTCGCCACTGGCCCACCGCCCACTGCTGGACTCGCCACTGGCCCACCGCCCACTGCTGGACTCGCCACTGAGCCTACCGCCCACTGCTGGACTCGCCACTGAGCCTACCGCCCACTGCTGGACTCGCCACTGAGCCTACCGCCCCGCACCTTGATAACCCGCGGGTCCACGAAGAAAACACTTGATTTACTGCAAGGGTAATGGCTGCGGCGGGAATATCAACACATGACAGAGCTTCCGCTTGCAGTGACTGGCTGGAGACCCGACACTGTTATTATCCATCATCTATTTCCATTTGTGGCCCGGCGTGAAGCCTGTGTTTGGAGGGGGGGATGGGGAGGGGGAAGGTGGGGAGGGGGAAGGTGGGGAGGGGGAAGGTGGGAAGGGGGAAAGATGGGGAGGTACGGACTGAAGTGGGGAAATTCCAGCTCAAAACCGGGAAGGCATGAAACTGCAGAGACAAGCACTGAACTCATCATATGATGACGATAATGATGCAGATAGCCATGATAATGACGCCGATGATGATGACAAGAACTACAGAAACACAGCGGTTCAGAGGACAAAGACGACAGAGAAAACACTCAAGAAGTATAGAGAAGGGTGGGAGGTGGTCCCACGAGCCAGCAATGTACATATTAAACAAAGACCACCACTTGATAACTGCTAACACCACCTACCTATCTTCAGGCGATGAGTCACAATAACGTGGCTGAAGTATGTTGACCAGACCACACACTAGAAATTGAAGGGACGACGACGTTTCGGTCCGTCCTGGACCATTCTCAAGTCGATTGTGAGATCACAAGCGACTTGAGAATGGTCCAGGACGGACCGAAACGTCGTCGTCCCTTCAATTTCTAGTGTGTGGTCTGGTCAACCAACCTATCTTGTCTTGCTTTCAGGAAGCAACATTCCCGCGGCCCGGTCTCTGACCAGGTCTCCTTTACGGTCAATCAGGCTATTAGACGTCGCTGCATACAACAGGTTCGAAAATTTTTACATTTTATACCTTCGATACAAATCATTCTTCAGATAAAAAGTATCCACAAGCCTAATTCTTTCGTATGCATACTAATGAAGTTAGAAATTCCTTCAATAGTATCTTACTATTGAAGATCGAATCACTTGTAATTACGAAAGTGCCTTTGGTGCCAGAACTAGTTTCCTTACCTAGAAACCTATTACAACACTGTCTTGACCCTTTGTTTTCATACTGTCTTGATTTTTCTTATGCTTAATCAACATTGTCAATGTTTATTAAGTGTGTTTTTATGTTTGATTTGTGTGATTTATATATATGTATTTTATATAAGAATTTTTATGCAGGGGTTCCTTGAGACATGGAAATTATTTCAAGGGTTCCTTGAGACATGGAAATTATTTCAAGGGTTCCTTGAGACATGGAAATTATTTGAAGGGTTCCTCGAGACATGGAAATTATTTCAAGGGTTCCTCGAGACATGGAAATTATTTCAAGGGTTCCTCGAGACATTGAAATTATTTCAAGGGTTCCTCGAGACATTGAAATTATTTCAAGGGTTCCTCGAGACATGGAAATTATTTCAAGGGTTCCTCGAGACATGGAAATTATTTCAAGGGTTCCTCGAGACATGGAAATTATTTCAAGGGTTCCTTGAGACATGGAAATTATTTCAAGGGTTCCTTGAGACATGGAAATTATTTCAAGGGTTCCTTGAGACATGGAAATTATTTCAAGGGTTCCTCGAGACATGGAAATTATTTCAAGGGTTCCTCGAGACATGGAAATTATTTCAAGGGTTCCTCGAGACATGGAAACTATTTCAAGGGTTCCTCGAGACATGGAAATTATTTCAAGGGTTCCTTGAGACATAGGCATTATTTCAAGAGTTTCACAAGAACGTGTACACCGTTGATTGACAATCAACTGTTGATTGACACTCGAGAGGCGGGACCAAAGAGCCAGAGCTCAACCCCCGCAAACACAACTAGGTGAATACCG